>NW_024423343.1:63898952-64089813 GCF_017311325.1 Ursus maritimus
ATAATCTATATTACCTTAAAGTAACAGTTTTCTTATCAAATTTATAAAACAATCATGAGACAGTTTTAAAAAGTTTGCAAAGTAGAAGAAGTTCTAAAAAATATACTTGTATAGCAACATCATTAGAGTATACTTTCTAAGAAGCTGTTGTTTAAAATAGCTCATTAGGATTTTAAGTTCTACTTGGATATAAACTCTTGTACTGTCTGGATAGTAAATAGAGAAGTTTTATTTTTCTTTGATTATTAAATACTTTTTTTTAATTTTATTTATGAAGTACAAATAATTTGTATCTTTGTATTCTATTTCTGTGAATTTTATTTTCTTTGATTTTTAAATACTTTTTTTTTCCATTCTATTTCTATGAAGTACAAATAATTTGTATCTTAGGAAAAAATAATCCTTCCAGCTGAGTAGAAATGTTTGACTTTCTAGTCTAAAATTTCTTTGTTCTTTTTAGTGTGGGCGAAGTCAACTCATTCTTCAAAAAATTCAGACATTACTAGAAAGAGCTTTTAGTTTAACCCCTCAGCAATCAGAAATTGCTACAGAACTTGGATACCAAATGATTCTACAAGGAAAAGTTAAAGAGGCATTGAAGTGGTATAAGACCGCCATGACACTTGACGAAACTAGTGTCCCTGCACTAATTGGTATGACAGCTGTTTCTACATGTTCCTCAGACAGATGCAAGTGATACTTCCTTTTTTAATACCTTCTGTTAAAGAAGAAAAAAATGTATGTTGTGGTTTTCTAAAATTAAACTGTCCTCCGTTATCTACAATAGAAAAAAAAACCATAAATCTTTAAAAATGAAGTTTTTATTTCTTTTTTTTTTTTAAGATTTTTTATTTATTTATTTGACAGAGAGAGACAGCAAGAGAGGGAACACAAGCAAGGGGAATGGGAGAGGGAGAATCGGACTTCCCGCCAAGCAGGGAGCCCGATGCAGGGCTTGATCCCAGGATTCTGGGATCATGACCTAAGCTGAAGGCAGACGCTTAATGGCTGAGCCACCCAGGCACCCCTGAAGTTTTTATTTCTTAAATAATATCTTGAGAGAATAGATTTTGATGAGGTAGTTCCTATAAATTCTGAATTTCTTAGTAACTGATTTTATTTGGGTACAAAGCTGCCCATTTTCTTTTCTTTTTCCTTTTTTTAAAAAAAAATCTGAAGTAGTATTTCTTTAGTGTATTATACTTTATTATAATGTATTAATACTTTAATATATTGTGGAGGGGAAATCGGTTTTATTAACGTTTGTGTTAGCTTGAAGTGTACATGCCTGAATTGCTGTGGACTTTGACTCTCTTTGTCCTGTTTGGTTTTAGGATTTATCCGATGCCAGTTAATTGAAGGGCAGTTGCAGGATGCGGAGCAGCAGCTGGAGTTCCTTAGGGAAATTCAGCAGTCTATTGGAAAGTCCGCGGTACCGTGTCTTATGTTATTGGATGGTAGATCCTAGCTACTGTTTAGAAAATATGAGATTTTAAATTTTAGTAATAATAATGGCTTTCAGGACTAATTTACACTAATTTTAATATATAATTGCATTTACTAACTTACCTCCACAGAGAATTAAACTTTAATATTCTTGTATAAGATTCTAAAAGTTTATCCAAGCTAACACTTAAATTTGAACAGATAATGCACATAAATAGCACGTCATAAACATTTGAAATCTAAGTAGAAATAAATGGCTTTACAACTGAATGGGATAATTAATGACAACTACTTAATTTCTAGGAATTAACCTATTTACATGCAATTCTTGCTATGAAGAAAAATAAACAAGAAGAAGTTATTAATTTGTTAAATGATGTTCTGGACACTCATTTTTCCCAGTTAGAAGATTTACCACTTGGCATACAGTATTTTGAGAACTTAAATCCTGATTTCTTGCTGGAAATTGTTACAGAATATCTGAATTTCTGTCCAATGCAGGTAAGTAATTCTGAGACTTATTTTCAACGAAAATATTTTCAACATCACTTACATGATATTTTATAAAACATGCTAATAAATTGTCTTTCACATGTTAGATTATGTCAGCATCTTACAGTGGTAGTATTTGTATCTATATTAGTTGAAATAGTTTTAAATCAGAATATTTATACCAATGACTGCTATCAAATAATAAATATATTCATTTATAAATATTCACTTCTAGTTCATAAAATCTTAAAATCTTCAGTTTAGAAGAAGTACTAGAAGTCATTTAATTCAGACATGCATGTGATATTTGAGCCTACTCCACAACATCCACATTAAGTGCCCATCTAACCCCTGGGTGCATTCAAAAATGCAGTTCTTACTGTACGACTATGACTGTTAGACTGTATTTCCTATGTTGTTAGACTCAGCTTTGTGTTAAAAAAAACTCACCCATTTCCTGGTCCGCCTCCTGCTCTCTGGAATGGCAGAGAGCAAGTCCAGTTATTTTGCCAAAGCAAGGATTATTCCTCATTCATAACACAGACCTTTGGATTCTAGAAATTAGTTTTCATGTTCCCCCTAAACAATTCCAGGTTTTTAGTCATTAATTTTTTATACGACATAGTTAGAGGCTGTGAGCCTGAGGATGGCCTTTATTTAGTTAGCAAGCTCTCAGTAAGCTCACTATTCCATATATGGCTTTGGCCTTGGCAGATCCTCTTCTCCCTAATTGTGGGTGTTCCTCCAGCTTTCTTTTGTGAATCTTATTCTATTATTGACCCCAATTGAATTAATAGTTAACCAAAGTCCTTAGACCTATTACTCACTGTAACTGAGGACCCACGTGTAGACTGTGTCTATGAAATTTTGTCTCCTCAGATTCATCTCATAATTCCAGATTGCCATATTCTTTTCGATCCTGATTGTCATCTATTTTATACGGATCTTTACTGTCATCCATTATCTGCCTTATCTACCTCCGAGTAGGACTGAAGATGGAACCTTTTATTGTATTCTCAGAGAGTTCTTTCCAAATTGATGTAGACCCATCAGTCAGCACTCCTTTTTATTACAGACAGTAAACAGACGACTTAACATTACAATACTCAGCTCACAGATTCAGCACAGGAAAGTCATCAGAGGGAGTATCAGATACTTCACTGCTGAAAGGCATAGTTCTTAGCGTTCTTCCTCATGTACAGCTTCCTTGTGTTGAGGAGATGAGGTAATGAGTTTCTTTCGGGAAGCCATGCTGCTGTTTTGATCACCACAGCCTTTTCCAGACTTTCATAATCTGTTTTAAATTAACCCTTCTTAACTACAGAGAGCAGACTGAGGGTTGCTGGACAGGAGGTGGGTGGGGGATGGCTAAATGGGTGATGGGGATTACAGAGGGCACTTGTTATCATGAGCACTGGGTGTTATATGTAAGTGACGAATCACTAAATTCTACACCTGAAACCATATTGGAGTGCATATAAACTAACTAGAATTTAAATAAAAACTTGAAAAGAAAGAAGAATAAATGAACCCTTCCCAATAACACCTAGAATTGATTCCAGTCTCCCCTGTCATGATCTGTTTTCAGTTGCTTAGAGTTGGAATGCATTTTTCAGTACTTGTGCAGTATTTAGAATTCACTCAACAGATGCTTGTAGGGTACCCAGGGCTCCGCTTGGAGCTGGGAAGGTGGTTGTGTAACAATAAACCACAGCCTTTGCCCTCTTGAAGTCTATGTAACTAGCAGGAGGAGACAGATAATATAATCAAGTCAATTATGTAATAGAAAATAACAGAATAGGGTGGGGTGGTAATTTTGGGTAAGATGGTCTGGTTAGGCCTCATTGAGATGGTAGAAGTTGAACAAAAACTTGAAGTGTACATGTGGAAATGTGGTATAGATTGTTTCAGGCACAGGAAGAGTTGTGGGACACAGGAGACTAATGTGACCGGGATGGAGTGAGGCGGAGGTCACAGCAGAGGATACCAGACCACACAGGGCCTTAAAGGTTGTGGTCACTCCCCCAGCATCAACTCTGAGTACAGTGGGGAGCCAGCAGAGGGTTTCCAGCATGATCTGACTCAACAGTTTAAAAGGATTTCTCTGGCAGCTATGCTAAGAATTAATTGTAGGTGGAGCAAGAAATAATGTGTTAAGTGGTAATTGTGTCCCTAGTCCACGACATTCTGTGTTCCTGCAACATAACCTTTGTTAGCATGATAGCACCTAATTAGCACTTATAATGCTGTTTTCATGGGGGAATATCAGAAAGACAGACTTGTCTGTTCTGTCTTTCTCGGCCTTTCTCTGTTCCTTGCCCCTTTTATATATATATATTTTTTTAAATCAAACAGATGTTATCTTAGAGATTGTCCACATATGATTAACTCTGAAAGTGTTTACAGTAAAAATAATGGTGGTTCTCTAATAAGTAATAATTTTTTCAGTAAGTAATTCTTAGCAGATGGCAAAGAACCTTAACGTCACTATATCACCTATACTGTCACTGTTTTCAAGTGAAAAAATACTTTTAAAGAATTTACTCTGTATTCATTACTGTTTCAAAATACGTATAATTCCAGTCTTCAAGGCACATAAAGACCCTAGCCCTATAAAAAAAGCAAAACAAAATACGAAACTACTATGGAATCGTATAGGATAATATAGAATGCTAAATTTTATTACACAGATTATAAGTACTGTAGAAATTTAAAGAAGTTGAGGTGTTCTAGGCAGTAATGGTCGTATTTTGAAATTCCTTTTGAAATTTTTGTGCATTTTTTTGTGCCGCAAGGTAGCAAAGATGTGACACTTTTCTTGTCAGTAGCAATGTCTCGTGGTAGAAGTGATTGTCAGTAAGAGACCATACTCTAACTAAGAATATATATTTGTGGGATGTAGGCGGACGATGGGAAGATTATTTTTCAAATAAAGGAAGCAGCATCAGTAGGGCAAACAGGGAGAATGAACATTTGACGATTAAATTCTAATATCACATTTGTAGCTTGTGAGTGGGTAACCACTGGATAAAGTTTGATTGGGTAGGCAGCCATTAAAACAATAAATGTTCTAGTACGGTTTTAGTTATCATATTCACTGCGTATTAATAAAAAGGGAAAAAAACCAAACCTTTGAGGACCTTCAGCATGCCAGGCAGAAAAGCAGAAAATGTGAAGGTATGAGACCTTTGGTGTAGTACACACGAGTGTGTTCTACCTTTTGATTTCTACTAGGGAAAAAAAAGGAATTTTCAGAAACTGATCTTCCAGTGCTCTAGGGGGCAATGCAAGTTACTGAACTGAATAAATCACAAGGCACGTCTAGAATTAGAATTCACATTTCCTGGACTCTCAATGCCAGCAAGAAATTCTGCCTCTCAGTTATCTTTCCTTTGAACATGTTATCTTCACAGTTTTTGAACAAATACACTCCTTTTGTGTTATCAAATCGGTAATTGTGTAATAATTTCATAACTATTTTGGTGAATATTTACATGGTCTGTTCATAAATCCCAGGGAGATAAATTAGTATTAGTCACATTATGGTAAAGATATGCAAAAGTAGAATAACAGAAATTTTGGAAAAATACATAGTTTTGCTAGTTATACTAACATTTAATACGTGTGTTCACTTTTAACTAAATACTAAAATAAACTTATAAAATGATATGCTAATTTGTTTTGTTTAGCCTGCAAGTCTTGGGCAACCTCTTTCTCCACTTCTCAGACGTTGCGCCTCAATCCTGGAGACTATAGTAAGAACTGTACCAGGTCTTCTGCAAGCTGTCTTCCTAATAGCAAAAGTGAAATATTTATCAGGTAGAATATACCTTAAAAACTTAAAATAACCTTTGTATTCTGATGTTGACAAAAACAAGGGTAAATAAACTAAGTACTCCACATATATGGAGAATAGTCACATAGAATGTATTTTACTTGTACACAAGTAATTTTAATCCAAAATAAAATTGCATAATATTCTTTACTATTTAATTCTTTAAAAATTACTATAAACTCTTGTTGGTCAAGTGAATTGCTGAGAAAATGCAGTTGTACCACTTACAAAAAAGTCCGTCAGATACTTAGATGGCAATAAGAATTTATAGTCTTTAGTCCATAATTATTGACTCATTGGCATAGCCAGATGCAAGGTTTACCAGGTTTGGGGCTTTATGAAATGTATAGATTAATTGCTGTTTAGTTTTTGTGATTATGTATAGCTAAAAAAAATAACCCCAGATATAAAACCTTAGTTTTTTAGGACACAAACAGGTGTGTGACTATATACATAATAGACCAACCTTTGGGGCTTATATTTATGTATCGTTTCTAGATGAATGCCATGCAAAGTAAATTAGGTTTGTAAAATCATAAGGGGTAGAAACCAACTTAGAGGTATCATCCTAAACAATTATTTCTTATATATAATGGAGAGAGTTAGAAGATTGACTTTGCTAATTTTTTGGACCTCGATTTTAACTGTTAAAAAAAACAACAACAACTAGATGATCTCAAAAGCTTGTATCTCTAAAATACATGTAAAACGTGGCTGTATAATACCTTCTTCTGGTTAAGTTCTTTTGAGCCACATGATATTTCCACTTTCCTCTCAGTTGAAATGATACTATCTACTAGGTAATTAAACTGGGACTTCGAGTTCTGTGATTAATTTATTAGACACTTATTATTTTGAAAATTGATAAAAATCAGTCTCAATATAGTAATTCTTAATTGCAAAAGTCTCTAGAAATGAAAGTCTTATATATTGACCCCATTTTTAAAAACAGCAGTCTTAAATCATTTGAAATAGTGCTGCTGTATGTCCAAATAGCAGTATCCTGATAAATTGCCAACTGCAGTTACTTCTAACCCCAGAACTACCCAGAGTTGGACCAGACTTCACAGGTTAAGGGCACAGACACAAGCCACAAGTTCCGGGTTTGCCAAGGCCACCTGAACTTCTGACTAGCTGGCTACAACTTCAGGGTTTCTATGACCTCTCAGGTTCAAATTCACTAGAACAACTTCTAGAATTCAGGAAATTGTTATACTTACGACTAGAGTTTTAGTACAGCAAAAGGATACTAATCCAAACCAGCAGAAGGGAGAGATGTGCAGGGCGAAGGTCTGGGAGGGTTCCAAATGTGAAGCTGCCATCTTTCACCATCTGTAGAGTCAGTACACATCAACTTTCCAACACATGTATGTATGACAGTACATAGAGATCATCAACAACCAGGGAAGTTCACCTAAGTTTAGAGTTTCTGTTAGAGTTTCATTATATAGGCATACACTGAACCATTGGGCATGTGATCGAACTTTCTCTCCAGGGTGCTGCTCCCCAGTTCAGGTAGATAACACGTAGTTCAGAGCCCCAGTTCTCTACATGGTTGGTCTTTCTGGCATGGCTCGTCCCCATTGAATCATATTCTCAGCATGAACTATCTAGGGCTTACCATTCATCTTCTCACTTACATAGATGGTCAAAGCCAACCTCAAACAACAAAGAGACTCCTCTCACTCAGGAAATTCCAAGATTTTAAGACTCTCTCCCAGGAACCTGGGACAAAAGCCAGCCAAATTCTATGTTACATAGGACCCTAACAAAGACATCCATGCAGGACAGAAATGTCTTTCATTTTTCCCTTAAGGGAAATTGGGCTGCTCTTACATAAAAATGTGATTTTGTTGTGTTCTTTGTTTATATGGCTATTTTCCACAACAGTGATTACCCATTTCTCATTTTTAAATATTTAGTGACCTTCTAAATACTAACCATGCATCTTTCTCCCCTCATCACCCTTAAAAGAAACAAAGATTCTGATCTCAGTTATTCATATAGTCCTCATATTCTTCAGTCTCTTATTTGTAAACCCTGTTTCTTTTCCTATGTCCTTGCTCCCTCAGCAGTAACCTTCAGGTTATCTCCTTAATCCTTTTCCTCCTTAAAGAACATAGGGGTGGTAATTTGCACACCAGTTTATTATACTTAACCTTCCCATTTCCTGTTTCCTTTTCTGCCTGTTCAGTTCTTGAGTGTTAGATTGTATCACAACAATAAATAATCCTATATTATTATGTTTGATGGTTGATCAACAAATTTCGATACTATGTTTAGTATGTTATTGTGTAGCCTCAGCCCTTTACTTGTTTATTAATCTTCTGTCTCTAAGAAAACTGTTTTCTGTTTCGATGGATTCTGTCATTGGTAGCTTGGGCCTTTGGGAGCTGGAAGCTCTAATTGTAAGCCTTTTTGGTCTGTTGAGGTAACAGGTAAGGTTAAGGAGCGTAATGGAACAGAGAGTAATTTAGGGTCTGTTCCTCCCCGATGCTCCTAGCAAGGTTGAATGGGGAACTGGGCTCCTGTGAGATGGCTTTAAGCGGATTGCTGTGGGTTATATCACTAGAAAGTTCTTCTAGGACCTACAGTTTATACTCTTCCTTCATTGAAGAGCCTCTTTCTACCCCGTCTACCAGCCTGAGCCTAACAGATTCCACCATTCCTGTCACTTTAATTTTGATCATTTCTTCTATCTAATACTCCTAGATGTACAGAGGACGTGTGTCCAAAACATTGGCTATTACACTTAGCATTTAAAGGCATATTAAATCAGTAGCTTCTATTTCTGAATGTCTTTTTTTGGCTATTTTATATACAGTGGTAAAATTTCTGGCCAAGGATGATTATAAGACTATATCCTCTTTGTTAATACAAATGACAGTACACAATTCTAGCTATTTAAATGTCTGTGTTTTGCAAAATTTATTGTAATGAAATTTTAAGCAAAAAGTTTTTTGATCAGGAAAATAAAGGTACATTTGTAGTCCTCTCAGAAGTAGCAATGGTGATTGACTCTGATCCTTTCACAGCTTTCCCTGGTTTGCTCCTTATTACTGGCCTGACTTACAGGTATATTCTTTCATGAAGACTAGAAAGGGGCTACCTGGGGCAGGTAGGCGTGGAACTATCATCCATAAACTATTCATGTTCCTCTTCTCTCTCACAACTCTGTCTCTTAACCATTTGAATTCTAACGCTTTGTTTCTCTTATTAGGTGACATTGAAGCAGCTTATAATAACCTGCAGCATTGCCTAGAACACAACCCTTCTTATGCAGATGCTCATCTCCTGATAGCTCAGGTTTATTTGTCTCAGGAAAAATTCAAATTGTGTTCGCAGTCACTTGAACTTTGCCTGAGCTATAATTTTAAGGTAAGTATTCCAGATTCAGGTGGATAAAACATAGCACCCTTCTTGAACTTTTAGCAAGTGTTTACATAGTCACCTGTTTTGTATTTTTGCCTATAATGTTTTGCCAATAAATTTATTTTTAATGGAAAAAAGTTTGGATTCACAAGTAATGGGAGAAAAAGTGGAGGCAGCCGTGGTGTAATTAAAAAACTGTATGGACTTGGAGACAGAAGACCTGGGGGTCAGTGTCTGGTTTTTCCACTTCTCTCTCTCTGAACCTGTTTTCTTCTCTATAAAACTCATATAATAACATCCTACAGTTATAGTGGGCATTACATGCAGTAATGGATGTATATAAGAACAATTATAAACGATAGAGCATTATGCCAAATACTTTTATGTGTAAGAATTCTATTTTATTGCTTGTTTCTTTTTTGGATTGTGGGTTTTAATAACTTTAGAGTCATCATCAAAGAATACCTGGTCATTTTGAAAGTTCGTATGTGGTTTGAGGATATAAACACACTAGATTTCTATCCCGTATATCCTGTGTTACATCCCATAACCCTAAGCATTAGGGAAAATCATAGGTTCAGGGCTTCCTGAACTACCTGGAGTCATAGAGAAGCTCCTCAGACTTTTGCTTTGGTTCACAGGGTCTTAAACCCTATTATGTAAGGACCCTTCAGTGGACTGGAGAATTCAGGGTTTGCAGAAGACAGTGCCTGCTTCTTTGGTCAGTAGTTCTCAAGACTAGTGGTGCATTACCACCCCGGTGCCAGTACCCCATCCCAATGAATCGCAATCTCTTGAGAGAAGAACAGAAGCATGAGTACTTACACAGAGCCCCCAAGAAAATGTGATGCCTAGCTCAGGCTTACAGGCATAGCCTTAAGGATGATTGGAGCCTACCTGGACATTAGATGGCTGCCCCATCACCTCATTCTGGATCATCTCCTTCCTTTGACTGCTTCTTCGATCTTTTTGTCATTTTCTTATTTTTTCTGTATACACTTTTAGTAGCCAAAATAAAAGATAGAAGCTTCAAAACTGTGCATTTCAGAGTAGTATCAAAGGGTAAAACCAAGTTTGACTGAAGTGTTCTGAGATTTTTAATCTTAAAATTAAAAAATAAAAGGGAAAAACTGTTTCTAGAAATCTAATGACTTGATATCGGCACTAGAAGTCCCAGATAAATTCCTTTCCTAAAAACTAAATTTCCTAGAATGTATTTGCTAGCCTTCTAGGCTTTTTTTGTATTTTCTCTTCTGTCATGGTAGAAGCCCTTAATCACCTTGTTTGTCATCCAGGAGGATGCTAGGTAGTGACATGTTGCCTGAATTTGATTTAACACAATCAATGATCAGAAAGTTAATAAAAGGACAGAAATAGTCACAGGTGACTGTCCTCAGAGATTCTGTCATTTTAATGTTTGGTGGATTGTAAATTATGTGTCGGCACTGGAAGCACTCCAAGGAAGTATTTCTGAATATTATTTTTTTCAGGTGAGAGAATACCCTTTATATCATTTGATAAAAGCTCAGTCACAAAAGAAAATGGGAGAAATAGCAGAAGCAATTAAAACTCTACATATGGCAATGAGTTTACCAGGAATGAGGAGAATTGGAGCTTCCGCGAAGTCAAAATACAGAAAAACCGAAGTCGATGCAAACCATCGTTTATCAATCTTTCTTGAGTTGGTAGAGGTCCACCGCTTAAATGGAGAACAGGTAAGTCAAGTTTTAATTCAGTGGTTCAGCTCTGGACTTTGTTAGACAAGTCTATATATAAGGAAATGAAAAAGCTGAAATTATTTTCTTGCTCAACTGGTGAAGTTTAGAAAATTTATTTCTCATTACTTTGAACCAGATCATACCCTTTCTGCAAGGCCCTGAAGTTGAACATAATTTGCAGCTGGATGACCTTAGATATCAGTGTTAGCTACCAGGCAGTATAGTAATAGAATATGTGTATAATACAATACAAGTAATAATATAAATTACTATGTACCGTGAAATGTATTAATATAATATAATGAATATAGTGATATAATGTTCAATGACCTTGGCTACCATGAAAGGTAATAATATAACATGGTTATCATTCTGTGAACTCCTGAAAGGAGTCCCACACACGCACACACACGTGTCCACGCACACACAAGTACAACCGGGATCAAATGAAAGTACCAACCTCAAATTCTAATGGTTGAGAAAATGAAAGAACCACTTAATGAATACAGCTTTGGTAAATTCAGAGGATGATCATGAAATCAAACTTAATACCTATAATCATAAATAGAAAGCAAGCAAGTGTGCACTTTTGAGAGAAGAGTTAAGGCCTTGTAGAAAATGAGGAACTTAACATCATTTATATCTGTTTTTCAGATCGCAACAGTTGCCCATCAGTTATTTTCATCTTTAGTAGAAATTAAGAAGGCTGTGTCTAGATACTTGCCAAATCTCAAAATAATTTCTGTTTCACTAATACATTAACCTAAATATATATTTAAGAACCAATTCTACATAGATAGTTGATTCCAAAATGCACTGTTTTTTTCACATGTTAACATCTCTGAAATCAAAATGTCTTATCTCTCAAGTTGAGATGAATCCTAAAATAAATGACATTTTAGATTCATTGAGGTACGGATTTGGAACTGAGGTAATGTATTCAGCTGAGGCATAACAGAGATGAGGTCCTGGCATAGGGAATAAAGTAATCTGCGAGTTAACGAAGAGCCATTTGGTGCAGGCGAGGATTGTGGACTGGATCCTATCAAGGAGGCAGTAATGAGCATGGCTAAGAGTTTAGGCTCCTGGGTCAGGCTGCCTGAGTTTGGGTTCAGAGTCTGTCATTTGTTAACTTAACTCTCCGGATTTCACTTTCCTTCCTGCAACGTGGGGATAATGAAAGTAACTACCTCAGAGGATTTCTATGAGAATTAAAAGTGTGCATATGATGCTGGATGCAAAGTAAATGCTTAGTAAATTGCCGTAGCAGCAGCTCCCGTGTAGCAACCGCCATTGTCCTAGTCATGAAAACACTTTTCAGCTAACAATTACTTATACAGTCATCTGAATTTGATCTCTGGGTTTAGTTTTAAATTTTTGTACTTTTCAAAAAATCTGTCAGTATTTCGTGAAGATCCTAACTATGCTAGCATTTACTGTTCATTCTGGATTAGGAGACAGTCTTCATTTCTAATGTAATTTGTTGAATATTTTGAAAGAGTCTTATTTTAACTTCATCTTTACAGCACGAGGCAGCTAAAGTTTTACAAGATGCCATCCATGAATTTTCTGGGACGTCTGAAGAATTACGTGTTACCATTGCTAACGCAGACCTAGCTCTGGCCCAGGGAGATGTGGAACGTGCTCTAAGCATGCTTCGGAACGTCACAGCTGAGCAGCCTTATTTCATCGAAGCCAAAGAGAAAATGGCAGATATTTATCTGAAGCACAGAAAAGAGAAAATGTTATATATTACTTGTTATAGGTAAATGGTTATTTCAACTCATTGTATTTTGACACACTTACTTCTCAAAATTAATCCCCAAATTTCTTTTTTTTCTTTCTTTTAACTGCTTTATGGTGTAGACCCCTTCCTCCAACCACAATCACAATAACAAAGTAACTCACTCTCCCTAAGACATAGACCATAGTGATTATGATTATTTCAACCTGTGGATTACTCTAGAGTCTTAGCTGTCCTCCTTCATTAGATGTGATTTCTAGACCTTCAATCTTCCTGTTGGGGATGGACAAGAGCAACAGTTACATGTATTCTAATAGCTTGAGAAAGCTGTGTAATGTAACAACAATTTGGGCCATTTTTAATGCTCAGCATAATAGCTCTAGAAATAGACACCACACCAAGGTATGGATTACAGAGTCTCCTTGTTGAAAGTCCAGGGACTTTAAAGATTATGTCATACGCTGGTGCCCTTAGGAGTTATTGGGATACACACATTCATGCACGTGCGTGTGCATGTGTATACACACAGACATACACACACACGGGTTGCTCTTACTTTTCTCCCCAAACAAAAAGATAAACATACAAGCACACATGTCATGTGAGAGAAAATCAACAGTTTTATCTGTTGAGAACATAGCAACATGTTGATGAGTTCAGTCATTGGTTCATCTATATTACGTAAATATCCAAACTCGGAGCGCTGTTCAGGTTCTTTGTAGGTGCGGAGTGATTCAGAGAAACTGAGCAGCATCCCCTGTATAGACGGAGGAACCGGAGGTCCTAGATCGTATTTCCTATGACATTTCCAAAAGATCAGCACCTAACTGTCATGTCTCATGATGGGACAGTATTTTAAAATAGGGCTGCTTTGTTTTGGATGCTCTATAATATCGTAGTTAAAATCATAGGCTTTATTTCAGGCGAATCTGACACATTAGTTGTAGACTTCAGTTCTTCAGCATCTACAGAATTATACTCTCAAATAGTTTTTGGACCACTTGGATGAGAAACCATACGTTGCAATAGCATCACATCATATTTTTGTGCCTTCACTCCCACATCATTTCAGAATTAAAGATAACAAAACCTATTTCTGTATAATGAGAATTGGTATGTTTACTGTCTGCCTGTACTCTTATTACCTGCATTTCAGGAAATGGAAAGATTGAATGAAAAAAAAAGGTCGCTCTAGCATAAACAATATGGATGTGGGTATGGGTGGGTTGTTTCTACTTTTACAGGGTTACACTGTTGGAAATGTAGAAGGTACTCTGAAGGCGGTTGGTTAATTGAAATAAGTGAGCTTACCTTTTATTTAGTTGGTCTAGAAGAAGATGTTTGTATTCAGTATACTAAACAGAGTTGGTCTGATTTCTAGAGAAATTGCTGAGAGAATGCCCAGCCCTCGTTCTTTTCTTCTCCTTGGTGATGCATACATGAATATACAAGAGGTAAAGCTTCTGATGCTACTGAACTCAGATTTTTTTTAAAAACGGTAAAACTCTTTTTTGTGTTTAGCTTCATATTCTCTAAAAAGGAACTTTTAAGTGTTATTTAATATTTGACAATCCAGTCATCACAGTAAAAAGGAGATAGCTATTACAATAAAAAAGTTGCTTTCAAAATGAGATCCAGTAACTCAGCACTATCATTTGAAACAGAGCTGGGACCAGAAGCAAGTTAAGAGTCTCTTTGAAGTGGAAGAAGGAAGAGAGCTACTGGCCAAAATCGTGTTTACTAATGAGTTACACCTGACACTAGTGACTGTCACCTCTCTGACATTGTTAAGGTTTCTAGACTTAAGTACGTGCTTTATTAGTCTCACTGACTACTCCAGGTGTAGAGCATAATTATAGAAATGTTGCCCTCTAATGGGATCCAGCTAAGCTGTTTCTTCATTGCTTATTTTTTGTATCTGCCAACATTAGCCCGAAGAGGCCATAGTAGCATATGAACAAGCTTTAAATCAGAATCCCAAAGATGGCACACTGGCATGCAAAATTGGAAAGGCACTTGTCAAAACTCACAACTATTCGAAGGTAAGTACTTTATCTTTTTGAAATTTGTCTATTGGATTAAATGTTTCAAACCCTGCTCTATGAGAAGTCTTTAGCAAGCACTGTTTCTATCTTGATGCTTGTAAACTCCAAATTTATATTCACAAAACTGGAATTTATGTTAAGGACTTTCTCAATGTCTCTTCATCACTGCATTTTGCCAAGACTGGACCCTAAAGTTTCCTTCTGGTTTTGTCTTGCATCTAAACCCTGCAACCAATCAATTGCGAATAAGTTGCTGTGGTTACATCTTTTTCATTATATGACAAAGCATAATAGGTGTCCTTTCTGTTAACCAATTTTGGTAAGCTGTGTGCTTTTTTTTTTTCTCCCTCTAGTAGGGATAATGGATTTTCCTTTAGTTGTTATATTCTTGTTCTGTTCCTGGTAACTACTGAACATTTATACAACCACTAGCAGAGTATTTGCATTCCCTGAAGTTTACTGGCCTCAAATAAAACTGGTAAAAACAGTTTCACCAAGCACGTTTCGTTAGCTGCTTTTCATAAGAAATGCTAGTTGCCTTGTCTGATGTTTGATTGTCTAAGAAAAATGGCATATTTAACTGATAGGCAGGTATATGCCTATGCTTCTCCTAGGTTATTTCCAATTTATATATGCTTTAAGTCTGTAATATATAAAATATATACGCTTAACACCATTCTCATTGCCTTATTTTCCTAACTAAAACACATTTTGTTTAGGCAATCACTTATTATGAAGCTGCTCTGAAAAGTGGACAACAAAATTATCTTTGCTATGACCTGGCTGAGCTTTTATTAAAATTGAAATGGTATGACAAAGCAGAAAAAGTTCTTCAGCATGCTCTAGCTCATGAACCTGGTATGAAAGTCTTTCTGATTTGGAAAAAAAGTATAACATACCTGATATGTCGAATCTGTTTTATTTTTATATTATATAAATGTTTATTTGTATCCTCAGCATTATATATGTGAGGTTGATTATTTCATTTGTGAGCATGTCACTCTACTAAAATAAGATATTGGAATAATAACAGATTTATGAAACAGCTAGTTGTGTTATAGAAAGAGACTTTACTTTCCAAAATGATATAAAGGGAGTTTCCTTTACATTACAACTACATCTGATGTTTTTACACATAAACATTTTTATAATCTTTACTCCTCTTTTAAGTTTTTTTTAAAAATTCAACACTCTAAAAGAATATAATGTGTAAGTCTCCAGTATCTCCTGTGAATTCTACTTGCCCTGTTCTTAAACTACCTCCCTAGAAGTAACCATTTTTGTGTTTTAGTGTATATGTAAACATGTAAGTGTAATAAGCATCATTTCTCTTTTCAATTGGATTGTTCTTCCCATCCTGTGATTTTTTTTTCCCACAGCATGTGTGCCAGATATACTTTGATGTTAGTTCGTTCATATGATTCTAATGGCATCATAATATCCTATAACTCCATAGTTTTTTGTTTTTATAACTCCGTAGTTTTTTTAAACTTTCCTCAGTTATTGGGCATTTAGTTGGCTTTCCATTCTTTTGATATTCATAAACTACGTTACAGTAAATATCCTTGTATCTCATTAATTGGTATACACTTGCTTCTAAATGTGATATGGTATGGAAACTGGCCAAATTACAAATTTGGTAGCTTTCTCCTGTGATCAAAGAAATGACCCATTTCTGTTGTATTGGTTACCTTTCATCATCCCTACTAACTCCAACTCACCAATCAGGTTCCATCTCTGAGGAAGCACAGTGGATACATGCGTTCATGATTACATTGTTTCTAGAAACAAGTTCTGAAAAATGGGTCTTCTCAGACCCTTCTGGCCCACTTTGAACTACAGAGAGGATACTGACACGGTGATCTCAAATAAACTCTTTGCTTCCTCCCCCCTTCCCCCCCCAAAAAAAACACTACATGCATTGAAAACATAACTGGATACTATAAATTGCCTTCTTATAATTTGTGCAAATTTGCTTTTTAAAGATCTTTATTTTAAATTAAAATCTAGAGCTTACTCATTGCCAAAATTTAAAGATTACAGAAGTGAATGCAAGTTGTGTTCTCCCACTCTTCAGAGAAAACCACGTTTACCTTGTGTATCATCCTAATTAGTGTCCCCACCATGCCTCTTTGTCTCTCTCTCATATTACATTCCACATTTTTCCTACCAAGGTGGGTCATATTGCACTGCACATCTGCAGTAGGCATTTTTCACTTAGTAGCTTCTCTCCATGTTGGTAAACGTAGTTCTTCTTTATTTTCTTTAGCATGGGTATTCGATGTGATGATATTATAATTTATTTGATAAGTCCCTATTGATAGACATTTAGATTAAAGAAAAGTTGGAGACAGTACTGAGACCGGGTCCTTGTTTATATACCTCTCTGTGCTTCCCAGAATTGAGTCATGCCTCATGGTTCTTTTTTAAGGCCAAAAATGTCCCATCATTGTGTAGTATCAGAGAGGGGGAAAAGCATTTTAATTTGCATTTCTTTGGTGATTGATAAGGCTAGGCATCACTTTATGTCTGTAGATGACATTTTCTTCTGGGATGTTTTTGTTCATATCCTTTGTCTCTTTGACCCTGAACCTCTGATTCATCATCTGTCACCTGTTACTCATTTGCAGATGTTTTCTCCCAGCCTATCCCTTTTTTTGTTTTTTCCATTGAATTTGTTTATCATTTCCTTGGTCAAATAGAATATTTAATTATTATATACACTAGTCTTTTCTTTTTTTTGAGTCCTGAATTTCCTATCATGCTCAGAAAAACTTCCCTTATCCTACATTGTAAAATATTCTTTTGTATATTTCTGGAATTTTTATAGAACTTTAATCTATGTGCTTTAATCCACATACGGTTTTTACTATATAGTTTCCCACATGGAGAACAGTTTTATTTCAGTGCCATTTATTGAGATGCAACCTTTACCGCTTGATAAACTTATTTATATGTATGACTGATTCTGGGAATCTTCATTTTCTTGCGCTGAGTTATTTTGCTTTTGCTGGTGTCCTATCCACTGTAAATGTCTTCGGATACATGATCAGGTCAGCCCACTTAAGTTTTCTGGTGTTTTCAGAGTGCTATTTTAATTTAGCTTTGACGAAGTTGGTGTTTAAATTCTTCTAATTTTGGATGCATTTACTATATAAAGCGTTATTAGTTCCATAAAAATATTTGCATGGGTTTGTCAGACCTTGCTTGAAACACTACAGATGGCCTTACATGTGCATATGCAGTTTTGAAAAGGGCGTAAAAGACGAGAGATTCAAGTAGCATATTCTACTTATATGGGTGTTAAGTTTATTACATTTATGTAATATAAATGCTGTCATATAATATTTGTTGAGCATTTCATTACATATTATTTCTTTAATGTCCACATTTGTTTCTGAGGTTATTATAATTATCCCCATCTCTAAATTAGCAATCTAAGGCTCAGTTTTCTTGACATACCCACCTTCACCTAGATGAAGTGCACCGGGGTTCTAATAAGCATCTTAAACTTGGTATGTCTAGCTGGGATTCCTTGTCTCCCTCCTCGCATCTGTTCTGCATGCAGCCTTCTTCATCTCAATAACAGCTTCATCCCTCTTGGCCATTGCTGAAAGCCCAATCCTAGCTGTCACCCTTGTCCCTGACCATAGGAAATCCTGTTGAGTCTACCTTGTGAATATATTCAGAACCCCACTCTGTCTCACAAGTTCCACAGCTGTCCCCTTGTACTAGCCGCCATCGTCTCAAGTGGATTCTGGCAGTGACCTCCCAGCTGGTCTCCCTAGTCCTACTTCAGCCCCACACCCCTGCTGTAGCCTCTCCCAATAGCAGCAGCATTGAGCCTTTTAAACAGAGTAGGTCTGCTCTTGTCTGCTCAAGCTCGCTGCCGTCTCCCATTTCCCTCAGAGTTAGGCTGAAGTCTTCACAGTGGGGTATGGAATCCTTCTCATGTGCATGACATTGCTCCTCTGAGCCACTGTGACGGTCCCCTTGTTCCTTGTGCCATCTCACAGTTTCTCTTACCTGTAAAGTAGCAATAACAAAATGTGCCCCTCCTGAGACTTTAAAGAAACAATATGTATAAACCACTTTGATACATACATGGCACAGACCATGCGCTTGATAGATAGTGGAAGAAACATATTTTTGTTATTTATCTAGGGTTCTTTTATTGCTCTTAAATCACAAAATAATAATACCAAGTATTTAAATAGCACTTACCATGTACTAGACTATTTTAATTGCATATGCAAACTTGTTTCATAACTTATGAACTTTCTAAATTTTACACAACCCTATGAGATAGGTACTATTGTTTCCTCTATTTTACAGATGAAAGAGAAGCACAAAATGGATAAGTACCTTGTTCAAGGTTAAATAGCTAGTAAGTGACAAGGCCTAGATTTGAAACTAGACAGATTGCCATCAAAGTCAGTGCTCTTAAGGACTATACTTCATCGCTTATCAAGTATCTATTATTTTAAAGACAGCAGTTATCTTCTTAACTGCCTGAAGCAACTAGTCTATATTATTTTTTAATGACTTCAATAAACAAAGATGTTTACAGACTTCAAAATGAACATTGAAATTCTTAAGTGTGTTATGTTGTTATCTCTTAATATATGTTTAAGAAAAACCTTATTGTTATCCAGTTCTTTAACTTTTCTTCCAGCTAGTTTTCATACTAAATTTTTTTTTTTTAATTTGGCCATCCTTCAGTTAACTGACTGAAAGTTTTTCAACTTTATTCACTATTGTTCAAAATCATTCTTTCTATAGACCAGTTTCAAAACTTGTAGAAAAATGTAAACATTCATTAAAATGAATATCTGTTTCCAATATCTTCTCTCATAGTAAACGAACTATCCGCTCTCATGGAAGATGGACGTTCTCATGTTCTTCTAGCAAAAGTTTATAGTAAAATGGAAAGACCCGGTGACGCAATCACTTCATTACAACAGGTTAATGCATTTGCTTGTGAGTGGTTGTGGGATGGGAGGTGGGAGCAGAAGGCTATATGCCACATGTAAGAGGAAGACAGTTTATTTCAGCTCAACTGCCACAGAAAATAAGTCAAAATAGAAATAATGATTGAATGCCAGTGAATTGTACTACTTAAATGTGCTATTGCTAATTAATATAACAATTCAGGCAAGTTGACATTCTCAGTCTTTTATAGCTGGGGAAGCTTGGTTTAATAATTTGTGTAAAGTCACACGAATAGGGTAATAGGCAGGATGTGAACTCATTTTTTTCTCTTTTGCTTATTTATATCTTCCTTAATTTCTCTTAATATTTTGAGGTTTTCTAAGGAGAGGTTTTATATACATTTGCTTAGATGTATTCCTAAGCAACTGATGGATTTTGATGATTTTTTAATTTCTAGTTTGTTAACAGTTTTTTTATAGATGATTTAAATTTTATCTATGGCACTCTGCAGCTATCAAGGTCATCATGTGACTTTTCTCTTATTTTTTTGTTCCCTGTTACTGTGATATATTAAATTGATTGATTTTCAAATGTTAAACCACCCTTATATTTCTTAAATGTCACTTTGTGATTTTTAAAAAGATATTGCTGGAATTTAAAGATATTAGTATTTTGTTCAAAATTTGTATATCTGTGTTCGTAAGGGTTTTTGGATCTCTAAGACTAAGACTGTTTCTTTAATGTTTGGAACAATTCAGAGTTAAAACCATTTGGACCTTGAGGCTTCATTGATGGAAGGTTTTTATTAGTGGATTCAACATTTTTAGAATTCGGACTGATCATTTTTAAACTTCTTATCTTAGTTTGAACTGCTGTATTTTTTAATGTTTATTATATCTTCTTATTTTTGAATGTCTGCAAGTGCTATAAAAATGTCTCCTTTTATGGCCCTGATATTGGTGATTTTATCTTATTTTCCTTCTATTAATGATCAATTATGCCAGAAGTTTATTATCTTAATATTTTCAAAGAACCAACTTTTGCCTTTTCTGGCTTCATTAAATGTTTTCCTTTTATCTCATTAATTAGTTTCTTCTACTTTCTTTGGATTTGGTTTGCTGATCTTCGCCTAGCTTATTGAAATAGTATGTTAGTTAATGGATTAGTTAGCCTTAGTTCTGTTCTTATTCACTTAAGGTGATAATTTTTCTCTAAGCATTGCTTTAGCTACCTCGCACAAGTTTATTATTACTCAGTTCATAATATTCTTCCTTTCCACTCTGATTTCTTCTTTAACCCATGGCTTATTTCCAGGCAGTTCTGATTTTCTTGTTATCTTTTTTTTTTTTTTTTTTTGGTACCTCTTAATCCCTTTCACCTATTTTGTCCATCCCTCCACCCCCTTCCTTCTGGCAACCACCAGTTTGTTCTTTGTATTTGAGTCCTTGTTATCTTTTGGATATTGATTTGTAATTTAATTCCACTGTGGTCAAAGACATACATTGAACAATTCAATCCTTTGATATTTGTTGAAGCTTGCTCTCTGTCCTATACTATAATCAGTTTTTCATCTTTAATAAAATTTAAAAAGCCATAAAATTCTTCCCAATTGTTAACATTCTCTGCATTCTGATCTCCAAAAAAGATAAATCTTGAGTTGCAGTTCAAACAGAAACGTATACATGTAATCATAGTTTTTGGTATTTTAAGCTCATTTATTCAGGAACCATTTATTGGGCCTAATCCCCACATTATAGGACTTTAGGAGTTCTATCATAGTATTTTTGCATCATTGCTAAACATTTTAGGCAGTGGCAGACTGCTACATTTAGGGAAACCACAAGTCTTACTAATTTTACTTTCTAAACACTTCAGATTTCTGAAATAACTCCACATTTTTCCACCTCTGTCAACTCTGTTACCTTTTAGCCCTGTCCAGCATTATCTCCTCCAGTAGCCTCCTAACTGATCCCTGTCCTCTTTCAATCTTGTTTCATTCCAGTTGGTTCTCCACAACACCAGCATAGTCAGTCTGAAAGGCAGACCTGATCTTGTTACTCCATTGCTTATAAACATGTAGTAGTAACTCCTCTGTAGAATAAAAAGCAAATTATTTAACAGACTTACCTGATGTAAATTTTCTCTGTATGTCTAGCCATTTTTCCTTCTGATTCTTTGGTCAAGCAATAGTATCCCTTACCTTCTTTCCTTCACCTGTAATTCCTAACATCTGTATTCCAGTTCCATCTTCTCTCTTTCTCCCAAACTCACATGGGTGTAACTACCAGTAAGTAATTCTTTAAATCTCACTTCACCTCCAAGACTAGGTTAGGTCTCATATTATGTACTCCCATGGGAAGTGGTATTTCCCAGTCATAAAACTCCTCACTATTTTCTGTAATTATTTTATTGTCTTTCTGCTGAGATTAAAATTTCCATGAGTATAGGTGTAGTCCCATGTTTTGTGACCCTAGCAAATGCTTGCCTCATTAGTTTTCTGTGCTGTGTAACAAATTACCACAAATTTTAGTCAATGAAAACAATACACATATTTATTTTTTCAGTTTCTGTGGGTCCGTATTCTGGGCACATTTTACCTGGGTCCTCTACAAGGTGTCAAGATAGTCAAGGTGTGGCCAGGGCTGGGTTCTCATCTAGAGACTTGTCTGGTAGAGGATCTACTTCCAAGATTACATAGGTTATTAGCAGAATTCATTTCCTCAAGGCTGTAAGACTTAGGGCTCCAGCTTCTTGTTTGCTTCTTGTTGCAGATCCTAGAGGTTCTCACACCCTAGAGGTTCGCTAGCGCCTTGCTTGATAGTCCAGCTAATATGACTACTTAGTTCTTCAAAGCCAGCAAGGGAGAAAGGCTGTAGAATGAGTCTGCTAACAAGACAGTCTCACGTGATGTAATCTTGGGAGTGACATTCCATCATATTTGCCATATTCTATTGGTTACAAGCAAGTTATAGGTCGCACCTCACGCAAAGAGGGGTGATTATACAAGGGAGTGAAGACCAAGAGGTGAGGATCATGGGAGTCATCTTAAAATCTGTCCACCATTATAGGTGCTTGAAATTTTAGTTGAATGACTGAAAGGAAACCATACATTATTTTAATTTTTTAATTGCAGGAAAAATTACAGGGAAAAAAATCACTTTTTGACATATTAAATTAACTATCTTTTCTGTGAAAATAAAATATAAATAAATCAGATATAAACAACCCATATACCATAAAACACTAACAATTTTATGACTTTCTAACTTTATATAGTTCTAAATAATATGAACAGATTATTTTTGCTTCTTTCGCTTAACATTCATTTGTGTGGATTTTTCCATTATGTCTGTATAGATCCGTTTACTCTTTGTTAAATAAATGCATGAATGCATTAGTGGATGTTTATCTATAACTCAAAGTTAAATTTTGTGAAGGCCTAAAATATAGGATTTCTCTGTCACTTATAATTCATCATATAAAAAGTAATGTGATATTCTGATTTTTTTTTAAAAGATTTTATTTATGGGGCGTCTGAGTGGCTCAGTTGGTGAAGCATCTGCCTTCAGCTCAGGTCATGATCCCAGGGTCCTGGGATCGAGTCCCAAATCGGACTCCCTGCTCATTGGGGAGCCTGCTTCTCTCTCTGCCCTCCCCCCATTCTCTCTCTCACAAAAATAAATAAAAATATTTAAAAATTTTTAAATTTATTTTACACAGTGAGAGAGAGAAAGAAAGAGAGCGCACAAGTAGGCAGAGTGGTAGGTAGGCAGAGGGAGAATCAGGCTTCCTGCTGAGCAGAGGGCAGGATGCAGGACTCGATCCCAGGACCCTGGGATCATGACCAGAGCCGAGGGCAGATGCTTAACTGACTGAGCCACCCAGGCACCCCTGATATTCTGATTTTATTGGTATATTTTATTTCAGTGTGATCTTCTGTAAGATATGTATACAATAAAACTATTGAAATAGAAAGGAAAAATTAAGAAGTCTATGGAGTAAGATGCTTACACTTCATTTTACCCAAGGATTTTAAGGAATTTACAAAATAAGGGGGAGAGAAAAGTAAATGCATTGACAATCAACGTTAACATAGTTTTGTAACAGATAATTAAATTTAGTTCTGATCTTTCTGGAATCCAAGGAAAAACATAGGCAATGGTATCAATTCTTTAAGAAAATTTTATTCTGTGTGAAAATGTTTTGTAATGATCATTGTATGTACTTATAATAATTGAGCATTCTTTTATGAAATGCCTTTAATAAGAAATGCAAAGAATTTTTGCTCAAAAAATCTGCTCTGATTATTTACCTTTAAGAAAATGCAAAGCATAGGGGCGCCTGGGTGGCTCAGTCGGTTAAGCGTCTGCCTTTAGCTCGAGTCATGGTCTCGGTCATGGGATTGAGCCCCACATTGGGCTCCCTGCTCAGTGGGAGCTTCCTTCTCCCTCTGCTTCTCCCCCAACTCATGCTTGCTCTCTCTTTCTCTATCCCTTTCAAATAAATAAAATCTTTTTTTAAAAAAGAAAAAATGCAAAGCATCACAAAATCTAACTTATAAATGTGTTTCTCTAGGAAGTTAAGCTAATGAGGTCTTATCTGATTTTGTAGAGATTTAGTTGATGCAGAGATAAAAATTAGACTATCCGGAGAATGAATTGTATATCTTTTAGATCTAGGGTGGCCGTAGAATTTATCATTCAAGTCAAAATACTTTTGAAAGGGAAGAAGGCAGAATTAATAATTAAGGTGGCACAACACGTATAAAAGGTACTGTGAAACGGAAAGCTACTATCACGCTATTTAGACCAGTTGTTTCAGAGTTTTTTGTCTATGAGTGTGTGTGCACCTGTGTGCAAAACCATGCACACCAATATTTACATAAATAAAAAAACATGAAATACGCAAATGTACACATATCTCTGTATTTAAATAAAGACACATTAATATAACCAAAATAAAAGTTTCATGAAACAGTATTAACCTTTACCACATGCTACATACACCATTATTTTCTAATCTTTCCTCTTTCATTTCCAAAAGAATGCTTATTATGATGCCTTAAATTAATTTTATGACCCGTGGTTCTAAAGAATACTCAGCTTTAGACCATCTTCATCAAATACCAGTTGTCAACCAGCATTTTGACAGGAGTCCCCAGAAGGGCTCCCTGTGTGTAGCAGAATGCGTGGCAGATGGTGGGCATTACTCTTTGTTAAATGAATGCATGAATGCATTAGTGGATGCTTATCTATAGCCCAAAGTTAAATTGTATTGTGAAGGCCTAAAACATAGGATTTCTCTGTCACTTACAAAAGGAAGGTCTCAGTGTCTCAGAAATCAAACGTGTAGGTGAAAAGGCTGACACTCTTCCCGTTTAGCAGCGTACTCTACATTCTTACCTGGAGGGAGAGCCCTGCCTCTTTCCTGGGTATCTGTGCGTAGCATTGGACCTCATATACACACCGTCAATTTGATTAGTCATTTCCCTGTCCATAGACATTTGAGTGGCTTTCAGATTTCTGGGTTTTTGTTGTTATTTCTTTTCTTCTTCTTACAGCAAATAACAGAGATTGTTTTTTCCTTAAAATAGACAACATGTTTCCTTTTTTCTTCTAAGTAATATCCATAATACCTTCCTAAAAGTGGAACTACTAAGTGCAATAGTCTGGTTAGTTTTATCAAGTTAGCATGTTTTTTTTCTGGAGGGTACTCTCCAGAAAGATTGGACTCATTCGTATGCCATCAGCAATATTTGGTGTACTTGCCCTCTGAAACCTGCCAATATTTGATTTAATGATTTTTAGATTCTAATTTATTAATTTAATAAACATTTTACATTTCCACTTATTTAATTACAGCATCTGGATTCTTTTTCAAATATGTTTCATGGTTAAATTTCCTCCTTCGTGAGCTTTCTGTACATAATCCTTGCAACAGTGGGAAAAGACTCAGTAATTTTCTTATAGTTCGGTTGGAAAGCTATGTGCACGCTGGCACATTTGCAAACAAGCGCATGTGTAAGACCGCAATTAAGACATTTTCTTCGGATCAGACTTTGTTAGATTGAGGGCCAATAATGCTTAAATAGATCTTCTGTACAATTATGCTGTGTGTGAGTTATTGAGAATTGTTTATTTTCTCTTTCTTTTTTAAATTCCTTTTTATCCTTATTTTTTTCCTAGGCTCGAGAGTTACAAGCTCGGGTACTAAAGCGCGTTCAGATGGAACAGCCAGACGCAGCTCCTGCCCAGAAGCACTTGGCGGCTGAAATTTGTGCAGGGATTGCAAAACACTCTGTTGCTCAGCGAGACTATGAAAAGGCAATTAAGTTTTATAGAGAGGCTCTTGTTCATTGTGAAACAGATAATAAGGTCAGTACCTTTATAAAATTTTCACCACCTTTTATTCCAGATGTCATCTGTTACATTGTTGCCCCAAATGTAAAATTCTTACCAGCTGATTTGTAAAAAAAGAAATGTAATAAAAATACAAGCCAAAAAATAAATACCGTTTCTAGAAATTCTTTGAAATACTTATATGATGCCTTAAATTAATAATGTTAGAGTTTAAAAATTATTATGGAACAAGTGATGTAAAGTAAATCTGTAAGCTCTTTGGTTTTGTTGATGTTACTCTGTGTTTTAATAATCACTTTAAAACAATTTCTCAATCTTGAATATCTGGATCTAGACGATTCAGTTCAGTTGACTAAACTGCTGTTGTGTACCCCTGTGTTTCAACTGCTGTTTGGTGCTGGATGGGCAAAAAAAGTGACTAGATTGGATCTCTTACCTCAGGTGGCTCAGCATGAGAATAAACGTAAGGATAATACTGGTATAGAAGACTTCTTTATGGGGGCGCCTGGGTGGCACAGCAGTTAAGCATCTGCCTTCGGCTCAGGGCGTGATCCCGGCGTTCTGGGATCGAGCCCCACATCAGGCTCCTCCGCTATGAGCCTGCTTCTTCCTCTCCCGCTCCTCCTGCTTGTGTTCCCTCTCTCGCTGGCTGTCTCTATCTCTGTCAAATAAATAAATAAAATCTTAAAAAAAAAATAAAAAAAAAAACAAGACTTCTTTATGTCCTCTGGTTATGTAAACTAAAATCCTATTACTCTCTCAGATCTTGATAGATGACTGATTTTTTAAATAAACTTATATATGGCGAAATACTTTTTTTCTTAATTTAAATTCCAGTTAGTTAACATACTGGGTAATATTAGTTATAGGTTTACAATATAGTGATTCAACATTTCCATACATCACCCGGTGCTCATCACAAGTGCCCTCCCTAGTCCCCATCACCTGTTTAACCCATCCCCCCACCCCACCTCCCATCTGGTAACCATCAGTGTGTTCTCAGTGGTTAAGAGTCTTTCTTGGTTTGCCTCTCTCTCTTCTTTTTTTCCTTTGCTTTTTTGTTTTGTTTCTTAAATTCCACGTATGAGTGAAATCATACGGTATTTGTCTTTCTCTGACTGACTTATTTCATGATGTAGAACAAAAGACAGCCATATGTTAGAATTTAAGGCACCCCAGTGTTCATAGCAGCATTGTCCACAATAGCTAAATCGTGGAAGGAGCCGAGATGCCCTTCAACAGATGACTGGATTAAGAAGCTGTGGTCCGTATATACAATGGAATATTACTCAGCCATCAAAAAGAATGATTTCTCAGCATTTGCTGCAACATGGATGGGACTGGAGGAGATAATGCTAAGCGAAATAAGTCAAGCAGAGAAGGACAATTATCATATGGTTTCACTCATTTATGGAACATAAGGGGTGGGAAGATCAGTGGGAGAAGAAAGGAAAGAAGGGGGGGTAAACACAAGGGGGAATGAACCATGAGGGGCTATGGACTCTGGGAAACAAACTGGGGGCTTCAGGTGGGTGGGGGAATGGGATAGGCTGGTGATGGATATTAAGGAGGGCACATATTGCATGGTGCACTGGGTGTTATACGCAAGTGATGAATCATGGAACTTTACATCAAAAACTAGGGATGTACTGTATGGTGACGAACATAATATAATAAAAAATATTATTTAAAAAAAGCATGGGTAGTTTAAAAAAATGGAAGTATTTCTGATTGAATACCTAAAAAAAAAAAAAGAATTTAAGGTTTTAAATTGAATATTTTAAAATGAATACAACTCAGATGTAAGGCAAAAATAACCTTTAAGGCATAACCAAACAGGTACCTTGTTTAGTGGTGGCTAAGGTAGTTGGAAACATGGTTTTAGATCTGAAGCACACCTTAGAATATCTGCCTCAAGCTTTTTATTTTTCAAATGCGAGAACAGGTGTAGAGAGGTAACAGGGACTTGGGCCCATTGTGGAGAAGCCCGGACTAGAATCTAAACTCTGATTTAAGACCAGTGTTCTTTTCACAATGCTTTGTGTCTCTCCCCCTTTCAAGTGAGTTACCACCGTTTTTCCCTTTTTTTCCAGCATAAAACACTTGCCTATAGTGTTCCTGCCTCTCATGCTTGGCATTTTTATTGCACTCACTTTTGGTCAATGGCATAATCTGTGTCCAGACATTTTCCTTACTCATGTTTTATTCCAAGCAGTTTCAGACTGATCTTGCGCTTTTTCTGTAGATAATGTTGGAGCTGGCGCGATTATACCTGGCGCAGGATGAGCCCGATGCCTGCCTGCGGCACTGTGCTATGCTTCTCCAGAGTGACCAGGACAATGAAGCTGCCACCATGGTGAGTCCACAACACCGCCGTGCCTTTACGGCACTGTGTTTGATATTCCAATGTGTTTGATAGTCCATGGGGAAGTTTCAAATTTTACCCGATAAAACTAGTACGTGGGAGACCTAGCTCGTGTTGGCTTTTGGAAAAAAATAGTACTTTTGACATTATTAGTATATTCTAGCAATAAAGACCAAGAGTCTTTTTGTTTTATAAGAATGGTAGACCTAGATCTGGCCTTTACTTGCCCTTTCGGGCCTAGCTGGTTTATCTTTATGCCTAAGAGGGTACTTGGTCAGGAGGAGTTCATGTGATAAAAGCTATAA
This sequence comes from Ursus maritimus, assembly GCF_017311325.1. Taxonomy (NCBI): domain Eukaryota; kingdom Metazoa; phylum Chordata; class Mammalia; order Carnivora; family Ursidae; genus Ursus; species Ursus maritimus. The sequence continues at coordinate 63,927,566 of NW_024423343.1, forward strand.
TTTGCTAAAGACTGAGTTTTAAGTACTTACCCAGACACGCTGAACTCATTTAAAAGTTTCTGTGGGACTTTTGGAGTTATAGAAAAAAACTTCGTATATCATTCTAAGATGGTGTGTTTCCGAGTCTGCTTTGCTTTCTCGTTTTTGCCCGGGTTGAGGTATTAGCTTGCGAACAGCTACGTAGATGACAGTGCGTGAGGTTCACTGAAAGTTATTATTGTAACTAAAAGGAAAAATAAAACGTATCCCTTTTAAAACACACAATAAGAAAAGCTCAGTAGATCTTGCTCATTTTAAATTCCTTTGAAATATTTAGGGCTTAAGAGTGTTTTGGTTTTTTTAAAATCTTCTCATCATTTTAGCCAAGTCCAGGGAGGCATTTTTTCTATGATAACACATAGAGCGTGCAATTCCCTTCAAATTTCTGTTTTTAAAATAACCACTTGAAACATATTTTTTGCTAAAAATAAAGTTTTGCGAATAGGGCGATCTGTTTCACATCCTTAATTATATTCTGTTAGGCTGATATCAGTGCTAATTTGCTTAAGGTATACTTGAATTTTAAATGGCTCTTTTTTATAATCTTTGCCCTCTTTGTGTTTTTCATGTGTTTGCATAGCCCTAAATCTATTTGATTGTAAAGATGTGCTTTCTTAAAACATATGGCAATATTTTTAGAACCAACTTTTACCTTTATAGATGATGGCAGATCTCATGTTCAGAAAACAGGACTATGAACAAGCAGTGTTCCATTTACAGCAGCTTTTAGAACGCAAACCAGGTAAATATCCACGGATTATGTTTTTTCTAACACAATGACTTCTTTTTCCTCTTTTTGGCTGTTATGGGAGCCGCGGTTGAATTCTGCTATCTACTTATTCCACACTTACCCCTGAGCAGCAGAAATAGCTATAAGGAAAATGCAACACCATGGATTGGCCTCGCTTTGAATGATGACCACAGACCCCAGTGGGCCCTCAGGTGCTGCCTGGCCATCCTGCTGTATTTCTCTAATGATTTCACTCACTCCAACTACTTTTTACGCTTTCTCCTCCCTCCTCAAACCTCCAGTCCCCTTTGCCCCTTCCTTGTCTTCAGCTGAAAATGTTGCCTCCTACTTGAGTAGGAAAATATGAGCAACTGAAAGAGAACGTCTCCATTCACCTGTCACCAAGTCTGCCTGCTCCCAGCCATCTTCCTCCCCAGCTCTGCCATCCCACCCTGCAGCCAGTGTCTCCCTGTGGGCCCGGGACACCACCCCTCACCTCCTTGAGCACTTTCCTCCTGACTTCTCTATCTCCTGCACCACCATTGTTTTCCCTGTCTGCGTACAAACATGCTGTGATAGCCCCTTGCTAAATGTATGAATAAATAAAAACCGATTCTTAACTCTCCTTCCAATGATTGCTCCATTCTTCTGTTTCCCTTTCTGGCGAATTGCCTCGAAGCAGTTTCCAGCTGAGCGGCATCCCCTTTGTCTGCCCCGCTCCTGCAGTCCAGGGAAGCGGCTCCTGCAGGGCGGCCGGCCACTTCCCAGCTGCGGGTCCACGGGTCCGCGTTCATTTCTCAGCTCCTCGCATGCGCTGCCTGCCGTCGTGCTCTGCACAGCTTCTCCCTGCCCTCGCGAGGGACTGTCTCCACTTCCCTGCTGGGGTGCTAGGCTTACCTGGGTTTTCTTCTTTCTGCTGTCCCCTCCTTTGTTCGATCTGTTTTCTCTTTATGACCTGTAAATCTCAGAATGTTCTAGACCTTGGCTCTTGAACTTTTTCTCTTTTTTTATACACTCAGCCCACTGGGTGACTTCATCCAAGCCCATGGCTTTATGTCCTATGTGTGTGCTGGTGTCTTGCAGACGTGCATCTCCAGTGCTGCCTCACACGCACCACCGTCTGTTTCTCTTCCCACTCAGCTGTCGCAGAGCATCTCCAGCTTAACATGTCCACGGAGAACGGTTGATCTTTCCCTCCCTTCAAATCCGCTCCTCCTCCGTTTCTCTCCTCAGTAAATAGCATTACCATTTCCCAGTTAGCAGCCCCAGCTCTTACAGTGACCTTTGGCTCATCTTTCTCTCTACCACATCCCACCTGTCAGCAGATCCCTGCTGGCTCTCCCTTCAAGGTCTGTCTGGAATCCCGTCACCTTTTACCTGCTGTGCTGCTGCCACCTGGGCTCAGCCGTCCGCCAGCGTCTCACGTTGATTATCACTGCTCCGTTCTCATACTGCACGCGCTTTCTCTTCCTGGCCTCTAGACAGTTTAGAAATGGTTCCAGCTGGAAGGAGATGGTGCAGAAGAAATGTTTATTGGTTGAATGGATCAATGAATGACTCAAATACGTGGTCATTTAAAAATACAAAATGTTAAGAAAATTGTTATTGTCTTTGTCATATTTTATGTATTCTTTGCTTTATTCCTAAAAGGACTCCATTCGCAGGTCTGTTTTCTCAGAATTGCGTATCTCTACTTTCTGCATGAGTTGTGGGTCAGCCTTAGCAGCATGTGCTATACCTTAAGTTAATGCTGTATTTTAGCTTACCTCAGAAATGTACTGTCTAATTTGACCTAACCTAGCTAGTAGAGAATCCTTCTTATAGATAGAATTACTCTTCTCTTGACAGGTGACACTTCTCTCTCAAAATCTCCACATCATCCTGCCCCCCCCCCCCCCCAAGCCCCATCAGTTCTGTGTGCTGAAGAGCCTGCTGTCCCATGCAGTCTGCCCTGTCCTAGCCCCCTGCTCGAATTAGGGCCTTTGCCCCCTCTGGCCCCGGACAGTGCAGTTTCCCCGCTCACCTTCCAGCCTCTCGGCTCTTGCTGCTCCACACCTTTATAGGACTGTCATACTACTTTCATAGATCAGAAGCTATTCCTTTGCTTAAGAATTTAGGGTGGCTCTCCAGGGTAGAGTCTAAAATCCTAGCATTGTTTTGATAATAAGATGGCCCTAAATTATTGGTCCATCTGTATTTCTTAGCCCTTGTCCTCCACCTTAATATCTAGCAACCGTGGACTTAGCACTCCCCGTGCTCCACTGCTCTCTCTCTGCAGGCACGGTCGGCCTCTTGCAATGTCTGTGTCTGTCTGGCAAGGTCCTCCTCTTAGCGTTCAGGCTGCCCATGAGTCTGATTCTGTGTGAAACCTCCTGCCTCCAGGCAAAGTGAGGAATCTGTGCATTGTAATTCATAGCACTTCATTCATGCCACGTGACATCACGCTGTAATTATTTTCATATTTTCTCACTATCCATCAATAAGTACGGGCTAAGGTTTTTTAGAATGTAATACATTTCACTTTTCAATGGGTTCCTTAAGTACAGAAATTTGCCTGCTGTCAAATTTCATGGTTAACCAAGAGACAAGTTAATGTAATTTAATCTATCAGTGGTAATTATAATTTGAACTAATAATACATTTCAGTAATATTAGAAGGTGATAATTATCACCTGGCCTCCCACAGTTAACTTTAGATAATATTAGCAATATCATACAAAAAAACTTTGGCCAGAAATTTTAACCTTTATGTCCTGCGTAATCCAATACAGCTTCTAGATTCTGTGACTTTATCACAGGTAGTTGTCCCTAGTTCCTATCAAGACTTTTAGAGTTGTAAATATTCCCAAAGACCATTGTATTTTTTTTTAAAGATTTTATTTATTTATTTGACAGAGAGAGAGAGACAGCCAGCGAGAGAGGGAACACAAGGAGGGGGAGTGGGAGAGGAAGAAGCAGGCTCCCAGCGGAGCAGGGAGTCCGATGCGGGACTCAATCCCAGGACCCCAGGATCACTCCCTGAGCCAAAGGCAGATGCTTAACAACTGAGCCACCCAGGCAACCCAAGACCATTGTATTTTTAAAGCTCTTTCATGACCTTATTTAATTTGGTCTCAATGACATTTTGAGGGTCAATATTATAATCCTATTTTAAGAAAATAAGTAATTCTTGACTCAGAAAATTTGAATAATTTGCTTGAATTTGCATAGCTAAAAGACAAGACCGATACTCGAATCCTCTTTTTCTGAAGCTATCGTCTTACCATGCTCTGCTTTTTGTGATGCCAAATGGCAGGAAGAACAAAATCTTGAGACCCAAGATTATAGGCCAAGGAAGGCAAATGATGATGTTGTCATCATAAACTGGATTATCTTGACATCATACAATAGAGTAGATAGATACAGAGCCTACAGAGGTTCTTTTTAAAATATTTTTTATTACAATAATATGAAGTGCATAACATAAAATTTACCATTTTAGCCATTTTTAAATGTACAGTTCAAGGATATTAAGTATACAAAGGATTAAGGATACAAAGTATTTTGTAATCATCACCATTAATCTTCAGAACTTTTTCATCATTCCTCACTAAAATTCTGTACCCATTAAACACTGACTCCCCATGCTCTCCTCTCCGCATCCCCTGGCAACCACCATTCTACCTCTCTATGAATTTGACTGCTATGAATACTTTATATAAAGTGGAACCACATGGTATTTGTCCTTTTGCGCCTGGCTTATTGCACTTAGTATAATGTTTTCAAGGTTCATCTGTGTTGTAGCATGTGTCAGAATTTCCTTCCTTTTTAAGGCCAGATAATATTCCAGTGTGTGTGTGTGTGTGTGTGTGTGTGTGTGTGTGTGTACATATATATATCCAGCACATTTTTATTTATCCATTCATCTGATGACGAACATAGGGGTTCTTTCCACTTTTGGCTATTGTGAGTGATGCTACCGTGAACACTGATGTACAGATATTTGCTTGATTTCCCTGCTTTCAGTTCTTTTGAATATATACCCAGGAGTGGACTTGCTGGATTGTATGATATTTTTCTCTTCTTAGAACCTAAAATCAAAGATAAATTGCTTAAAAGGTTTTTGTTTGTGTGTTTGAATTTTAACCCTACAAACAAGATCAGCATAGCTTATATAATGAGGATTTTTGCGAATCTCCTATGAGTTCTGTGCTAACTGAAACTTGAGAGCCCAAATACCTTCAAAGGACAACTACAGAGAAATAAGATGGGAACCATCAATATAATAGACTGTTATGCAGCCATTTAAATCATGTTTTTGAAGACCATTTATTGACATTTGAGAAATGTTTACTGTACCAATGTTGAACCAAAGTTAAAACCCCAAGTGTGACTTTAGCTTTATATATATGTAAGCAAAGAAACGTGTTTTTAAATATTGATAGGATGATTTTTTACTCATAAATATATGAAAGGAAAAGTACCAAAATGTGGTCATCTTTAGTTGGTGGGACTATGAGTGATTTTTTTTTCTTCTTTATACCTTTCTTTTTCTGTGTTTTTCCAAATTTTCTAAAGTGTCTCTGCATTATTTTTACAGTCTTAAAAATATTTATTAAATTTTTCTCAAAACTTGGTATTTTAGGGATGCAAAAGAACTAGATAGAATTGGGAGAAGAAGGCTTTCTAGGAATCTGCCAGGAAATTATACCTGACACCACAAAGAACTAAATTAATTTTTTTTTCTTAGAAGATAAAATAGGATTAAAACACTGGGAGTAATTTGTTACAGTTAAATTATGGTAAGTTAGCGTCTAGTACATTAGTCACATATGCATATTAAGGAAAGTCTGGAGTAAAATTTCTAATAGCCCACCCCAGACGTTTTAATCAAAAGGTACTGTTCTCATCCCCTTCCTTGCCGCAGTAAGGAGGTCAGAGATAGACTGGCCCTGTGCAATCTCATCAATCCTCCTGAATTTTACAGTTAGAGTTTAGATGACCAGTGCAGAGACTGTTCCTAGATTTCGTTCCCAGAAACAGTTGCAAATTAAGTTACAACAAATGTACATTTTTATAGATTGGCTTGTATTTTATAGATTAGCTTCTGTCACTGTCCAGACCAACCAAAACCTTATCCAATTGCTCATATAGTCTCTTTAGGGCTTTATAACCCCTAAGGCATTCCTTTTGATTGTATTTAAATTCTACTTCATTTGAAGCAAACTATACTTTAATGAAGTAGGATTATAACCGTCAAAACAAGAGATATGATGTCTATATCACAAATATTCTTTGTTTCTAGATAATTACATGACATTATCTCGTTTAATTGATTTCCTGAGAAGATGTGGAAAACTTGACGACGTTCCAAGATTTTTCTTAATGGCTGAAAAACGTAACTCCAGAGCAAAATTGGAGCCAGGATTTCAATACTGTAAAGGACTATATCTTTGGTAAATCTATTGGTGACTAAATCCTACATAATAGTTTTTTTTCTCATTGTGAATAAAGTAGAATAACCTTTCCTTTGTCTTAAGATAGATCTACATTTTAAGATATGTTAATAATTTTATTTACCAAAGAGATCATAAATGACTTAAAGTTTGTAGTCAACGATTGAAATAAGTGATTTTTTTTAAACATCTAACAAGGTATACTGGAGAACCAAATGATGCCCTTCGACATTTTAATAAAGCTCGGAAAGACAGTGACTGGGGCCAAAATGCTCTTTATAATATGATAGAAATCTGCCTGAATCCAGATAACGAAACTGTTGGAGGTGAAGTATTTGAAAATCTGGATGGAGACCTGGGGTGAGTTATCCTTTGACAAATTATCCCTTTTCTTGAAACACTTATTAGGGGTGATAAGCAAGGCTACCTTCTAAAAGAGGGCTCAGTTCTAGGACAGCACTAATGAAAGGTCAGATGAAAAAATCATAGCTCGAATAGCTGTTCTCTGAAACAAGCATTAGATGCTTTTAGGAGTTTTCTGAAATCAAAATAAGCATGTTACAAAGACCCTCCCCTAGTCGCTCTGTTGAGAAGAAGATAAATTGTAGAATTTGATTACTTTAGCAAAAGCTGTCCACACAATAATAGTAACCCCTTAGCAAATGGTAGTATGCCATACCCTGTGCTTCATACTTCATATGCATTGTCTTATTTGCCGCCTGCAACAGCGTTGTGAACTAAGCTCAGAGTTAACCTGTCTAATGTAGTAGTAAATGGTGGGCGCAAGATGTGGACTGAGTTCTGTGTGACTGCAAAGCTCTTGCTGGTAGCCCCTGTAGTGCACTGCGGATAAATGGTGTTACTGCTATCAACCTGTGTTTGTTGCTGTTCTTGAATTGGGCAAGGCATGACGGGGTATATGAAGATGTAAATGTATAAGGTATATAAGGTAGTTTCTGCCTTCAGGAGCATGTAATCTACCTAGGAGGCAAGACAATATCTGAAACCAGTCTCTGACAAAACAGAAATGGGCGGAATGGATAGTAAGTATTACAAGAATTCATAGAAATCCTAGCAGTGCAAAGCCATCGGGGGAAGATGAACAGAGGAGTGAGAGAAAATTAGAACCAGACTGCTAAGAGGTTTTAATGACAGATTTGAAGGCTTCGGATTATAGAGACCACTGAAAGTTTTAGAGCAAACGTAAGTTTGTGTTAGAAAGGTTAAGGTAACGTATTGTTGTGCAACTATAGGCTGTCCTCCTGGAAATCTCTAGCAAATAGTTGAAAACTATTTGAAAACGAGAACTCAAGAGGGAGGTCACAGCTAGAGATAAGAGGTTTGGGGGACGACGGATGCTCAGAGTAGACAGTTGGAGCCCAGTGAATGACCTCTTTGCAAATAGAATGCAATGACAGAAGTTTGAGAACTAAATTTTGGGCATGCTGACGTTTGAGGGGATGGGAGGGGGAAGGGATGTCAGAAAAGGGCAATCAGTGTGGTAGAAAGAGACCCCAAACTGTGTAATGTTACGGAAGGCGAAGGAGGGGAACTTTGAAGAAGGTAGCTAACAACGTGAAGTGTTTTAGAGAAGATAAAGCCTAAAGCCTGAGAAAAAGACCAATGGCTTTAGTGATTGGGCTTTGAGAATTTAGTTTCCTTTTATTAATTGATTTAGATATTTTTTAAAATAAAATTGATATTACATATTCAAATTATTGCATTTGAAATTTATAACCTTTTGACAGATATATTGTTTCTTTTTTTTAGGATTTTATTTATTTATTAGAGAGAGAGAGAATGTACGAGCAGGGTGGGGGGAGGGGCAGAGGGAGAAGCAGGCTCCCTGCTGAGCAGCGAGTGGATGATACCATGGTGCCAGCTCCATCCCAGTGGGATCGAGACCTGAGTGGAAGGCAGATGATTCACCGTCTGAGCCGCCCAGGCGCCCCAGATATGTAGCTTCTTTTCTGAGAGTCAGATAGGCCGCTAAAAATACTGTGGTGCTTGGCACATAGTGGGTGCTTCAGCAAGGTCAGTTACTTTTTACCCCCTCCTTTCTTTCCTTTCATCTTCTGTGTAGATCTGCCACTTGGTAATTATATGATCTTATTTATCCTGAATTCTAGTTTTATATTAGCAGAAATGAACACACTTACCACACGTAGATACTGTCCAATTTTTGTCTTCAGTCTAAAGTGAAGAAATGTTTAATGGTGTTTTATTAAAGCTATATTAATTTTGTTTAAATGTAATGCATTATAACTGTGGTTCGCTTTGTATTAGAAGAGAATGAGTGCTATTCTGCGAGAGGATTACTTCAAATTAGTGACAGAAAAGAAACCAGTGTGCCCCAGGGCTCATTCTAATCTCAATGAATTTTACTTCATGAGTAATAGACATAAGAGATTAATTTTTAATTGTATCCAGTAATTCAAGTGAGAAGCAGGAGTCTGTGCAGTTAGCAGTGAGAACAGCAGAAAAGCTCCTTAAAGAACTAAAACCGCAGACCATTCAGGGTCACGTGCAGCTTCGCATCATGGAAAACTATTGCCTGGTCGCTACCAAACAGAAGTCTAACGTTGAGCAAGCATTGAATACCTTCACCGAAATAGCAACATCTGAGGTCAGTAGGTTTTGTTTTTCAGCTCTTTATTCTCTTTCCTTGGCAGTATAGATGTATGTATTTCAATTAGCTGGGTATTTTCTGAAGATTGACTTAATTACAAGGAAAAATTGCCTTGATAGCTTGGCATAATTCTACATAATATACCTTCATTTCTAGAAGATACTATTTTGTTATTTTGATATGCTGTTGATATATTTTTTCTATTAGAATGGTAAATTCTAGAGAAAGGAAATTCTTCAAAAGGGCATCAATTAACTCTCAAAGGAATGGCTTTATTGTCTGGAGAATTTCTGTGTTGTTTCACTTAAGTGACTAAGTGAAAATAAACACCTGGCTACCTTGATAGCTCACCTTTTCACTTAGGCAGACTTGAAGTGTTTCCAACTCTAAGGCTAAATGGGATCGGTACTGACAGCTTATAATTCAGTCATGCGAATAATGGTGTTTTTTAGCAACCCTGAAATAACCCCCTGCAATAATAATAGTAGAAACAACAATAATACTAATTAGAGCAAAGGCTTTCTTCTCTTTTCAACTCATTCAGATCCACCTTCTCACTCTCTGGGCGCTGTGTTTTTCCTTCCCTCACATAGTGCTGTATTTCTTCAACTGCTTGATATGAAGGCAGGGATTCTAGGCGCCCACCCCATCAGCAGTGGGTGGTAGCTGGTTCTAAACATACTCATTGGGTTTCATGTTCTTCCACTCAGTAGTGTTGCAGGCCACCGAAAATTCAAAATGTGTGTCTCTCAGAGGATATACAGAACTTTGCTGTGTTTCCTTGTGGTTCAGTGGTCACAGTGGTAGCAGTAAGCTACCAAAAACTCCCTACAGGGGCCCCTTTCCTGCCTCCCAGGACCTGGGAGAGCTTTGGGGAACCTACAGCTCCTGTTGCCATTTGGGAACAAGTATCCTAAATGGCATTTTATTACCACTGTAAGCCACCTTGGAACTACACAGCAAGGTAGCACCAGCAGCAGTGACCTCCTAGAGCTGCGCCCTTCTGCCCGTGAAGTAGTGTTCTCAGGGGGTGGGCCACGTGGCGGCAGGTAGATGACAGTGGCTGACAAATGGAGACCTGAAGTAGGAGAGAGAGCTTAAAGTGTGAGGTTTGAGAGAACACCAAAAGCCGTGAGTGACATCACGGCTGTTTCCTAGAAATACCAGGTTTTTATGTTGGTGAGACTGCTTTATTTTTACCATTCTTACTTACGTGATTAGTAATATGCTATCCTCAAATCTGTCTACTGACCATACCAGCCAAAGACTGATGCATGAACTGAAGTTTCAGAAACAATGAGTTTTATCCTGCATTTTTTCCTTTTAACTCATAAGCTATATATTTATTTATATATATATACATACATATATATAAATGATTTATATATATATATATATATATATATATATATAATGAATATATAATGAATATCCATTAAGCAGCCAGTGGGTACTAGGCACAGCGGGAATCACAAAGAAAAAACCAAGGACGGTCTCTTCTGTCAAGTTTATCATAATCCAGGGAAGATGAGGCAAAGCGTACTGTGTAGAAACCAAAATCTATTACATTCCATTCTAGAGCTGCAGGTAAAAGTACTGTAGGAAATAATATTAGGAGAGTGGGGAGGCTCTTTCGTGGAGAAGTATGATTTAAGAAGAACCGCAATAAACTGCATTTTCACGGGCAGAGAACAAAGGCAAGGAGGCAAGGAAGCATCCTGTATATTCACACTATGTGGCATTCAGATTGATTGAAAAAGAGTCACGTGACAGGAAGTCAGGGGAGGAAGCAGCACCAGATACATTACACCCAAGCAAAGTGTTTCCACCTGCTTTCATCCTGTCACCTTGTTGTTTATTGCATGGCTGTATTGTCCTCTGTGATCTCAAGTTGTTGCAGCTCAGAGTGACTGACAAAGACAGAGGAAAGCCAGCTGAACACCGTAGGATGTCTGCACCAGAAAAGACACGTGGGTTTAGAACTCAGGTTTATACTTTTAAAAACTATTCTTGAGTTCATTCAGTAGTGATGAAGCTGTGAGGAATTGATTAATTCTAATCAAACTCAAGGTGTGTGATTTTAAAAACAGCTTATTTTTAAATGTATAGTGTGGGATATTTTTCATGTGACTAGATCTGGACATTTTTATGAGACTCTTCTTGGCTTGGAATGTCCTAGGACCTGGCTGACAAATTCAGAGCAGGCCTTTGCTTTCTTTCCTTTCTATGGGAGGAGGCAGGGGGCAGGGGTGCTCAGTAATTGATAATAAACCCCTTGTGTCTCCAGAATCTACTACCAATTGGCTGGATTTGGCACTCAAACCTTTTTGCCATTCCTTAATTAGGAGGACAGATTACATATTGGAAGTTTGTTGGTAGGCATAGAATTACAACCAAAGAAGTTTTATCTCCCAAAAAATTATTTTCATCGAGCTCTAAGTAATTATCCTCCTCTATTCCAGGGTTATTTCTGACTTCCAACCATGTTCAGTGTTGGACAATGAACAAACCACTCTCTCCTTCTGAGTGGTCTTTATTGGTTACCCAAGCTTGCTATCTCACAGCGCCCCTTTATTATAGTCTCGATATTTTAACTCTATCACAGTTGCCCATCCTTTATTTGTATTTTAACCTGAAGCCTTTCTCTTTATAAAAACATCACAATCCCTCTGCTGAAATGTAAGAAGCCACCCTAGCTTTGTCAGGGATATACACATATTGCTTAGGTAAGTTGGTTTCCTGGGTAGATCACCAATAGCTCCCATTTTATACCAATTCTTATTAGTTTTTTGGTTTCACAGAGTTTCTGACATCGAACTCTCTCTAAAAGAACATTGTGTTTTACAGACGCTATCAAAAAGCTACAGACTCTAAGTTTAAAAGACTATTTTAAGGCATGAGTTTATTTCATATAATTTCCAAGTGATGAATTAATCGCATGCCTTGTTTATAATATTTCATTGGTCAAACTTTATTGGGTGAAAAGACTTTTGAATAAAACAAGAAGGAAGGGAAAAGGAGCAATAGAAGTCAGTATTGATAAAAAGTCAATATAGAGAAGTCCATAGAAGGTCATGTGGGTAAGGAATATCATTTGCAGGTTAATCAATCTCATTCTTGTTTTACAAGTAAAAGAACTAAGGAGCCAAAATGCTGCATCTGAAACACAAATGTTCGATTAGGATTATATTAAAATAGAATTTTGTTTTTTTCTGTTTCTCTATAAAACCATAATAGCTAGTCAGTCCCATTAAAGATCAAGTCGCCCTAATTGTCTGAATCGTGTGGTTATGGCATCTGCGTATTTATTGGATTATTTTGACCAGGTGGTGCCTGACCAAGTTTCTTCATGGCAGCGTGAGATTAATTGGGGTATTAAATAATGACCATATCGCAGTTACCTGTGTGGAGCCAGATACAGAGTCCACCGGCCACTTCTCCTGTTGTGGAACCTTTGCTACTAGCCATGTTTCCTTTTAAACATAGGGCATCTTTGTTTGCTGATCTGGGGGTCTGAAGTTTTGCGTTCTTACAGAAGGATCATATCCCAGCACTTTTGGGAATGGCAACAGTTTATATGATCTTGAAACAGACACCACGAGCCAGAAACCAGCTGAAGCGGATTGCAAAAATGAACTGGAATCCAATTGATGCCGAGGACTTTGAGAAGAGTTGGCTGCTGCTTGCTGATATTTATATTCAATCAGCAAAATACGACATGGCAGAAGAGCTGCTGAAACGGTGCCTGCGTCATAATAGGGTAGGTGACTGAAAATAACTGTTACCCTGCAGTGTGAAGGTTTTCTGTCGTAGGTTATTATAGAATGTGGGTCCATTTCTAAGGGTTCTTGTGTGTTTTTTGAAAATGAAATGTTTATTCTTACCACCATCAGGAAATAACATTAATAAGAAGAAAGACGCCATTTGCTCTTGAAAATAAAGGAAGATAGAGATTTATGCAGTTTCAAGTTTCAGCTGTGGTATGCCCCACTTATGGAAAGTGTTTGTGGAATGTCAAGCATTTGCCTCTGATTATCCAGCTCATCCCAGATCTAATGAAAATTGCAGAAGAACGTTAATTGCGGACGTCTGTCCCTCGTATTAAGAAATACTCTAGATGAATTTTCTGCAGCTGCATGTTGTTCTCACATTATTAGAATCCACTATGCATAATATATTTTGTGGGTAAAAGTCTTTTCGGCATTTAATTTGTTTATTAAAAAGTCCTTATCTTTAGGTATGAAATTGAAAATCTTCAAGTCTGTAGAAATCCAAGGCCTTTTAGTAACAGTGCATTTTTGTGTTTAGTCACAAAAAAAGAAGGTCTTCTTATATCATTTTTTAAGTTAAGAATTCGTTAGTATTTGTTGAGAAATAATTGTACTCAACTTAGAAACTTGAGGATATTTATCTTTACAGATTCATAGCAATTACTTCAAAATTTTAATCATAGTAAATCTGTTTTACTCTCAGCAAATTAGATTACAAAGTGGATCTTTTGTTTTTTAAAGAGTTATCATCTAATGCTATTAAATTACTTTCTTAGGAAATTTAAAAACCTAAAACATCAAGCCATTTATCAACTTATAGTCTGTACATCTAATTTTAAGTCAAATTGTCCTTGAAAAACAGATTCTCACTAATAGGTTTTGAAAAATCTAAACTTCTGGACCCCCTCAGGCAAGGGAAACAAAATGAAAATAAACTATTGGGATTACGACAAAATAAAAAGCTTGTGCCCAGAGAAGGAAACCATCAACAAACAAAAAGGCAACCTATGTGTGTGAGAAGATATTTGCAATGATATATTTAATAAGAGATTACTATCCAAAGATATAGAGAAGTCGTACAACTCAACACCAAGAAACCTCCAAATCATCCAATTTCAAAATGGGCAGAGGACCTGAATAGACATTTTCCCAAAGAAGACCTACAGGTGGCTGATAGCCACACGAAAAGATGCTCAACATCAGGGAAATGCAAATCAAAACCAAGATGAAATATTACTTTATACTTGTGACAATGGCTAGAATCGAAAAGACGAGGTAACAAGTGTTGGCAAGTATGTAGAGAGAAGGAAACTCTTGTGCAGTTTGCGGGAACGTGTATTGGAGCAGTCACTATGGAAAACTGTATGGATGTTCCCCAAAATATTGAAAACAGAAATACCATATGATTCAATAATTCCACTACTGGGAATTTTTTCATTAGGGAAAATGGAAGTACTAATTCAAAAAGACATATGCGTTCCCATGTTTATTGCAGCATTATTTACGATAGCTGAGATACAGAAGCAACCCAGATGTGGGGCACCTGGGTGGCTCAGTCAGTTAAGCATCCAGCTCTTGATTTTGGCTCAGGTCATGATCTTAGGGTCTTGAGATCAAGCCCCACGTCTGGCTCCGTGCTTAGCAGGGAGTCTGCTTCTCTCTCTCTCTCTCCCTCTAGACCCTCTGTCCCTCCCCCCACTCATGCTCTGTCTCTCTCTCTAAAATAAGTAAATCTTAAAACAAAAAAAAAAGAAGTGACCCAAGTGTACATCGATAGATGAATGAATAAAGAAGATGTGGCATATATATACAATGGAATATTTCTCAGCCATAAAACAGAATTAGTCCTTGCCATTTGTGACAACATGGATGGCCCTGGGGTTATTACGCTAAGGGAAATAAGTCAGACAGAGAAAGACACCATATGATTTCACTTACATGTGAAATCTAAACAAACAAACAAAAAACAGGCTCATAAATTCAAAGAACAAACTAATGGTGGCCAGAGGGCTGAGGAGTAGGGGGATGAGCAAAATGGGTGAAGAGAAATGGGAGATACAGACTTCTCATTATGGGGTGAATAAGTCATGGGGACGAAAGGTAACAGCATAAGGAATATGTGATACTGTAAGAGCATTGTATGGTAACAGATGGTAGCTACTACACTTGTGATGAGCGTAGCATAAGGTATAGACTTGTTAAATCACTCTGTTGTACACCTAAAACTAATGTAACATTGTATGTCGACTGTACTTCAATAAAAGAAAAAAAGGAAAAAGAAAAATGTAAACTGTCAGACAGCTGACCCTTCCATGCCTAGTCTAGGATTAAGCAAGATTACGTGGGAATTAAGGCTTCAGTACAGATAGCGTTTCAGTTTGCCAGAACACTGACAGCGATATATTGCAGGTTGAACACGAGGGCTACTTTAGAAGCGCCAGTTTGGCTGATTAGACATGTCAATATTGGAAGCCTGAGATTCAGGAACTAGAGCTTAGAAACCTTGAATTGTATAATTAAAAGATGGAGATCATCCAGATCTGGGACAGAAATGTACAAGATGATACTAGACCATCTTGTCCTACCAGATGGCAAGGAAGCTATCGAAGATGATTAGAGTCATGTCAAGGACTCAGGAGCCAACTTGAAGACACTCACACTAGCCAAAGTTGGAACACATTAACTATCAGTAAGAATAGTAACTGCAGTGGATTGAAACACACCAAATAAGTTTAAATCCATGAGTTTACAAAGATCCAAAAAGAAAAAAAAACCCTAATTGGTCACCAATGAAATATGCTGATGAACTGTTATTTCTAAAGCCAGCAAATAAAGGGAAGGCATTATGCACTTATCTGTGTGAACTATACTACTGTGTAACAGTGTAGCATAAAAGGAGACATTTCTCATGATAGATGTTTTCCAGCTAATAAATGAAGAAAGAGTGATAGACTATCACCATTTCCCATCCCTGATAAATTAATGAATGGTTATAACATCATAAAAAAAGAATCTGATATTATGTGCCTCCTGAGGGAAGAACACGCCATCTGTGACGGGGCCAGACTGGGGTGAGCAAGTCTCACACCCTCACTTGGGTCCAGAATTTAAAAGGGCACTTTAAGTGTCAGGAATTATCTTCAGCAGCTGGTGCTACTATAACAAAGTGCTATAGACAGGGTGCCTTATAATCAGAAATTGGTTTCTCCCAGTTCTAGAGACTGGAAGTCTGAAATCAGGGTGCCAGTGTGGTTCAGTGCTGGTGAGGGCTCTCTTCTGGGTTGCAGACCGCCAGCTTATTGTTGTATCCTCCCACGGTGGAAGGAGAGGGCGAAGAATTGGCTGGGGTCTCTTTCATAAGGACACTGGTCCCACTCATGAGAGCTCCATCCTCCTGACCTAATTCCTTTGCAAAGATCCCATCTCCTGGTACCATCACACTGGAGGTGAGGGTTTCAACATATGAATTTTTTAAACATTCAGTCCACTGTAGATAAAAATAATAATTTAATCAAGATTATTATAGATTATTATAATAAATTGTAATAAAAGATTATTATAAATAATTTAATGCAATATTTTTTAAACCAAAATATCAAAATGTTAAATCAATAGCATCTGCCAGTGTGGTGCTGAGCGGTATTGAAGCCTGAAACAAAAGGGAAAATGTATGCCTCCATCCATATCTATGTTTTTATGTATTTTTCATTTTAATGGAAATATTATTGACATATTTACTCCCATTAAAGTCAGGAAAATAACATAAATTTTGTTTGGGTATAAAGAAAATATTCAAAGTTAAAATGTGAGTTTCAATATCCCCACTTTTCAATTTGATTTGTAAAAATTAATGCTTGAGAAAAAATTAGCAATTAAAAAAAAATCACAAAAACATGTATACAGAGTTGTGCATTTTTCCTTTTGCCTCAGGCTCCATTGTGGCTCAGCAGGGCACTAACCCATGAAGTCCTTTCACCTCTCTCCCCAGAGATCGAGATCGAATTAAACCTCTAGATCTAATTATAATTTCCAGATATCAGTGACATAGGAATACATTACATAAGCACCACAAGGATGAACTCAACTGAATCTGGGCTGTGACAAACTCGAGGATAAAAATTCTTGTTTGCTACATTTAACTGCAAGAAAAGAGACATAGAGATGGAAGGGAAACCTCTAAATCAAAAGAAAGTCGAGAGACATTTCAGCCAGTCAATGTGTGGGCCTTGTTTGGCCCATCATCCTAACAAACTAAAAACAAAATTATATTGAATCCATTTGAAATTTGAATAATGACTGGATATTTAGTAATATCAAGGAGTTGTTAAATTTTTGGTATGATAAACTGTGGTTCTGTTTAAAGGAAGTCCTTATATTTAAAGAAGCATACTAAAATATTTATGAATGAGATGGTACAATATCTGAGAATTTTTTATTTCCTAATACAGGACAAGTATGCAGGGGGTAGAGGTTAAAACAGTATTAGTCATGATTTAATTGTTGAAGATACAGGCTAATGGGGTTCATTGCACTGTTAATTTTAACTTGAAATTATTTGTAATAAAAACTGTAAAATACACATTCCCTTGCACATCCCCCAATTCCTGACTCTGGGGGAATGGGAGTTAGGTTTGATCAGAATCTTTTATTAAGTCCCATAGATGATTTGATTGCATAGCTGAGGTTGAAAAACATTGTTTTATGTGCCAATTAAATGAGTTAATGTGGTTGACCTCTATAGTCCTAAGCACCCCATAAAATCAAGTTTAATCTATTGATGTATCTTCCATTTTCCTTCAGTCTTGCTGCAAAGCTTATGAATATATGGGGTACATTATGGAAAAAGAGCAAGCATATACAGACGCTGCCTTAAACTATGAGATGGCCTGGAAACATGGCAGTCAGACAAATCCAGCGGTCGGTGAGTTTAACAAATTAGATACTAGGTTTTCACTGGAAACTTGGGTTCTATTTGTAAATCTTCATTTAAATGCATTTGATTTCTTTTTAAGAAGAAAATATACATTAAGAGCCAATTTCCTTTATCAGTCTTTCTGAAAAATAAGTTTTATATTCATAATAGATTATTAACTTAATAGTTGTTAAGTATAATTTCCTGAGATTCAAACTGGTCCTCAGTCACCTTAAAGGACATCTAATCTAATTCTGCCCCTTTCTCTCCCTTAACCCTCTGCCATTTCCAAATGGTAATGCTCGGGGAGGAAAAGTGTTCCAGTGTCAGGTCAGTTAGGAAAACATTTCATTAAATCAAGGTCTGCAGGTTTCCTTACTGCAGGACTTCTCTGTGCCCTTATACACTAATGTAAATTGTGATGGATGTCACAGAGGGGACAATGTCCAATAATATGACCATGGAAATTTTTTTTTTTCCTGAGCATCTAGAAATATCAACTTGTTCCAGTGATAGACTCAAGGAATGTGGTCTCCAACATCCCTACCAGATAGACAGCATCTGGAATATACTTAGTGACTAGCCTCCCCCCACATTGTGAGGCAGCTCATTCCTATGTTTTTCCCTTTCTTTGTACTGCGCTGGAATATGCTGCATTGAAACTGGCCAGGTCTCTTCTCTGGAGCAACCCACAGAGTCCTTTCCTTCTTACACGTGTGGCACTCTAATTCAGCTTTCTGTCCTGTCTCTCCGAACGCGTCTCTTCAAATTATCTCAGTTAGTTGCCCATTCTTCCTGAGACTTGCTTCCAAATCTTTCACCCTCCTTGTTGCCATCTCCTGGAAACTCTAAAATAGTGCTTCCCAATCTGTGCTTTGGAATACTTGGTGAGATATTAATAGTTATTTCTTTACAAAAAAGAAAAAATGAAAAGAGAGTTGAGTATGAGGAGGTTAGAGTTTATGGCCAAATAAGTTTGGAAAAGGCCATTTTATTGGCCCATGCCCCTCCTGACCTGTTGTACCAGAAATGAACAAGTTCTTGAGTATAATTTAAGATGCAATTATATCTATAATCAAGTTGTTTTTTTATTAGGCATTTTTGTAGTTGTTAACTCAGCCTTAAGGTGGCATCCGTCCTTTTAGCAACCATGTCATGGTATGGACTCAGATTTAATTTGCAGTCTGATAGGTCCTCTTTACCTTAACTGCTGTTAGTTCAGGACTTCCCCCACCGTGCATTTTTCTGGGGTCTGTTATTTTACTAGACTTAGTATAGGGCACAGGAACTAATACAATACCTTTTGTTGATGGTATTTTTCCTTCTCAAGTATCATGTATCCTACAGAATCAAGTCAGCTTGTAAAATGAAAATTCATTTAATGTCTTTAAAATATATGTAATTTTGACACTTTATTCCATAGAAGGTATACATTTAGAAGTTAAATTATTTAAACATTCTGTTCCTTGGAAGACTTCAGCAAATGTAGAGATTCCAACTCATTCGTTCTTCCATTGTGTCATCTGTGTATTTTATAGATGATTTTATCAATTTCCCCAACTTCTCATTGGTAAGTTTTCTCTGAGGCTCTCAATTCATTCTTTAGTTTCTTCCTTAAGGTCGTCATTGCATCTAACACCCGCAGTTGCCTGGCCAAGTTAACAATGCATTTCACTTTTTCAGCTGTCAGGAAATCCTTCAAATCATGGTCATGTTCATTCCGTAAGTTTCAGGCTTGAGTACTGTCACTGTGAGAAGCACCAGGAAGAAAACACATGTATGTCTGTCCCTCTGCACCCATTCTCGGGTCACATGACACGCACTAAACTGTTCACAGTGTTCATGTTCCTCTCTCCTCTCCCCTCCCCTGCTACCTTTTCCCCCCTGATTACATAGCATTGAATTTCTACAAGCTTGACAAGTGTAATGCAGCTGCAGTGCACATTTTCTTTGCCATTTCTGGCCCTTTATTCCCTCTCTCAAATTTTTTAGACAAGATGATCTATCAAGTTTCTTCCAACATTAAAACTTTATGCTTCCAGGGGCGCCTGGGTGGCGCAGTCGTTGAGCATCTGCCTTCGGCTCAGGGCGTGATCCCAGCGTTCTGGGATCAAGCCCCACATCGGGCTCCTCTGCTAGGAGCCTGCTTCTTCCTCTCCCACTCCCCCTGCCTGTGTTCCCTCTCTCGCTGGCTGTCTCTGTCAAATAAATAAATAAAATCTTTAAAAAACAAAAAAAACAAAAAAACTTTATGCTTCCAATTTAGTATTGACTAAATTGCTAATACTTGTGTGGCACTCTAAAACTTTTAAAAGCATTTCACAACAAATATTTTATTTGATCTTAAAATCGCACTGAGTTGGGGGTGGGTTCTGATGAGGAAACTTGAAATTGACAGCTCACTTGACTTGCTAAGGTCTCCAAGCTTGTCAGGAAGCCAGAAACCAAAACTTAAATCCAGGTTTTTTGGCTCTAGGTTCCATGTAAAGTATGATTGGCATGGCATGACATTTTAAATTGTTTTCCTTTTTAAATGTCACCAACTTTATTTTTAGCTCATTTTACAATTCCTTTGTAATGATACCAAGTTTAACTCTCTGAAACTTACTGTTTTCGTCTTTGACAGTTTTATAGGCATGTATGTTTATGTGTGTTTATATCAGATATTATGAATTTTAGATAATTCCTATTTCTTACTTTTTACTACCTTGTGATTACATTAGCCAGTAATTCTTTTCAAATACTTGTTTGAAATTAAAAAAAAAAAAAATACTTTGGTACTTTTATTAGGGCCCAAGAGTGGCATTCAGATTTCCCTAATTTATATTTGTAAGAGGTAAAGTGAAATACTGAATTTATGAATTACATATTATTTTACATCATGGTATTATCATATCGCATTTGTGGAGTGCAGTGCCACTGTTACTTTCTTATCTCCTCCTGTTTGCTAACTCTCATAGCGTTCTTATAGAAAAACAGCAATCCTTTAAGAATGTCTTCAAACTTTATTTTAAATGTCAATATTTGAAACATGACATTTCCTTATAGTACTTGTGATAATTGTTACTAATGGTTGATGTGGAATATCTGATGACTGCTCTACCCTCTTCTGGGCCGCTCTCCTAGCTGCTCTGCCCTGTCATGTACTCCGGGTCTCTCCGGTTCCTGTGGCTCCTACCATTGCCCTTTATCTGAGCAGTTCCCTCTGCCTAAAAGTGTTCATGCTTCTGTTCCCTTTGCCCAGTTCAGGCTTCATCCTTCAGTTTGCAAGCACTGCCTGATACCCGCCCCCTCCCCATCCAGGTTTCTTATTCCAGGTATCTTGGCCCAGACCTTTCTTTCATAGCATTTATCTCACTTTTGAAAGTGGTAACTTACTTACATAATTATTTAAATAACCTACTTTATTTCCTAATAGAATGTAAACCTCCTGCCCGCAGGGATCAGTGAGCCTGACATGTTAAGTGCTAAATAAATCTATGCTGTATAAATGGATAGCTGTGGTATTATTTACTGTCTGGTGATGAGTTTGTACTATAATCTGAAATAAATGGGCCTTTTTTAGTAAGTTGCAAAAGCCACTCTTGTAGGATGGCAGTCTTCTCAAACCCAGCAGGATATTCACTGCAGTCCTTTTTCCAGCTCCATTTTCTTTTATATCTGTTCTCCCTTCGTCCCATCACTTCTCTCTTATAGTGTGCTCACCAGCCTTCGCTTAGACTTCTCCAGTGAGTAAGCGAACAAAGGAGGAGGCAAAAAAGATAATGCTAGCCAAGTGTTCTATAAATAGTATGACATCATTGTGGTTTTTTTGTCTTAACAGGGTACAAACTGGCATTTAATTACTTAAAAGCAAAAAGATATGTGGATGCCATTGACGTATGTCACCAGGTAACACTCGATTTAGATTTCTTAAAATTTTCAGCTGCACAATTTCCTGCTTCTAGTTCATCTCAAGATGTATGTGAGTAGAGGTAGAGGATGTTGTATTTTGGTTAAATGACTCATCAAATACATCTGGGAAAGATTACCACCTTTCCAAGTTGAGCAAATGATAAAGTTTATTTAAATCAAACATGTTTTTAATTGGGGCTCCAATAATAAAATGTTTCTATCATGTTAGGGGCTAGAGGAGAAGCATGTGAAATAAAACTGATTCTCCAAGCCATTGTTCTGAATGAAGTTCTTGTAAATGTGTCCAAGTCTGGTTAGTAGAGAATTCAGAATTAGAAATTAGAGATAAGAGGTATTTCTATTATTTAGAAGTCATTCAATTACATTTCTGTAATTGATCTCTAACTAAATGATCCCTTACTAAAGTGACAAATATTTAAGTTGCACTTTTAGAATTTGCAGTTTCTTTATATATGCATTTACATTGTCCCATTGATATATAAGGCATTGCCCCCATTGTTCCAGATAAGGCCTTATATTAAACATCGTTAGGAGCGCCAAGAAAAGCTCCTTAGAAAAGAATTATGTAATGTCTTCTAGCCCAGATCGCTGTATCAGCATCATTACAGTAAATACTTGGCTTCAGTGATTGCTATTGATTACTGAACCTTTCTGTAAGGCAGTATTTCACGTTAAGGTTAAGGTTGTGCATTAATGCAAGGTTATACATTAGAACCATTTGTGGAATTCTCTTTTAAAAATGACTCTCTCCCCACTCCTAGACTCAGTAGGCCTGGAAATTTGTATGTTTCAAAATCTGATGTGTGCTCGTGGTCAAAAATAACTCTGTAAGGGTTTTTTAAATATCATATGAATAGCTAAATTTTCTAACTACAAATCATTGATACATACTTGTTTTTTGCAACTAATCTATTAAGGAAGTAATTATATTTGTTGTATTTCTCACATGTATTTCTATTCTATTGTTGTCATCTAATTACTATTACCATGAGTTATGTCACATTTCAGATGTCACCTTTAAGAGGTGTTGTTATATTTGTACGACTGTAATGCTCATTTCCAGTAAGTTTTGTAGCTCTCCAGTTCTCAGTAATCAATTACAAGTTCTCGTGCTTTTGTTTTGTTTTTTTGTTTTTGCAGGTTCTTGAAGCACATCCAGCTTATCCAAAAATCAGGAAGGATATACTTGATAAGGCCCGTACATCATTGAGGCCTTGAAAAGTATTTTAATTTAGTTTGTTGGTTAAGCAGGAAATGAATCAATTCTTAGAGTTCAGAATAGGTTTGAGCTGAAACTTTGTAACAGAAGCGTACCTTTCTTTCTCCAGCAGAGGCTGCTATTGTATATAAAGAGAAATGCTATGTCAAATGGATGGGCTTCTGATGGAGAAGGTCAATGGAGCTGGTTTATTTGAGTGACTCTCTTGATTAGGAACAGGTTTGGTGTCTCTGTGATAAAGATTATAACCCATTTCTATAAAGAATATTTTGTTAAATACAAGGTACTTAAGTATCTTATATCTTTTCTAAGGAGTATTACCTGTTTATTTCAAGAAATATATATATAATGCTGTTGCTCTTTGTTAGAATTTTTTTGTAACGTTCTCTGTTGTTTCAAAGGTTTGAGAAAATTTTCTTGTAAATTTATGAAAAAAAAGTATATTTTAATAAAAACGTTATAAATGTATGGTTTGTATTGCTCCTAGAACTCAAAGACATGGTAAGTTTTGCAAAATCAGGGTAAGCCCCCTAAACAATTTGCACGGTTAATGAGTAGTTGAAATATGGGACATTCCTAGAAAAATCTTTTTGGAAAGTAAAGAATGTGAGCTTCCATTCCCTTTGTTGAACTCATTCTTTCTGCTTTCGATGCCATTGTGATCTTAAGAAATAATCTGGATGTGAAATCAGTTAAAATAGGTAAATTCTTATAGGAATAGTTTACCTTAGCCTGAAGACTAGATCTCTTGATGTCACTTTAGACACTGTAACATCTGGCAGGGAAGGGCGACAGAATAGTTTTGGTTAGCAGGGCCTCACCAAACACACCCTGTGAAAGCAGCTGCTTTCTTTACTGTGCCTACCACCCTCTGGCATAGCGGCTCTCAGCCTTTTAGGTTAAAGTGAACCTAATCTTAACTCAGTTGTTAGCATTATTTCTGACTTGTTGTGTACGTCTTTTTTCAGTTGTCTTTAAAAATATCATAAATAGGGGTGCCTGGGTGGCACGGCGGTTAAGCGTCTGCCTTCGGCTCAGGGCGTGATCCCAGCGTTATGGGATCGAGCCTCACATCAGGCTCCTCCGCTGTGAGCCTGCTTCTTCCTCTCCCACTCCCCCTGCTTGTGTTCCCTCTCTCGCTGGCTATCTCTATCTCTGTCGAATAAATAAATAAAATCTTTAAAAAAAATACCAAAAATAGGTCTATTTCATTTACATTTTCAATAAATACAGAGTATATTTTTAAGTCACTTGTTGCTACTAAGTGTCCTATGCTTATTTTTTTTTTTGAGCTTTATTCTCTTGTTTTTGACTACTTCTGCAATTTTCCAAAGTCCTTTTAATTCCGGTTATACGCCATAAAATTCTAATCATTCTTTGTCACCTACCTTATTTATGGCATTTCATGAAAGTATTTAAGAGCATTTATGAAGCATTTCATATCTGTTAGAACACTTTCACATGTCTTATTACAGTTGATCACCAGGACCCTAGAATATAAGTGTCATTATCCCTGTTTATGATTCTGGAACTGTGGCAGATTAGCTCTTTCTTTGTAATTCAGCCTGAATGGACGTGTTAAGGATATTATATAACATAGTACCTTACGTAGTTCCAGTGAATTTGCATCGTAGAATGCTGGAGTCCTAGAAGTTGGATAGAGAAAGTAGAACATTCTTCTCCCAGCAAAATACTCTCACATCAGTCTTCCTATCTGTAAAATGGGGAGTTTGTTTTTGTTTCTTTAGCAATCACTGAATATTTTGCACCTGCCATTTATGAGGTACTATTCTAGGAACTTTACTTATGTCTTTTAATTCACACTCAACTCTCCAAAGAAATAATACTCTTATTTTTTAGATGAAGAGGATGGAGTTTCAACTAAATGTTTTGCCCAAGGTCACAGAAAAAGTGTCAGAATCTGGATGCCATACTGACCCAGACAACTTCAAAGCTCACACCCTGTTTCCTATATTAAGACATTTTGCATCAGTAGGAGAGATTGTGTCTGTAAGAAAAAATTCTCTTGTCTACATCTGGCTAGCAGAAGAAACTAAGTGTTCTGTCACAGAGATAGTCAAATAATGAGGAACAAGGTGAACTGAGTGGAATGAACAGTTCTTACAAACATGAAGTTACCGAAGGCAAGTCTAATTGAGGAGTGGTGGAGTGCAGCCGTAAGTACATGGATCTGAAGTCAGACCAGCCTGGGTTTCATTTGGCTCTACCACTTACTAGATGTTTCATCTTCCTCAAGTTATGTAGGTTCTCTGAGCTTCTGTTTTCTCGCCCAGAAAGAAGCACGTAAGGGTAATCTGCCTCAGGTTGTTGTAAGGATTAAATGAGAGAACATACATAAAACCTGTAATGAATCTGACTCACTTAGGCTCTTAATGAATGGTGGCTCTACTTATTATTATAAGTGGAACAGGGCCAAGTAGTAACTGCAGCTGAGAAAAACCCTCACAGAAGAGAAAAATGAAGTCCAAGGTGAGATAAAGAAGACAAGTGAGTTCCCCAAGACCGCTCAGCCATACGGGATTCAGGTTCTCATTCATGCTCGCCCTCCTCCCCACCCTACCCCATCTTTTTACCCCTCCGTCCTCCCCCTCCCCCACCAAACACTGTGCTGTACTTTTTACATGCATAATCTCTTCTCCTCCATCTCTGTCTTTGCGCTAGCCTCCTCTGACCTGGGATTCTCCTCTCCCTTACCCTGCTTCCTGTCTCCAAGCTTCCCGCTCTAGGCTTATTCTTTCTTTCGTTCAGGTGTTAGTGTATTGTCACCTCCTCAGAGGCCGTGTCCACGTCCAGGCCCACAGTCTAAAGTAGCCATCCTGCCATGCTGTATCATATCACCCTTTTTAAACTCTGGTTCTCACTTAACCAGTCTCTGATGTTGTCTTGTTCACTGAGGCATGGTTTATGACCTAGCCTTATGTGACATACCCAAGATCACACGTCCAGGAAAGTGGGAACTCAAATTGCTCTGAACTGCTAGTTGAAGGAATCAAGTGAGATGAGAGTTTGGGGTACGCTAAAGACAGCAGAGGAGTACAACATGAAAGAATTTTCTATCCATCTGGGATCAGAATACCATCCCCTTATGGTAGGGAAGCAGTTGCAAGCTTAATGCACTTTGACCTTAAGCCAGCTAGTATGATGAACTGGGTCCCAAGAAGAAACAGCTTTCTTCCCTAGAAGTCAAGAACCTAGAGCAATTCTGGAAGGGTTTTCTGCATGCACAGCTGAGGAAGTTACTTTGAACTTTGCATTAGGGTACAAGTAGCTAGTAGAGTCACTGTGGAAACCAAATGGCCAATTAAGACTGACAGAAACTTTTAGTTTGGGACTGGAGATGAGTGAATAGCCTTATAACCGGCTTGTATGGCAGTGTGGGTGCTGAGACAGCAGTAAATGACCAGCTTGTATAGCAGTGCGAGTGCTGAGACAGCAGTAGATGAGGGGTTGGCAGAGGTGCAGGGAAGCCAGCCCACCCATACTCCGCAGACACAGTGGAGTGCCGCCTTCCTGAAGGGCATTTCGGCAGTATGAACTTAGAGCTTGTCTTTTGGGTAATCGCACTTAGAGAAATTTTTCATAAGAGACATTCAGAAATTCTCGAAGTTTTTCAGTTAAAAAAAAAAGGTAACAGCAAAAAGCTTATTTTTTGTTTTTTGGGGTTTTTTTGTTACCAAAACACTCAACACAAGGGAAGTGGTCAAATACATTAAACTTTACCCAATAATGGAGTACTATGTAATCATCAAAAACTATTTTCAAAGATGTTTTTATGTGTTTTCTAAAACTTTTTTTTAGATATTTTTAACTGCTAAAATTCTCACAAAATAATAAGCAAAATAACAGGAAACATAACTTCATATAACATATTAACTTGGAAAAAAATAGATGCATAGATATAAATACAGACAAAACCAGATGAAACTAACCCAATTTGGGGGGGGGGGCACCTGGGTGGCTTATTGTCAGTGAAGTGTCTGCCTTCGGCCCAGGTCATGATCCCACAGTCCTGCGATCGAGCCCCACGTCAGGTTCCCTGCTTAGGGGGACTTTGCTTCTCCCTCTTCCTCTGTCCCCCTCCTGCCCACATGTGCTTTCTCTCAAATAAATAAATCTTTTTTTTTTTTTAAAGAAATTAACCCAATTTGTAACTCGTTCTGAGTGCTGAAATAATCGAAATTTCTTATTTTACAAGTTAACTGCAATGAACATATACACTAAAAAATTTTTGTGTGTTTTCTCTTTTAGAGAATAACATTCTCAAACTTGCTTCTTGCTGACTGTTTAAAGTTGTTTAGCTGAGTAAAGATGAGTAGGAAAACTAAACAAAAGTTAACATTCTTTCAACTCTTAACACCCGCGCTTTACTACCAATTGTTTATGCAAAATGTAATCTGGTTTATTTCACTTGTCAGAGGAAAAGATTCAGGATGTAGAAGATAGAAAAAGACTGCTGGGAAATGTTAACAGGAGTGGTTACAGCCGTGATAATAGGAGAACTTGGGATTACTAAGGAGGCTAGAAGTTTCTCTTGTCAAAATGGGTCAAGAGCACAGTCCCGCAACTGCAGAAAAATTGAGAGCAAAGCCAGTTCTCTGCACTTTTAGCTCATATTCTAATAGAGTTTTAGTGATGAACCTACCAAATTTAATAAGAAGCCAGTGGAAATAACTGAAATCACACAGGGCCACAAAGTGTGGTTGTGTAGTTTGTGTCCAGAACGGGAAGGACCCAGCTGAGGGGGGAGTGGGTGGAGGCTGAAATCCAGCGCCCAGGTGTTATGCCCTGCAACTCCCCCCACCCTCGGAGGAAGAGGGCCCCTCTTCTAATCGGAACAAAGATTCCTTGTGGGTTAGTAACAGCCCTGTGAATGGAAGGTGAGGAGCTACAGACAGCGTAAGAAAATGTTTAGATACAGAGATGAGGGTAAGGGAGTGGGGGTGTCTGGCTGCAGAGTGATAGGACAAGTGTCTTGCTTGGTTTTTTGTTTTCTAAGGTAAGAGCTAATTGAGCATCTTGGAATATTTACAGAATATTTAAAGCCAACTGATATCGAAGGTGGTAGAAGAAGAGGGAAAAATGGAGTAGGAAAAGGATGAGGTTCTGGGGGCGTTTAGAAGAATGAGTTTGCAGGGATGTGTGATTTTTGTAAGGAGAATATCGGAACCAAATAAGTGCAGGAAAGAGGTATGACATACAAAGGTGGCCTCGGGAGCCCTTATGCTAATTGGCTCCAGTAGTTTTGTGATAAATAAAATGGACTTTGACCTAAACGCAGTACCACTCTTTCATATGCGTGGAATATGGGGGCCTCTGTTCTCCTTGAGCTCTGAAGTGTTTTTCACTTACTTCCAGGTTCCCGGTTGGGTTGCTGGAAGTCCGCCTGCCGGATTAGAGGGGGGGTTACTGTAACATAGTAAATCATAGTTATGGGCAAAAAAAGTGCTACCCACCTTTTAATACTCTTCTTAAGAACCAGATGTTTTCTAAAAAAAAGCTTCACTCTACAATCTGCCTTACAGTGCACATAAATGAATCTGGCACGATGCCCATAAAAGCAATTTGATCCCATAAATGAAAGCGGAGTAATGAGCAGGTTCTAAATGTCTTCCTTCCGAGTGGTATAACCTTAGAAGCTATGGCAATCTTAAGCCAAACTGTTTTCAAATAGTGTGCATGTTATTTTTATCTTTCTTCAAACAAATTGTTTTGGCAATGTAGAAGAAACTGTTTCAAAAAAAAAATGCATAAGGATATTTTAAGAAGGTAATTACTATTTCAGTTTCCTCCAAAGGCAGGCTACTTTTATTTTTAATGGGTAAATGATGTAAGAAGCTTTAAAAAAAATTTTTTTTTGAATCACAAACAGAGCTGGGAAGTAGTACTATCCTCACTTATAATGGGTCAGGGTAATGGGTCCTGCTCCCCAGTGAGAGATTAAACTTCCTTTGAAAAACACACTAAGTTTAAAAACTTTGACGGAAAAAAATGTGCTAAAATGCTAAGCAGTTATATAAATGCTCTTTTCAAACAGTTTAACTTAAATACTTGAAATTGCTCTAGTCAATGAATAAAAACTTCTCCCCTGACATATAATTTCTTGAAAAACGTCTGGCCAATCTTTCACATTGACTTAAGTCACAAATTGCAGAGGACATTTGAAGGGGAATTTAGGAACTGGGAAAGTCCAGGATTTTGGGAACACCCAAGAGCAAAGTTAAAATGATTGAACATATGCCCCACAAAGAGACAAGAGGAAGAAATGTTGCAAACAGGGTGTGTCTGGATCCTGCTAGCACTTCTCTGTGCTAAACAGGGAACTCTATAACTCTAGTTATAGTGTATCTTTTGGTATATGTTGGGTTCTTGTCGTTTTCATAGATTTCTTAAAATGTCAAATATTCATTATTTTAGTTCCAGTACAAATTGTTTTTGTTTTCACAAAAAGAATTTTTTTTTTCTTTTTTGGTTGACTTTTCATTTGGAAATCTTTTCAGATTTACAGAAGTTGCATGAATAAGGAAAGAACAAAGACTACCCACCTGCCGTTTACCCAGATACATGCTAAAATATTGCCATCATCTTACCTCAACGGCTCCATCACGTGTGCCTTCTCTGTGCAGTTACATATGTTTATATATACATTTAGGCACACACACTTATATACTCATACCCATGCATAGAATTTTTTTTCTGAGCATTTTTAGAGTAATTGCATTATTATACACACCCCTGTCCTCCTAAGTACTTTCTTGTGTATTTCTCAAGAATGGGGATCTTCTCCAATCACAGTACAGTTGTGAGCTTGAGTAAATTTAACATCGATACAATACTTTTAATCTCCCACCCTACTGCCAGTTGATCCCAGAATGTCCTTTATAGTATCCTTGTCTTCCAGTCCGGTTCCACTCTGGGATTGGGGACCGCATTGCTTGTCACGTCTCTTTAGTCTTGTTTAAAGCTGGGGAAATTCCCACAGCCTTTCTCGGTCTTTTATAACACAACCATGTCTGAAGGATACAGTCATCCAGTCCTTTTCTTTCGTAGAGTTGTTCCTCATTTGGGGATTGTCTGATATCTCTTCATGATTAGATTTACATTGAGCAAACCTGGCCATAATACTATGTAAAAGTAATGCCTTGTCCTTAGGGTAACTTCTGGAAGCACACAATGTCCATATGTCCTGGTTGGTGACATTAATTTTGATTACCCAAATTTTCCCATTCTGGAGTTGTTAGTTTTTTCCCTTGTAGCTAGTAACCAATCTGTGAGGAGATATTTTAGATCATACAAATAGCCACTCTTCAAAAATATCCCTAGATTAGCATGATTCTTGCCTGGTGTCTTCTTTACCATGATGGTTTTAAAGGACAGTCTAGTTTATCATCAGCACATTCTCCACATGTGCCAACCAGTCAGCCCTCAGCATTTTACTGTAAGCAAGAGCCCCTCCCTTATTATTTTTTACTTTTTATGAATTATTCTATTATTTATGGATTCATGAATTCTTTTTCTCCCCTCAATAACTCATAAGTCATTAATGTCCTTATTTTGGTGCTCGAATTGTTTCAGATTTGGCTGGCAAGAGCTGCCTTAAGCTGGCTCCTATGGCCTTGTGACATGCCCCCATCATTTTTTTTGTTTCTTTTTGAGTACTTCCCTACTTTGAAGTATAACAAAATGTCTTAGGTTGAACTTCTGACTACCCTTCCCCAGCCTTGCAATCAGCAGTTTCTCCAAGGAGTCCTGGTTCCCTTTAGTGTGGGGATGGTGTTAGAGATCAAACTCTTACTGCTGAGGTGTTCATTGCTACTAGGGTGAATTACTTATGAACACTCTGAGCAGGGCTGCGTTTGACTCTTGGTTTCGGCTCAGGTCACAATCTCAGGCTCAGGTCATGATCTCAGGGTCATGAGACAGAGCCCTGTGTCAGGCTCTGCGCTCAGCGGGGAGTCTGTTTGAGATTCTCTACCTCTCCCTCCACTCCTCCCCTCTCTCACTCTCTCAAATAAATAAATCTAAAAAGAAATTTATTTTTTTAAACTTTTTTTTAAGATTTTATTTATTTATTTGACAGAGATAGAGACAGCCAGCGAGAGAGGGAACACAAGCAGGGGGAGTGGGAGAGAAAGAAGCAGGCTCCTGGCAGAGGAGCCTGATGTGGGACTCGATCCCAGAACGCTGGGATCACGCCCTGAGCCGAAGGCAGACGCTTAACGACTGCGCCACCCAGGCGCCCCTAAAAAGAAATTTAAACACTTAGAGCAAATAAAAAGCATGCATGCATATAAATACACACGCACATATTTTAGAAATCACAAAATTCCATCCATTTCTCCAATTCCGCTTTATCATCTTGGGTTCTTTCTTGCTTTCCCCCAGTCTTCGTTTGTCCATCCCTTCTTCCACAGTGAGACCGTGAGCCTCAACAACTTCCACATATTCATTTCTTCATCCTATAATTCATCTAAAATAGTTTCAGAATTGCTTCACCCAATGCTCATGACAAAAAACAAACCTACTAAAAGACCTCAACATTTGTTTGCTGTCCCCCACCTTCCTCAGCACCACCAACTTTGATTGATTTTAATGTTGATAAATTTAACAACCTATCTTAAAGTGTTGCCATAAGCATCTTGCAGTGATATGAGGTATTTTAAAAATCGAACTAAATAATTTATTGCTGACAAGAATGTATGCTTTGCTCCATAAACCAGCTTTGCATTCTCCCTCCAAATATTCATCTACTTGCAAAATAAATGCCATCCCTTCCCACACCCACCAGTGTCATATTAATGATGTAGTGGCAGGAAGGAGAACAGGAGACTCTGGAGCCTAAGCAAAACATCACGTGCTGAGGACTGAGAGTTGAGCTTTCTGTTAAAAATACGTAGCAGATCTTATTATCATAAACTGATTTCCGTTTGCCCTCACGTATTTTCAGACCCTTTGCTATGATAGTTCACATGGCAGCTATAAACATCTCTAAAAACATAGGAAAATTTGCTTCCTAGATTATTCAAAATACAAGTTTCTAGATTTGTAGCCACTAACACCATTTCCCCTTCAACCTGCCCTTTCACACTGTTGCCTTTTTCATTGAGAGAATCCTGGTTTTTGCTGGAACAAGTTAGATGTATTTCCCTTAGTCTTTATTTTTGTATTTACATTTTATAGCTATTTTCTCGAGTCCTACGGCCTCACAAAATGGTTTTGAATAGCAGAGCTGCAGGGCTGACGGGGAGGTCAGCTATGTTAATTTCAAAGCGCCCCAGTCTTCGGTGTGAGGTTGCCTAGCAACCCATCTCTCAGGCCTCCTTTGTGGATGCGAGAAGAGGAAGCAATTCTTCTATACACTCTCAAGCCGAGATGGTTTTATAAAGTGAAAAACCTTTCGCAAAGGGTCCAACACAACCCGTCTCTGCTTTTCTGCCCACTTTGTGCACTTCACACATGATGAGAGAAATATTCCGTCCTTTGATGCCGTAGATCTGATACAGAGATAAAACAGAGCTACACACGCTATGGTCAAACAGTGGAAGTGACCTGTATCCCTATGTTAAATTGAGACACATTAATTAAACCAGTCGCCTTTCCCTTTCTCTTACATGAAAGCATACTTTCCCCTCAAGTTCTAAAAGCCAGTTATGTTAAATGAAACTGCAGCTGCCCTGCTGAGTATCAGTTACCATAGCGACGCAGGCAGGAGTAGTGGTTTTCTCCTTAGGCACAGGATGGCTGAAATGTGTTCAACCAGGAATTCGTGCAGCATGCTGACTAGAAATCAGGCGTCTGGGAGGAACCTGTTCTATTCCCTTTTCTCCACACTAGCTTGAAAAATAAATAAATAAATAACCCCTCTGCTGTTTTGCCAAAGCTATTAGGTTTTTAGAACTGAACTTCAGTGGGTGGCAGAATTGCCCTAACTTCAGGCACATCGGAGAAGGAGGGAGGAATAAGTCATGCCAATAAAACCCACATGGACAGCTGAGACACGTAGAGAAGAGTATTCTAGAAGGTACGCAGCCCTTTCAGACATTCGGAAAATAGAAAGTAAAAATAACAGCTAGAAATGCATGTGATTTTCACTTTGTGAAAATACTGACGGGCAGTGTAACTTTGTTTTTGAGGCAGACGGTGCTATTCAGGAGAACATTACGGCTCGGATCAATATTACTTACCGGAGAGTCTTCATCCCTGCCAGTTGAATCAGGTGGAAGGCCAAATGCCTGGAACCATTCTCGCTCGCCTCCACTTAGGCTGAGCAGGGGAAGGCCCGAGAGCAGAGCGGGCTCCGGAGTCAGCCAGCCTGGCCTCACATCCTCCGCCACTTGCTAGCGGCGGGATTTGGGACAAATTGTGTAGGTTCTTGAAGTCTCTTTCCTAACATTTGAAATGGGCCTAAAAAGGAGACAGTTGACAGTGTGAAATAAGAAAATATATGTAAAGCGACCTGTTTGTCGCTATGAATCTGGCTCCGTCAATCACCTGGCACTTAAGAGAACACACGGTACGGGGCCCAGGACTATGCTTAACGGGAGAGGGATCCCGAAGCCCCAGCTGAAAAGAGGGCAGCCACGTGTGAGTGACCGCTGCAGGTTATCTCCCCTCCCCCACCCCCAGACGTTCCAATTTGGTTTGTCATTGTCACTGATATGCACTCCCTGGGGTCTGCCTCCAGGGCCAGGTCAGGGGAAAACTGCTGTTTTACAGTCAGATTTTGCCCAAACCGGTGTTACCAGCACCCTCAGTCACCTTTTCATCAGACTGGAGGTCTGCCTCTGTGGAGGGAGTTCCAATAGCGGGCGACCACCTCTGAATGCACTTCCAAAAGAGCCACCAAACTTTTCAGCAATGACACAGCATGGCGAGTGTAAGAACTTCCCAAGTGCCTATCTTGGGCACTGTTTTCTGGCAACATTATATCTTCTATACAAATCATTGGCATGATTCCTATAAAGCATTACTTTTTAAAAATTCAGATCATTTAGTCTAATCCCTTCATTTTACATATAAGGAAGAGAGTGCAGGGACACTGATTAATTGATCCGGTTCATTTGGAGATCTGTAGAGGTACATACTGTATATACATACACATGCACACACATACACTCATATAAATATACACATAGAAGAAATCTTATAGATCTTTTTTCATGTTTGTCTCAAAGGAGACTCCAAACTTCCCATTATTATTAGTGATTACCATTTGCAAATAACAGAAACCAACATAGAATGGACCGAGTCATGTGTGAGGTTCCTAGGCCCTCATGCAGGGCTACGAAGGTCAGTACTGGAGCTAGGAGGCAAGAAGGAACTGGAACCATGGACTGGAATGTGGGCAGGACTCTATCCCTTTTCCTCCACTCTTTTCTGCAGGTCTGCACTCATCCTTCCATCCAGCCATTTAACTAAGCCAAGGCATTCAACAAATGCTCACTGAAGACGTCTTCTGTGCCAGGCAAGAGGAGAACGTCAAACAGGGCAGACGTGCTCTTCTCTATTTCTCACGGACATTTCCCTGCTCCCGTGGTCCAGGTTTAGCCCATGCAGGGACAGACATATAGCCCCTTGGTTCCATCTCTCTCCCACTCTGGCCACAAGAGGGGCCACCCAGTGAAACAGTCTACCCAAGTCTACCTCTTTGGATCAGAAAGCTCTGGGCAGGCAGCCCAAAGGCTCCATGACAAGCATCCCCTCCGATCTTTTTGCACATCTCCCTCCACAGTATTTAATACAATATACTTTTTTAAAAGGCACTCAGGCACTAGCATAGCTGACCATCTACATAAAAAAGCACACACTTCAGTCAAATAATGGGGAAAATTCCTCAAGTTTCACTGATAAAGTAGTTTTTAACATGGTAAATTATTTGTTCAAAATCATAATTCTTCCATCTGGTTTCTTTCTACCAGATGTCTAAAAAACCCAAATGAGGACCTACCAAGCTCTGCACCACTTCGGTGCTAACTAGGAGTCCAGGGGACCCGCCTTGCTGAGAGTCTCAGTACTCCATAACTGTCCAGGATGATGCTTTTCCACATCAGGGGAAGAGCGGCCATAATGACAGTGCTCCTCCATAGTGATTAGTAAGCTATTTCAAAGCGTATGTTGATCTGTAACAAGATCTTTGACCTGCATGTTCCTTCTGTGCAGGATGGCCCTTATACTTACGCGTTATCTTATCATTTAAGAGGAGGCCATTAAACATTATCCCATCTCATGTGAAAGACATATTAGGGTGGGGGGTAACAAATTAGGCTGGTTCCATTTAGCTCCCAAGGATTTTTGGCTATGCCATCCCATTTCGTTATCAGGACTCCAGCCCACTTTTCTTGGGGTCACATTATGTCCTGAGGCGGTGTGAGGTAAGACCAAGTTAGGCAGAAACCAAGCAAAATTTAAGGGAAGGGATACGCATCATTTCTTCAGGGAGGCTGCAAACAAGATGCTAGCTGATGGAGCAAAATCTTCCGCCGAAGTAGAAGGCAAGTACAGCTAAGGGAGCCTGCAAGAGGCAGGAGACGCTTACGTGAATGAAAGCTAACACTTGCTGGTGATGACTGCTCCTGTGGGTCACCGGTGGTCCCACATCTTGCTGGGACACACTTGAGGTCAGAATGTTATTGCAACGTGGCGTGAGGTCCCATCTGCTTAGGTATCACCGCCTCCCCTTGCCCCTTTACCTCCCTGTCCCGCCCCTGATTTACACACACACGGTACTTTCCTCTCTCTTCTTGTCTGTCCCCATGACGGGACCCCTTTCTTACCTGCAGTGAAGCCCTACTGTTTTCTGTTTCTGTTCAAGATATATTCTTGCTGCCCCAAATTCTCTTTTTTGGCTTCTAGCCGAAGTATTTTACCCTCTTTCTTATAATGAGTCTTAACAAACAAACAAAAACCTCTTCAATATTCAGCTTTTTTATAATAAAATTGATGGCCCATCAGACCCCAAATCTAATCGACAACAAGAACAACAAAAATGTCTCTTGTTGCTTCCGTGCAGGAGAAGCTTAAACTTGAAACACTTCAGGCGCAGCAAGGAAAGAGAAGAAAACCAAGAGTAGTTTGTCCCATGGTAAAATATTAGGAATATAATATTCACAATTCAAAGAGGATTAATGAAGAATCTGAAAAGTAAAAAGCACGCTTTAAAGAGATCTTGGATCTTGCTGGCCTTCTTATATTAATCATTTCTCTCTCTCTCCCATTTAGATGAGCCCGTCCTGGACTTCCATCTGTCGTTAGGAGAACATGGCCATCTGGAGCCAGAACAAGATCGTCAATCCTTCCACATATCCAAGTACTTGAAAAAAAAATTTATTTTCCCATGTAACACAACTGAGAAGTCATTGTTAAATTCCGCTGCTGGTTCCGTCTGAGTTCTGTTAGGGCTTCATTCCACCTCGGAGTGTTTTGAGCAGGGCCATGACGTGAGGGCAAAGGTGCTGCCTTTGGGATCTCTATTCCTTTCCCATTGCTGCTGTGACAAATTACCACAAATAAAGTGCCTTGAAACCACACACACACTTATTCTCTCATACTTCTGGAGGTCCAAAGTCCAAATGGGTCTTATGGGGCTAAAATCAAAGTCAAGTAGAGCCATATTTCTTTTGGAGGCTCTAGGGGAGAATGTATTCCTTGACTTTTCCAGATTCTAGAGGATGCCTGCATTGTTTGGCTCATGGTCACACTCCTCTGACCTCTGCTTCCATCATCACAACTCTTTCCCTAAAAAGGCCCCTAGTGCTGACATTGGGCCCACCTGGAAATGCAGTACAATCTGCCCATCTCAAGATCCTTAACTTAATCCCATCTGAAACATCCATTTTCCCGTGTCAGTTAACATATTCCTAGACTCTCGGGATTAGGATGTAGCTATCTTTGTTGGGGGGTGGGGCGGGTATTATTCTATCTGCTGCAGGGTCTGACATAATCAGAGGCTTACTTCCTGGAAATCAGCCTGATTTCCAGTGCACTGTTAGGGAAATGCACGGGGATTGTGGGCATCTGGGTTTGACCTTTGGCTTATTTGACTGTAGTCCCAAATTCTGGTCCTAGTCTACACGGTTTTACAAAGAGGAGCACCAGCTTCAAATGAGACATGCTGGCTTCTCATCTCCACCACTTAGGAACTCTGAGAACCTGGGCGATTCCCACAGCTTCTCTGAGTTTTGATTTTCACCTCTCTCCTACAGGGATGTTTTAGGGGAAACACGCACAGAGACTGAGACTTGCAGGTAGGGGTGTTCTTCGGAGTAGCAGTGGGAAGGATTGGATTAATAACAGGAAGCAGGATGGGACTACAGTGAAGTCACAAGAAAGGCTTCAGCCAGTCCCACAGGGACTCTGTTGCTGGGATGGCCCTTCAATATTCTCCCTCTCTGGGGCAAATGAGCCAAGCAATGGTACCACCTGCCAGGGCTGGGACTGGGGTGAGGTAAGGGAGGCACTCTGCTCAAGGATGAAATTTAGGCATGCCAAAAAACTCAATAACCAAGATAAATATTTTAATGCACCGTTTTTAGAAATCTAAATTAATACAACATCCACAATGAACAAAATATCGAACATATTAAATAAAGTTGGGATCAGTAAGAGTGCTGTGTGGAGTCATATTGGAGGCTCAGGCCGAAAGAGAAAGGTTATTACCGATGCTATCTTTATTTAAAATTGTGATATTTGATCATCATGGATTCTTTACATTTTTTATTTTTAAAAATAGTGCATGAAAATATTATTTCTCTTGACCACTGAGATTTGTGGCAAGGCCAGTTCCTCGCTTGCTCCACCCTCCTCTTGGCCCTGCATTGTGCGCAGGCTATCCCTCCCCCGGCTCCAGTAAGAGGTATAATGTTAGGCCAAGGATAATTCCTAAAAAAGGGCTTAGCTGTGAGCCATCAGCCGCCAACATCCTGGCAGCCAGGGGAAGGAATGCTTTGATCTTGAAGAGGAAGATGGTGCCTAACACGGAAGCCACTGGTGGGATACAATGCCTGTGTGTAAGGAGATTACTTTTTTATGGAGTTTTTCCATCACTGGGATAGAAAAATAGTCACTAAGCACTTAAAGACTCACACGGCTACTAAAGCTAATTGTTTCAGGTGTTAATCGTGCTAGTGAATGCTGTCACCACCAAGGCTTGCCTGACCTCTTCCTTCGTCTTCCTGAGACCCACACATCTGAGTGAAGGGCCCAGATCATTTACTTAAAACTGAGGTTGCCATTAATATTACTGTAAGCGTACGACTTTGATCTATGGTTTATTAGCTTTGGTTAGAATTGCTGAGCAGATAAGCCGAAGTGAAACGTCAGTCTATCCCATGGCCTGTCTATACGCTTAAACCCAGACAGCTTTCTTCTGCCGGTGACCACAATGAAGTGATGGATAGGTATAAATCTTTCATTGCTACAAGGAAAAAAAAAATATCTATCTAGCTATCTATCTATATCAATGTCAAAGCGCATGCGCTAGCCCTACCAAATGTGGGCTAGTGAATGACCTTGCTGAGTCCAGCGTATACACAGCATGTTTCGGAAGCTTGCTAACTGGACATGGAGAAAAAAATATAAATTCTTTACCTTCATTCAAAGATCAGTTTTTCTTAAGGGGGAAAGGAGTTTATAAGCCTTTGAGAGGATTAGTGATTCTCAAAAGGGGAAGAGGTTTACACCTCCGGCGTCCTTTCAGACGCTCCTGAGAGGGGTAGTCAAGGCTGCAGCCCCTTCTCAGCTTCCCGCTAGAGAAGATTTCTACCACTCGGCATCACCTTCTCTGAAAGGATCCACGATTACTGCGGTGATGCCTGTTACTGACAGGAGAAGAACGTTTACACCCGGTGTACCGGGACATGAGAGGATAAGAACCACTGTTACGAATTTTGACACAAGTGTTCATGAAACGAAACAGTGGCAAGACAGTGCACAACTAACCGTGTGCCTAGCGTCATTTGCCTCATGAAAAATGTAGCTGCAGCTTTTTTTTTTTAAACTTTTTTATACTGAAGAATAGTTGGCGCACAATGTGGTATTAGCTTCAGGTGTCCGACGTAGTAATTGGACAAGTCTATACGATGCTCACAAGGGTAGCTCCCATCTGTCACCACGCGGTGCTGTTACGATGCCATTGACTATATTCCCTGTGCTGGGACTTTTAATCCCCATGACGTTTTCATTCCCTGACTGGAAGCCTGTTCCTCCTGCTCCCTTTGCCCATTTTGTCCTCTCCTCCGGCAACTTTTTCATGCGCCAAATTTCAACAATAACTGTTGAATGGTATTTAAAAAGTGCCTCATTTACAGAAACCATCTCTTTTCAGGAGTACTGGAGATTTTTAACTTTTATATCTTAGTTGAAGGAAAAAGAAGGCACTTTATTATATTGCAAGAAGCCCTCTCCACGTTTGGAAATAAACATTGTTGACACTCCCTTTTGCTTCTTGGCTTGATACTAGTTCTCTAGCTTTGCCTCCTTACAGAATAACTTCACCATCTTTTATAACCAAACCTCACATTGGTTCTTATGAAAGAAGCAGCAGAATTTCTGGACACTGTGTACTTTTCAGATAATGCACCTCTACAATGAATCTGCTTCTTTTTCTAATTTTGCAGATCATTTAGCAAAGTGTGTATCCGAAAATGGATTGTGTAAATGCTTTTTCATCTGTGAGCTTATTATATTTCCTTTGGAAATTTTTCTTTGTGATTTTAACATCCTCTGGGGGAGGGTGCTGATGTTTTATATTTACTTTTGTTTTTATTTTTCTCTGGTTGCCTTTTAAATCCAACAGTCATTTCTCTTCCCTCGTGATAATCATTTCTTTTATGATCTGAAAGTACTTTGTTTTTCTTCACTGTAATCCTGGTTGATTGTACAATATCTTCATTGTTGCTCAGTGCGTAAGGCTTGAGGTTTCAGCTGCAGTGTCCAAACCATGATGAGCTGCAGGCATGGCCACTGACGGAAGCTCCAGCTTTCGGCTGGTCTTTGGAACAACCGTATTTACTGCCTTTAGTGTGATGTTGTTGGACAGTTGTTCTTCCAGGTGATGTGATGGAGGCTGCACTTCAGAGTCACTTCCTTGGAATGCCAAAGATTTCTTTTCCTCTCATTCATTAAAGAGGAAAAAAGAAAGAAAACATAAAATGAACGAATTGAAGAGTCTGCATGGCAGATATCTTTATGTGAGTATTTCCCACCACCATCCCCTCCCATTTTTAACTAAAATCGTGTGTAACTGAATGCCCACTCACATTTAATATGTTTTTTTTTTAAACAACTCCCCCTTCCAAAAAAAGTAACTCCTCCTAAACGAGGGGAAGAAAAATACCAGTATTTGCAGAAACCTAGAAGGAACTTTGAATCCCAGAATATTAAAGTTGCAGATAAGTTAACCTTGCAAGTAACAAAATAAATTATAATAACATGGATTAATTGTTGAGCTCTAAGGTGGAAAGTAAAAGAATATTCTTAAATGTAATGAACTGGAGATGTTTTGATTATTGTCATATTATGCTTTAAAAGTGGCTTTCCACTGGACATTCTTAAATCAAATTTAAAAATTACATAAAACGTTTGGTTGCCATGATAGTTCTTGTGCTTTATATGTATATCAGAAGAAAAATATTAGATACACATAAATTTTCGTTTTGCATTTGCCATGATTGGGAAGTTTTTAAAGTATTGCAGAATACATTGAGTATGGATTATTTTATTTCTGCTACAAATGGTGAACTGATTCAATTGTTTTCTATAGTTTTCTTCATTGAAAATGGTCACCTATCACTTGTTGGTAATCTTGATTTGAATGTTATTGCTCAGAAATATGCCTAAATGCTTTGCCACTTTTATAGGGAATGGAGTTCTTTCTTTGGGGACTATGCATTACATGTAAATTTGTGAAAGAATCATATTTGTGACTTGGGAGTGTAATAAAAATGTGAGATTTACACAGAATTATTATCTCAGTATGACATCAGAGTTTACTGTGCGTTATTATTTAATAATATTAAAGAAACAAAGATAGGAATTAGAAGATAATCTTCTAGCATGTTTTGTTCCTTTCAGGAAAATAGCATGTGAATCCCTGAAAAAGGACCATTCATTAATACTGATTGAAGACATTATTAAATTGGAGTGTGGCTGTGGGAGTCCAGCATATTGCAGTTTATGCTTTTTAGACCTTTTAAGTGTTGCTCTCCTGTGCACACTCTGTGCTTACAGACTCAGAATTACTCACATAGGCATTCAGTTGCCCTCACGCTGTTCTGATGGCCATTTGATTGACTTGGCGGTGCATGACATGCTACACAGCCCAGACCACCTACCCCTTGCTCAACTCAAGCAATTACAGTCCTGCAAGGAGGGATGGTGGATGACACTTAAGGAAGCCTCTAAGTTGGAAGAATGCAGACCAATTCAGAAATAGTTTGACCACTGAGCTTCTGTAACCAGCCTGGGTAGACAGATGTACCTTCTTTCATTCTGACCAAGTAGGGCCAAGTGGTTATTATTATTTTTAATTTCCATTCTGAAAAATGAGATCGAAATGTTTACTGGTTCAGGTTATGTTAAGGCGTAAGGAAAGGGAAATGGTGCTCTACTATTTATAAATTGCCTACTACGAACAGGGCGTCGTATTTAGTGTTTGAAAGGCTTATGTTTGTAGGTCATACTTTATATACTGACAGCCATACGAAAAGCTCAACTTTAGAGGGCCTCCTGTGAAAAGTTGCTCACTGAACTTTTGTTACAGTTCTGCTAAGCATACAGACATAGCTTCATTCATGAGGATGACTCTGTGTAGCTGGAGAGTAGCGTCCTAATGAGAAAAAAGCCTGGGAAGTTTTATTCCTATCTTTTCAGCGATGCTAAATTTTGCTGTTACTATAACTAGGACCTTATTAAGATTCAGATTTCATTAGCCTCTGGAAAATTTTGGAGTTAGCAGAAAGAGCAAAGAAAAAAACTTATTTTGAACTCACTAGTAAAAGGCAGGAGCCGCACATTAAAATAAGTACCGATAAAATGTTACGTGGTGTTTTGGTTGATCACCTTGTGGAATGAAATGAACTATAAACTCCAAATGGGACACATTTACCTATTAGTAGACAACAAATCCTAATAAAAATTGTGACGGTTTGATTTAAAATAATTTCAATCAGAAAGGACTTTCTAATCGGGTACCACCACGCTTTTAGAATTTGCCTTGGGTATTCGAGTTGGATACACACACCAGGAAGTGAGAAGAAAATGACTACTTGACGTGGTTGTCACAAAGTCCATGGATTGTTTTCTGAAGGGTGAGGATGTGAATGTGGTAGGCATGGGGATGCCCGAGAAAGAGTAGACCAGCTAAATCAATCATGGCAGGAGGAAACGACGGAAGACTGAGAAGGAAGATACCAATAAAAGGCAGACTAGGTTTGTAAACATTGGAGTTCGGGGCTATTTGTTTTTTGTTTTTTGTTTTTTTTTAATGATTTTTTATTATTTTATGTTAGTCACCATACAGTACATCCCCGGTTTCCGATGTAAGGCTCGATGATTCACTACTTGCGTATAACACCCAGTGCATCATGCAATACGTGCCCTCCTTACTACCCATCACCGGCCTATCCCATTCCCCCACCCCCTCCCCTCTGAGGCCCTCAGTTTGTTTCTCATAGTCCCTAGTCTCTCATGTTTCATTCCCCCTTCTGATTGTATGATAGACATTACAGACATTACTGTGTTACATCA
Organism: Ursus maritimus; assembly: GCF_017311325.1. NCBI lineage: Eukaryota > Metazoa > Chordata > Mammalia > Carnivora > Ursidae > Ursus > Ursus maritimus. Next base: position 63,969,976 of record NW_024423343.1, read on the forward strand.
GAGGTAGTGGAGATCTTATACCTAAAGACATATCATTAATGTCTATCCACTGTACAAACTAGAAAATTCTATAGAAAGTGATTACATTAAGAAAAAGAGGTGGGTGAACTAAAAAAAGTAGTCATCAGGTTAAGTGATCAAACACTTATATAAAACATCTCATCATTCCCCAAAGGTATAGATAAATGGAGTAATTTCCTTTTTTTTTTTTAATATGGAATGCTTCGTGAATTTGTATGCCATCCTTGCACAGGATCCATGCTAATATTCTCTGTGTCATTAAATTTCTTACTCACCTTTTCTTTAACCTCCATCTGTCTGGTACTTCTCAAAATAGGCAAAAATCATTTTCAGCCAAATTATAGCCTTTATTGTGGGACGTACTCCCTCAAATTCATAGCCAATGGTGATAATTGTATTTATAGCAAAGACGTGTACCTTGTATTTTCTATTTTTGTCTGCCTTGTTTTCATTGGTTTGTTTATTCATTCATTCATTCATTCATTTATAATTTGTGACTTCCTAAGTGAGTTCTAAAACACTAGATTGAAAATGTATTCTGAACCACATGTCTAAACAATGTCAAATATGTGTAATGGTTTGGAAAAGACAAACATCAACTATTCCTTGTAATCTCTTCCTTGTGAACTCAGATTGACTGGGATTAAAAAAAAAAATTCTATTGGTGTGTCCTGCCTTGTTGAGCTGGGTGTTCACATAGACGTGAGTATGATCCCACAGCCCTTGGTCAGAGAGTATATAAGTGGGATGTACCATGAAACCCAGGCTGAAAGTCTCTTTTGGCTGTTTATACATAGAGAGAGCGTTATCTACTGTAAGACTGCTCTGCTCAAGTGTAATGATTTCATCAGATTCTCTTCCATTAAGACAAGGCTATGCACAAGTTCTAACACCTTGCCAAAATATTTGTCATTGTGTTTTCTCCAAGTACAAATCTAAGAAATTACCCACTCTATTTTTAGAAAAAAAAATCTCTATTCCCCTCAGCATCTGAGAGTCCATTATCCTGATGTGACTCTTCTTTCCAGTGAGAAGTTGGGTACCCGTATTTTCAAATGCAAATATCCCAGATCAATGAAAGGTCTTTAGCCAATAATAATAAACCTTCATTCCACAGCATTTTTAGTTGTCTTTTGGGGGACCTCAAATGCTGTAATTAGTTCATAATTAACAACTACCAGTCTGGTTAAGATCCCACATGTATTTTCCTTCATATCTTTTTGTTTTCTTTCAATCTATTTCCTGTCCCTCCCTGCCACCTACCACCTATCTCCCCCACCCATAGGCAGTCATTTTTAATGAGTTCGATATAGGTTTTGTAAATGTCTTTTAAAAATATATAAACTGGTTATATGTATGCATGTCTTAATATACATAAGTGATACTGTACAGTAGATCTCATTCTCTCATGTACTTTTCATTCATTCAATGCTCTATTTTTAAGATGATGCTGTAAGTACTAACTCATTGCTTCTAGCCGCTGCGTGTTATTTCATCCCAGGCATCCAACACATTTTAATCATCCGTTCCTCCAGTGATAGATCTAGGTTGACACCAGCTCCCAGCTTCTACAAACCAGGTGTCCGGCCCTCGTGTTGGGTCTTGGACCTACACATGGTGAATCTCTCCAAATGCTGCAAATTGATCTAATCAGTCACTCGCCAACACTTGGTATTATTGAAAGGTTTTAACTTTTACCAACCTGATGAATATAAATACGTTTCTCTGACTGCTAGTGAGGGTGACCATCGGACTGTATACTTATGGGCCTTCTGCAGTTCTCTTCTGGGAGTTGCCTTTTTCACATCTGCAGCAACCTCGGGCTTTAAATACGGCATGAAAGTTGGAAATCAGATTGTTTGGGGACATTCCCAGGTAGTGAGAACTGCTAATTATGTATTGGAATCACGCTTTCACAACTTAATTGCTGGTCGACTTGGAGTAAAACACTGTCTCTCTGTGCGTCTCTTTTTGCGCACACGCCAAGCACGTGAGCGCACTTGAGTGCGTAAAATGGGGAAAAATAAGACTCGTGGCTTATTGTGAAGGACTTATTGTTAATTAATACAGGATTACCGGTGTAACGTTCACAGTACATGAACAGTTGTAAGCGCTCTGTGAAAGTCAGTTGCTTCCTTTTCTGCGTGACGTATATGAGGAGCTCAATAAATGGAACCTCATAATATGTCATCATCATCATTGTCACTGGACGTTTGGGAAGGTTTAGGGACAAGCTTGCCTGAAGACAAACATAAATCGCCTGTCTTCTTAAGATCTTCTTCATTCCTATATGTTCACAGAATTCACCCAAAAAATTTTGCCTAAACCTCCCGGGTCAGATAGATATTTGATGTCTGCTATTTTCTTAAAATCTTTTAAGGTAATTTCTTTGGATGTTTTCTAAACTGATTTTAAAGTAACCGAATAAGTCCTTTAAAAAATCTAGAAACTTTAACTGAAGCTATATTCCTTTCTCCCTTCCTTCCTTTCTTCCTTCCGTCCTCCCTCCCTCCCTCCCTTCCTTCCCTCCTTCTTTCCAATGGGGCTAGTTATTTATGCAGCATCTTTATAAACTAACACTTTATACTAGTTATCTCTTTCTGTGTGATGAATTACCACAAATTTGGTGGCTGAAAACAGCACACATTTATTATAGCACAATTTCTGTGAGTCTGGAGTCAAGGCATGACCTAGTTGAGTCTTTTGCTTAAGGACTTACAGAGCCCCAACAAGGTGTCAGCTGGGCTGTAGTCTTACCTGGAGTCTTAAATAGGGAAAACTCTTCTTCCAAGTTTATTCCGGTTGTTGGCAGATCTCATTTCTTCGCAGTTGTGGGACTGAAGGTCCTGGCTTTTTGTTGAGTGTCCGCTGGATGTGACCCTCAGTTCCTAGCAGATACCCCCATTTCCTAGAGGCCACCTGCAGCTCCTTGCCACATGGGCTTTCCCGTGGCATCCTTCTCTGAGCCAGCAAAGACAGCCTCTAGAATAGTCTGCTTGCCAAACAGTCTTATATAAGGTAACATAATCTCCAGAGTGACACCTCCTTACCTCTGCCATATTCATTGCTTTGAAGAAGGTCAAAGGTCCTGGCCACACGCAAGGGGAGAGAATTACAGAAAGATGTGAACCTCAGGAGGCAGAAAACATGGGGGGGGGTTGCCCACGATGGTGTCTGCCACACACCTCCAACACCCCCACATGTAAATAGGCACATGAAGGCAAAGACAGGGGACATTGCTAACGAGTGTTATGTTCTGTCCTACCTACTTAGAAATCGTAAAACTTCGTACATTAATTTTTGTAATCAGAAATTTTAAATTGTAATTATAAATTTTATAAACTTGGTAACTATTTAATTCTTTACATTTATGTGTACCTCTCTTATTTGGCTCCTTTATTTGATAGAGCTTACAGGTTATAGGGAATCACAATTTAAATGACAGCTGTAATATAATGGCACAAATGTTATCAGAGAGAAAGCCAAGGGGATGGGCAGGCATGTGGGAGGAATACCCAACCTATTCTGGAGAGGAAAGGAAAGATTTCTCAGAGGAGGTGACCACAACATTTTAACTGGAAATCTTGAATAGTAGTAAAATGGTGAAAGTCTATACTGAGAACCAACATTTTTTATGACCTAAACAGTAAGCAATAAGCCTTTATTTTCACCTGTCTACTTGAAATTACAGCTTAAACCTCAATAAATACACAGTAAAGTTTTAGTGATACATTAGTAAAAATGAGACTATGAACAAACTCATTAAAGATTATATTATAATGTCCTTGAATAAAATTATTATTAGCTAACTAAACTTGGGCCAAACTCTTTTCTATGGCTCAGTTATCTCACCTATAAAATGAGTTCAGATTGGCAATTTCCAAGATATTTAACAAGTTCTAAAGGCCATGATTCTATGAGTTTAAAGGATTGAGACTGGCTTTATATAAACGGGAGTGATGGTGGTGGCAAGCACTTCCACTGAGATTCAAACCTAGGTCTCTCAGCCTGTCCGCACAAGACCTCCACCAGCAAAGACTTTGTGGGGACCATCAAAAGGCCCCCCATCCCTGGTGGATGCATTACAGAAAGTCATTCCTTTAAGACCCAGAGTTTTTCAAGAGCAGTGAGGGAGGGATTTCAGTGCCTCTAATGCTAAAGAGCAAAAAAGTATATGATGGTACTGGGTCCAGTGTTATTTCTGATCCAATCAAGGCTCCAGCTTCACAAGAAATCAGAAATGTTCTGAAAAAAGATACTACAACCTCAGATACGTATGCATTCCCGAACACTCTAGTTTTAGAAAATGAGATACTCTTGGATTTATTTTTAACATTATTTACCCAGGCACCTAACGTCTTTGAAGGCAGAACTATGTGTTTGTACAAAATAATTTGATTTCACTTTTTCCCTAATTCAGTCTCTTTTTCAGGCTCTTGTATAATTATACTTAAGACATTTGGGGAATGGCAAAATTATCAGATTTATAAGGTGAAGGCTACCATCTTTCAAGATGGATTTCTCATTTGCCTCTTCTGAGTGACAACTCCTGTCACTCTCCCTCTGCCCCAGAGCTGTCAGTCCACATCAGCTGGCCCCCTTCCTGGGAGCAGACACCTCCAGTTGGCTTCTCCCAGGGACTTGCTACCCACTGCACCCTGTGACTCATCTCCCCAGGGCAGGCTGCATCACTGGTTGACTGGTAGCTATTCAGGAGCCATTAGGCCCATTTAATCCCCACTGGCCCCAAAGGCCCAACCCAGCAGGTGTCTCCCCTTCCGACAAGGGATCATTTGGGTTCCCAAATGCCCTAGAAGCTAAATGCCTTCTTTGCTGCCTCATCAGCGGGCAGATGGGTGGACTATATTTTTTGTTCAGTTTTGTCACTGAGCTGGTTAGTCAAGGGCTGAGCAGATCCTGGAGAGAACCAACCTGAGTCTGACAGTCCTCCAGAACGTGACACCCACCTCCGCCATACAACAGAGCCCAAGCAGAGTCTAAACCGAAAATACGAGGAATATTATATATATTGAGTAATGTTTTATAGATACAGGGGATAAGAAACCTCTTCTTTGACAATAGCAATTTATTGAGATTGAGCTCAGAGAAATGGTCAACTTTAATTATCATTATTATCAATACCATAATAACTAATATTTATACTTAGTAATCATTTACTATGTGCACACTCTAGGCAAACCACTCTCCTGAACCATCTAATGAAATCCTCACAGTGCACAGAGTTGCTACCTACTATTATTTTGTTTCAAAGGCAATCTCCTGTGTTTCACAAATAATTTTACAATAACTCATAAGTAGAAAGTTTAAATGACTCCCTAGAAGGTATTTAAAAATGAGATAGATGGATATGTACTAACATGGAAAGACTTTCAAGGCATATTTTAAATTGGAAAACAAAATGAAACAAAACCCAAAAGCTGTTGCAAAAGTTTCTTTTCTGCAATTTTGAACTTCCTGCAAAAATGATTGCATTTATTTTGTAAAGAGAAAATGTATATCTACGTCACTATACAAAAAAATAAATATTTACACACAAGGAATTATGAATTAAACTCTTAATATAGTTAATTCTAAAGAATGGGGTGGGGAAGAGAAGGAAGGAGATGGACTCTCCTTTTACAAGTTTTTATAATTGTACTTGATTTTAACTACAAACACTACATTGATTTTTGTAATGGAGAACTTTTTAGAGGCAAAAGTAAGTAAATAAAAGATGTCATAGTTTCGTTGGGTTCTATATATTTCTTTTATATTATTCAAATGAGTATTTCAACAAAGTTTTAAAGCATCAATAAAATGACAAACCTCTAAACATTCACAATTGACTAAAACTGAGTAAACCTAACAAAAGTAAAGAAGTCTGTGTCTGTTTTTTTTACTGGCGTCGATAGATTGATCCAAGTAGACTGTGCTAGCTGATAGCTAATTCCTTATAATAATTTAATAACGATGATGATAATTATGACCGACATTTAGATTTTTAGATTTACAGATTAAAAAACATATTCACTAGTATTTTTCATCTGACCCTTAGAGTAGTCTCTTATGGAGCTATTTTATCCTAATAATAATGGCGGCAATCAGATATTAACACAGACATTCCCCTGTGCCAGGAACTGTACAAAGTACTTGACATATACTATCTCATTTAATTTTTAAAACAGCCATCTGGATTAGGCATGCATTACGTTCAGCAGCCAGTAACAGAAAATAAATAACAGTACCTCCAACAAAATGGAAATATGAATTTTTTTTCTTCTCTAAGAGCCTGGGCAAATGATCTAGGGTGTTTGCGGTGATTTCATCATCGTAAGAGACCCGGGTTCCTGCTCTTGCTGTGCTGTTCTCTACACTCTGCTTACCTCTCATTTTTCAAGACCATGGATTCAGCTCCATCTGCCATATCTGAATCCCAGCCTGCAGGAGGGGAAAAAAAGGGAAGCCGAAGGGCAATCTCCTTCTTCTGTTTAGGGAAACTTCCTGGAAGTTGCAGACACCACTTCTATTTTCACCTCTTTGGGAAGAAATTAATCACATAAACACATCCAACTGCAAGGGAGCCTGGAAATGTGGACTTCGCTTCGGGCATCCTGTCTAGCTAACATTTGGGGCATCCTGGCTGATAAAGAAAAGAAGACTAGATATTGGGATAAAACTCACAGTGTCCATCATGGTATGTTGTCATTCTCATTCGACAAATGAGGAAACTGAGATGAAGAGAAGTTAACAAATCTGTCCAAGGTCGCACAGCTCGTAAGCAACGGAGCCAAGTGGCTTGGCGGATGGCCATGCTCTTTTCACTATGATACACTGTCTCTTGGACACTCACTTCATCTATTTCTCAAGATAGTTAGAATGAAACTTATCAGATAAAAACACTTTTAAACCAAAAGACCAACAAAGTAAAGTTTGCTTTTTGGTTTGAGTACCTGTTTGCTCGCTGCATTAGCTATTCTGTTTACCATGAACAGACAGACACGTTATACGTATTTACTCTTGGTCAGTACATAGCTTAAAAGTAGAGTTCCTAGGATGAATTATATTTCCATCTAATAGCTGTAAAACTAACATTAAGTCACTTTTTGAAATAAAGAATATATTCTCTTTATACATATATATATCATATGTAATATATATTATAAGGACTAATAAGGAAATCCTTGGATAAAGATAAATGCCTCCCTTATATCTATTAGGAAGACTGGATTGTTCACTTACTATTAGAAACCATGACACACAGGGCGTTGGCTGGCTCAGCGCATAAAGCATGTGACTCTTGATCTCAGAGTCATGAGTTTAAGCCCCATGTTGGACAAGGAGCCCACTTAAAACAAAACAAAAACTATTACACACATAAGATTGCACTAAATCAGATAAAAGGATGGAATGACACTAGTTTGAAGATAATTGCAATAACAAGGTAATGCAGTTACCTTATCAAGTGTTATGTGTCTATGTGTCTTAGGCTGTAACAGAAGTAAAGATTTGTGTTCAGCGACACCTGCACTGCTAGGCCCTTGAAATGTGACTAGTCCAAACTGAGGAGTGCTAGAAATGTCAAATAAGATTTCACAGATTTTCAAAGACTTAGTACAAAAATAAGAACATAAAATGACAATAATTATATATTGAAGAAATAACTTTATATTGACTACATGTTGAAATGATATTTTAGATATAATGGATATAAAAATGTATCATTAAATTTAATTTCACCTGTTTCTCTTTACTTTTTAAAATATGGCTACTAGGAAATTTCCCTGTTCACAATTGAGGCTCATGTTCTATTTCTTTTCAACCCTGATGGTCTATATAAGCAGCAGTAAAGGAGAAGACAAGGACAGAGGGTTTCTACCATTGTCCAAGAGGAAATGAAAGTCTTGCTCTGGAGTGCACTGAATTTCCCAGTCGCTAGAGAAGTGCTCTCTGTTTCTGAATAGCAATAGTTCAATTCTAAAGACTGAGTTAACATCTTCTGGAAAACTATCCCATAACTATCCCATTTCCTTTAAAAAGACTCCACCCTCAGAAAGGAGAAAGGAGAAAGGAGAAGGAAGAAAGAGAAAGAGAAAGAAAAAGAGAAAGGAGAAGGAGAAAGAGAAAGAGAAGGAGGAGAAAGAGAAGGGTAAATAGAAGGAGAAAGAGCAGGAGATAGCGATAGAGGTAGAGCTAGGGGTAGAGATAGGGGTAGAAACAGAGGTAGAGAGATAAGGAGATACGGAGATGGGGGGAGAACCATCTGATGACTAATCTGGTTCCCTAGATCTTCCAACATAAAAGGGGTGTCTAGAAGAGGAGATGAATGCATTTCTGGTTATAAAAGGAATTTGCTTCAGTGGAAGTAAATGCATTGATGTTGAACCACTTGCGATGCTTTTAACCACCAATAATAGAAAAACAGATTTGAGCAATAAGGAAGCACATTGTCTTAACACTAAGGCCAGAGATAAGCCCGACTCTGGGTGATAAGGCCACTGCTCCATTTCTCCGCAGATTTCTCTGGCTCTGCCTTCTCGGCATTTTCGCTTTATCTTCAAATTATGTCGAATAACATAGTAAATTAAAAGCTGCATTTCTTCTTATTATTCCGTTTAATTCTCATTCCTCGTCATTAAAAATCCCCGAAATAGACCTACACAAATCTTTTCACAGGTTTTTGCTGGCATTTATTGACTTCCTCGCTTGCTTAGTTCTTCAGAACCTGCAGTGTGCCAGGGAGGCACGAGCCTTGCTTCAACGCAACTTGCTTGTCTCTTTCTTATCGATAAAACAGACAAATGCAAACAACTCATATCCTCGATTTTGTCAGAATAGTAGGTAGGGTTCTTTAGTGTGCCTAAAGCTACCCATGACCCAAACACACATCTAGAAGTTCACGTCTTTGAGAACCAGCGGCCCAATCGCATGGGAGAGCCAGATTGGTCAGTCCAAATGACTCCAACAAGAAACTTGTATCAACAGGTGTTTCTGCTCTTCGGTGATTTGGATCTCTCAGTGATGAATGCTGTGGAGTTCCATGGTGAGTCCGCCAGATGTCTTTCTCAAAAGAGCAGAGTGAGGCTTTAATTCTCTATGAATTCCTTTCCTCTTTCTACCCAGGAAAAAGCACATCTCTCCAGGGCATGCCGCTAGGAAAAAGCCAAGTTGCGCCACCTGATTTCACTGCCAGAGCAGCATTTCTCAAAACACATCCGAAAGCGGGGAGCTCCACAGAGAAAGAAATCGTCCCCCCTTTGAACTGGTGAAGCATTTCGTCTGACACTCTTATATGGCATTTTAGATCCCTTGCAATTTGAAGCAGACCGCCCTGGTTCAAGTTCTTACGTTAGTGATTTTAGACGTGTTAGCTCACATTGGATGATCAAGTTCCCTGTGGAAGTTCTCTCTTTAATTCTTTGTGAAGTAGTTTTGGTTTTGTTTTAATGTCTATTTAAAACCTGGGGTTGGAGGGGGGAATCCTAGGAAACTGAAGCCCAGAGACTGAATGGCACCCTAACGCTCTTTACCGACAGCATTTGGGAGACACAGTGACCTGTGACCCTGATTGTCTCTCCTAGACATCCAAGAATCCAGGAATTCCCTGGTCATTGAACAATAAACCTTATACCTTCATCAGGAAGTTCAGTTGGCAGGAGGTTTCTAAACACACTAAGAGGAAACAACAACCAAGCCCCGCCTCCATTTCAATTTTCCAATTTTTCATCGTCAGGCATTGGATTGTGAGAGTTAGGCTGCCATTCATTCTCTGCTTTAACGTCCAACAAGAAAACACGGGAATGCTGTGCCACCTCGAAGTCAGCCAGTAAATATTTCTTGAAAGAATACCTGAAGGAGTAAGCCCAGACTTTCTCATTCTGGAGATTGCTATGAAGTTCTGTCTTCAAAGACTGGTTTAATTTCAGGCCAGTCTCAGAAAGAAAAACCAGCCACTGTGATACAAGGGTGCTGACAAGGTTTCAGATGTGGGTTTTTTTCCTAAAGCCCTGATTAAGTTTCATTACCATTTCTCCATAGCAGATGATTTTATCCCAAAACAAGGAGAAAACAAAGTGTCTTTAGTGTGCCTCAATTTTTTTTTTAAAGATTTTATTTATTTGACAGACAGAGAGAGAGAGAGACAGCCAGTGAGAGAGGGAACACAGGCAGGAGGAGTGGGAGAGGAGGAAGCAGGCTCCCAGTGGAGGAGCCTGGTGTGGGGCTCGATCCCAGGACTCTGGGATCACACCCTGAGCCAAAGGCAGATGCTTAACGACTGAGCTAGAGGTAGAGATAGGGTTAGAAACAGAGGTAGAGAGATAAGGAGATACGGAGGTGGGGGGACCCCTAGTGCTCCTCAATTTTACCACTACCTTTCGCCAGAAAATGAAAAAACAGAGGGTAGTAAGGACAATTGGCCCTCTCTTTGGGTCTGGAAGGAAGGTGTTTCTTGTGATTTAGAACAGTTCTTTGGGCTCTGTGCAGATGAGTGAACCACAGGGGCGTTCCTCTTGGCATCTTAAGTGGAACTGGCCATTGAAGCTGCTGATTCTGGAGTGGAAGACTTGAGGGTTTCGACCACTCAATTGAGTGTGGTTGTGTTATAGGAAGTTGACTCACCTTTGAACCTTTCATCGATCGTGGAAGTGCTCTCCTTCTGGTAGGCCGCGAGACCACCCCACTCCATTTCCCACACTCTAGGCCCTTTGCCCTGACAGACGGCTCTTACCTAGTGATACAGATAACTGCTGTTATTGATGCTTAATGTTTTTAGTGGTGAATTTATAACACACACACAATATTTACAGCAGTGATTTCATAACACACACACATACATACATGTTGGCAGATACATAAAGACTAGGAGTAATAACTTTCTACTTTATCACTTACCACAACCCACAATTATTAATAATTTTTCCATAATACTCTTGATCCAGAGGTGGAGTCATCACAAATAAAGTGAGGGCCTTACAGCAAAAGAGGATTTCTTTTCCTCCAAGCTACTCTCTACCACACATCCTGCCATTCTAGCTCTATCTCCTTTCCCTGCTCTACGAAGGAGAAATACACAAAAGCTCTTCTAGGGATGCTTGTCAGTGATAAAATCCCACCATCCGGCATTTATTCCTTTGATACAATATGTTCATGCTTGATGATAATATAGATTACTCTAGAGAGAAGTTACAGGTTTGACCTTGTCATCTTAGCTTTTTAGATGATTGAGAAGAATGAAAGACAATGAAGAGGCTCAATAAATCTTGGCAGTGGTATCAGAGGGAGACAAGGCTTTGAACAGGCAACGTGGAGTATCCAGGGAAACCTTTGCCTACTGAACATCACGGGCAGGGTTGGCGCTAAGACTATTTTTTGTCTATTGCATATGGCTAGTGAGGAATATGAAAGTGTTACATAATCATGGAAAGCTCTTGGAATAGCATCTGGTCTTATCAATTCTTTGTTGAACTTTTTATTAATTTGAAATTAAGTGAACCGAAATTTAATTTAATTGTTGAATTTAATATTTAAATTTAATTGTTAAAATATCCACTTTCAGAATTATTTCACAGTAAGGTTTTGGAGTCAGAAACACTAGGATTCGTATACCACCTTTGCCACCTGTTACCTGTGTAAACATCAAGTCTCAGAGCCTTCTTTTCATTTAAGATGGATTTAAGTGTACCTATCTTAGTGTTGCCTTTAAGTAAGACGATGTGTGCTAATTATTTAGCACAATGCAAATTCATTTAAGTAATAAAGATAGTGATGATAACGACTACAATGATGATGATATTTTCTATTTGAGAGGTACTCGTCAAGATTTTATCCTTTTTAGTGACTCTATTTGTGTTAAAACAAAACCCCTTAGATCCCTCAGTAAAGACATCTATGATGTCATAGTAGTGAGTTTTTTGAATATTAATTTCTTTTGACTTAATTCTGTAAATTCGAATCTATACATATTCCCAAGTCCCAACCTGAAACTAGTATTACTGAGGACCTTCTGAACTTCGTGCATGCTTTAAGCTCTTTTCAATAGAAGCAAGTCAAAGGTTACATGTTGTCTTATTTATTTCCTCAGCCCTCTGTAAGCCCTTTGGGTTCCACCCTGAGGACTTGGCTAGTCTGTGCTTTCTTCTTGACATTGACCACTTCCAATGAATCAGCTAAGACGGATTTCTTGCCCAGGATAAAATGATAACACACATATGTGCACACGCGCGTGTACACACACACACACACACTCTACTTATGGGTCCTCATAATGGTTTTTTTTTTTTTTAAGATTTTATTTATCCATTTGACAGAGATAGAGACAGCCAGCGAGAGAGGGAACACAAGCGGGGGGAGTGGGAGAGGAAGAAGCAGGATCATAGTGGAGGAACCTGATGTGGGGCCCGATCCCATAACGCCGGGATCACGCCCTGAGCCGAAGGCAGATGCTTAACCGCTGTGCCACCCAGGCGCCCCCTCATAATGGTTTTGATTGCTCTATTTCAGTGGTTCTCAAAGTGTGGTCCCTGACCAGCAGCAGCATCACCTGGGAACTGGTTGGAATGCACATTCTCAGGCTCCTCGCCAGATTGACTGAATCAAATACCAGCGAAGTGGGGCCCAGAAATCTGTGTCTTATCCAGCCCTCCCGGTGATACTAACGCGTGTTCATGTTAGAAACCACTGTTCTGTTCCATAGTTTACAACTGCTTTGACCACAACCCATAGCCGACACCCACTTCGAAAGGAGATGAAAGTGGCTGAATCATTTTTGAGGCAGTGTAAGATGTTAAAAGGTATAAATCTGTTTTTCTTTGAAGCGAAGTCACTTACAGGATAGATTCTCATCCTCTCCATAGTCTTACGCATAGCCCTTCACGGCTGAAGGTTCAGGTTCAACCCGGAAATGGGGATGGCAGTTTCAGTAAATGTCTTCCAGGCAACTTACACGGGCTCCCCATAGTTCACTGTAATTGAATAAAATTAGAATAGGGAAAATTTCCCCTGCTAAACTAATATGCTATTCATCTTAAACTCAAGAGTTTTGTGACATTTCAAATAAACACCAAGTGAAATTTTCAGTAAGTGTGGTTGAATTTGACGGTTACATTCTGAATGGCTGATCTCATGGTTTGCAACTGTTTTAAGTGTTTCAATTTGGATGCTTGGTTACCTTCTCCCCTGTGAGATCTCCTTGACTACTGTCTGCTTTTACCTATCCTTGTAGCAGTGACTTCTTTAGGGAAAGATTAATCTCCATTCTCAGTGGTGGAAATAAACAGTGAAATGTAAGCAACGTCTATTGACTTGAAATAAATATGTTTTAGACTCAAGGTCTCTCTCAAGATGTTCAAAGTCCAAAAACCGGTCTCACAAGGTAATACCTGCACCACAGCTTAAACAAATACACCCCCGGCAATGACGTCGCACATCATTTCGTGCTGAATTATCTGCTTCTCAAAGTCAGGCCTTAAGGTTTGTGGTCATCTCTTTTCAAAGAATTGTTCTAGCTTCTGAGAAGCTTTCTCTGGCACTCTCACCTCATTTTCTTTTCCCTTAATTTGAAGTACTCTTTTGAGTTTGCAAAGGAATCGCTTTTCTGAAATCCTGTTTCTGGCACAGGAACGAATTTAAATGAGCGAGAGAAGTGATGAGCTGCAAAGGGAAAAGGGTGTTATCGATCTAGATAAAAATGCCTCTGTGTTTGTTGTAGGTGGTGTATTATTATGCTTATCTCAGTACTTAGGGAACAAGCAAGTACTGTGCCTCGGAGGGGCTTCTCATACCTCCCAGCTGTGATTCCACAGCTGACTTTGAACTGAGGAGAGAAATGGTTTTAATTCTACAGAGAATCAAACAAGGATGTTCTCTAGTAGACTCTAGGAGTAGCGATCAGGAGGTGGTTTCTGGACAACTAACTGAAACTTACAAGTCACAAGATCTGATATTAAGTGGGGTCTGTGCTCATTCCAGAGCCCACTTTCCTCCGCTGTATTATTTCTCTGCTGTTGCGTAACTTAGTGGCATAGATCAACAGCACTTGTTTGTTACTGTTATGACTGCTCACAGCTTTGGGGGTTGACTGGATTCGGTGAGGTGGATGCAGGTAGCGATTACAACAGCTGGCACTTGCCTCTAGCACCTCTCTGGACCCTCATTGTGGTCTCTCCAGCATGACAGCCTCGGAGGATTGGGTTTCTAACATGGCAGCTCAGGGGTGCAAAGGCACACAGAGCTTCCAATCAGCTTTTTAGTTCTTTACCCTCAACTGTGAACACACAGCCAAGGATCATCAGGCATTGCAGGAAACTGTCTAACACAAAAGATGAAGACTAAATCAAACAAAACTGGGGAAAAAAGGAACTCAGATGAAATGGATACGATAACATATTATATAGGCTTACTATTTTCTGGGGATTCCTCTAATTGCACAGTACCTATTAATGTCATTTGTACTTCCCAACAACCCTATCCAATGGGTACTCTTATTATCTTTATTTTACTAAGAAAACTGATAAATAGAAGTCAGATAACTTGCTTAAGGTCATTGGTCATAATCAATGGCACTACTGGCATTTTAATTGACTGCAGAGTCTAAGCTCCTTACCCTTACACCATATGCTATATAAGCCATTCCATGGAGCCATGGAAGTGTCTGTATATAACATCTTCAGAGACAAAAGTAGATATTGCAGCCATGAAACAACAAAATACCATTTAAAAGGAACGTGTTAAAGAAAAAGTTCTTAAAATTAAAAAGAATATAACAGTACAAATAAAATCAAGGGAATTGTTTTGAGAAACTCTTTCAAAAACTCAAATACAAAGCAAAGAGGTGGAAAATAGGACAGAAAAGACAAGAACTTCAGAAGCTTCACAGCCAATGAAAAAGAGTTCCACAGTTGGAGAAGAGATAAACCAGAGTAGACAAAATTATCAAAGAAGTGATAGAATAAACGTTTGGAGTTGAAGGACACAACCTCAGATCAAAGGGACAGATGAAGGCTCTGGCACAATGAGAGAAGCAAACCCCATACTAAGGCTCATCCTCAGAAAACCAAACATAAAGAAGACTTTAAAAGTTTTCCAGAGAGAAAAGTCAGTTCTCAAGACAAGGATTTAGACTTGGGCTCAGATTCCACTGAACCTCTCAACAGCAGCGCAGCCCTGTTCCGGTTGGAGCATTACGCCCAACATTCGGAGGGAAACTAATTTCCAACCTTGCGTTCCGCACCGTGCCAAACCACAATCCGTTCTTAGGACACAATGAAGACAGTTTCTGATTTGTTGTACTTCAACATGTGCGCCTCTGACGCCCTCATTCTCGAAAGGCCACTGGACCGTGTGTTTCTTCAAAATGAGGGCATAAACAAAAGAGAGGAGGGCATGAAATCCAAACTAAAGCAGGTAGATTACAAATGAGCGAGGATGCGAGAGTCAGGATAGGGCAGAGGAAATTCCAGGACTGTATCCGTGCAGCCGCCGCGAGTGCGAGCAGACGGCCCCAGGAAGACTGTGTCCATGAAAAAAAGTAGTACTGATAGTTCACTGATGTGTCTGATTTCACTAAGGGCTTAACAACCGTGTCAGAATATTGAGGGTGTGTGAACGATAGGTACGTAGGAAACTAAGGAAACAAAACATTTTGAAGTCCACGTAAAACAAAAATCAATACAAGAGAAGAAATGTAAGTTACAAAACATGATGTGGTTCAGCTGTGAGTGATATGCACAGTTATTTAATACAAACCTCAAACACAGACTTAACCCCGAAGTACGCGCTAACCATAGTGGGAAGACGGAAAGACGGACGTGTATTTGT
Source organism: Ursus maritimus (assembly GCF_017311325.1). NCBI lineage: Eukaryota > Metazoa > Chordata > Mammalia > Carnivora > Ursidae > Ursus > Ursus maritimus. The sequence goes on from NW_024423343.1 coordinate 63,985,810, forward strand.
GTGTGATGGAAGGGGTGCCTCAGACCACTTGATCTTCAATTGCCATGCAGGGAAATCAATCAATAATGATATCTCAAATTGACAAATCGAGAGAGTGAGCAGGTAGTTGAAAAATTGGGGGGATCCATATTACGAACAAATCTAGTGCTGCTTTTGAGATGGGGCCATGGAGCAGGGACTAGCTATTTTTATTAAAAGCCGTAAGTGCTCTTCTCCTTATTAAAAGTATGCATAGATAGAGAACTCTGATAAGATTAAAAATTAAATAGAATGAAAGCTCTGTTGGAATATTTGTCAGTATTTCTCCACTAGTATCTATAATTGTGAGTAGAAACCAAGAGCTGTTGTCTCACTCGGTGTGATTCTGGGTTTACCTGAAAACATCCTGTTAGAAGAAACCTGAATTCCCTTAATAGAAGGGATGTTGTTCCCACCGAGGCATTGGAGGCCACCCTTTAATTGCTGTTGTTATCAGAAGTAGTAACACACTGAACTACCATCAGTCATTAGTTTTTGAAGAAGTTCATCAGATAAGTCAGCACCATGTAGGAGTGCCCGAAGGGAACAAAGACCAAAGCACTCAGTGCGTGTGGAGAGTGAGGTAAATACGATCTCTGCTCACCCCCAGGAAAATCTTATCTTGAAAGGACAGAGCTGGACTGGAGGAGGAGAGACCTGCAGGGACAAAGTGGTGGCAGTTGGGAGCTTTGGCACCTGAGAAAGGGTAAGCAGATTGAACACCAGTATCCAGAAGAAAACGTTTTTCTATTTCCCAGGTTTGCAAAACTAATAATGGTTTTAGCCATTCAAATAAATACATCCGGATTTAAGTATTTGTAGAAGTGTAAAAGATATCCTAATTTACCTTGGAATCATTTCTAAATTATAACTTTATTTGTAAAGATGTTTTCTCCTCAACGATGTGTGTTAACTGGATCTCTAACCCAACGGGTTCTGGTCCAAACTGAAGATGTATGGTGGGAAAAGAAGACAATGCATTTTTAAGTACAGTAGGTGAAGGAGGGCTTGTTTTCACAGTCCGTTGAAAAGTTGGGAGTATTATATTTGAAAACAGATGTAGGCAAGATCCCTTGCTATCTTGTACAATCTCTGGAACAAAACAGTAACTTTCCAGCTCATTCAAGCTAAAACTTTTGGGTTTCTCTCCTTTATGTAACTCGTCTTACATGAGTGTTCTCTCACAACTGCTTTAAGCTGGTGTCTGACTTCATGTAACACGTAATCTTTTTCATTATTATTTTTTTAAAATCTCACTTTTTCTGCTTCTTACAGATGACTTTTACTTTAAGAAATACATCTAGTGTCACCCCATCTCTGGGTCCTCCATCTCTCCTAATCACTTTCTCTCATCCAAAAGCTCTTTCCAAGTAAACTTCCCCGTGAAGTAGAAATTACCCTTTAATGATATTGAAACAACGCTATGCGTTTTAACGTTTTTGGAGGGCAAGTTGACAATAGACTTCAAACATTTAAAGTATTCATAGTCAGTAAACTTTAGGTATAAAATCTAAAGAGAGGGGCGCCTGGGTGGCTCAGTCCTTAAGCGTCTGCCTTTGGCTCAGGGCGTGATCCCAGAGTCCTGGGATCGAGCCCCACATCAGGCTCCTCCGCTGGGAGCCTGTTTCTTCCTCTCCCACTCCCCCTGCTTGTGCTCCCTCTCTCGCTGGCTGTCTCTCTCTCTGTCAAATAAATAAATAAAATCTTTAAAAAATAAATAAATAAATAAAAAATAAATAAAATCTAAAGAGATAATCAAGCAAACACACATGGATGTTTGCCTTATTTAACATTTGAATTGAAATTACTTAAATGTTCATTAATAGTGGATTGGTGAAAGGTCTACAGTAGAATTCCTGTACTATGTGGCTTTATATATAAACAGTGAGGTGGAGATTATCTCTTTCTATACTTACCTAATTATCTATGTATCTTAATTTATTTTAAAGGGCTCAAGGGCATATTGTTAAGACTGTGGTACAACCCCACTTTTGTCTTAAAAAATGTGTGTTCCTAATGTTTACCCATATAAATGTCTGGAAAGAGGTACACAAAAATGTTCATAGTGATTGTCTTCGGGTGCTGAGGAATGTGGCTGGATTTCTTTTTCTTTCCTTTTTTTTTTTAACATTTTAAAGAATAGTCTTGAGTTTGTTTTACCACAAACAGGTATTATCTTTTTTTAAAGATTTTATTTATTTGAGAGAGAGAGAGCATGAGCAGGGGGAGGGGTAAAGGGAGAAGCAGACTCCCAGCTGAGCAGGGAGCCTGGTGCCGGACTCCATCCCAGGACCCCAGGATCATGACCTGAGCCGAAGGTAAACATTTAACCAACTGAGCCACCCGGGCGCCCTTGGGTATTATATTTTAATCACAGAAAGAATAAATGATTTTCATCAAAAAATACATACTATAAAAAACTACTCTTTGATTTAAGTTCTTTACAAATCTTTCCTCCTTTTAATAGAGTTTGTTCCATTCTCTGATATATCCAGATTAACCTATGGGGAAAATAGATACACAACTTTTGAATCCTAAAACAACAGTCCTGGAAGCAACTCCAAGAAATTGTCCCAATCTTTGAGCAAGATAATAACTAAGTTAAATATTGTTTAAAAACAGAATTCAACAGAATAAACTTGAAGAACTTACTGGCTTAGTTATGGTTCGTGAGTCAGGCAACATCCCAGGCAGTGTGTAGAAGGGGGCTTCCAGGAGTTGCACAAAATGGAAGGTTTTTGAGGCACCTGGTTGAGGGTCTGACTCTTGGTTTCTGCTCAGGTCATGATCTCAGGCTCCACACTCAGTGAGGAGAGTGCTCGAGATTCTCTCTCTCTCCCTCTCCTTCTGTCCCTCCCCTGCTTTCACTTTCTCTTGTTCTCTCTCTCTCTCTCAAATAAATAAATAAATCTTTTTTTTAAAAAAAGGTTTTTATAGGAAGGAGGGTGGGGTTTTAAAGTTATTGGTAAAAGAAAAGGATTGTTTCAGACAAGGTCACCTTCCTGTAGGCGTGGGGGGGGGGTTTCTTATCATGCAGTTACCTCATCTTCCTTTGGGGGATGAAGAGGGTCCCAGTGGCAAACTCCTTTGCATTGATCAGAAAATGCCTGACTGACCCGTTAAAATACATTTAGGTGAGAGAGGTGGGGGGAGTTGAAACTACAGTTAGATTTGGTATGAAGCCTTGGTTTGGGGACTTGGCCAAAGTGATGCCATTTTGGGCCTATGGTTTTCTTTTTAACAATAATTTTATCCATTTTCCTTGGGGCCTATGTTTAGGGGCAGTGTTGGGAGTGTAACGAAAAGGCCAACCATGAATCTAAAATAGGGCAGCAATACCCTTTAAACAGAGGCACTAACAACAACAACAAAAGCAGAGCCTGTCATAAGCTTAGTGAAGATCGGTGATAATAGTATTTATTATATGTGCATAATGGAAGTCAACATCTCGCTGTTTCCTTAATGGATTGGGAAATAAACTGCCTACTTATCGGGAGCCTTGGAAATACAATTGTGAGTTTTACAAGTTTCCAGAGTAAAACAGAGGTTTGTACAAAAGTTTTGATGATACCACACAAATATTTTGTGCTTCTCAGCATAAGGCGGAATAACTTGATTAGGATAATTGACCACAGGGAAACTGGAGCCTCTAGAACATAAAGAAAGGTTCCACTGACCCGCAAACCTCAAACCCATTGAAATGGAAATGAAGCAGATCTTCTCAGAGCTTTCAGAGCAACCAGTGACAGTTCCTAGTTTTAGCCAAATTTCCTTTCCTGGCAATAAATATGTATTACCTTTGCAAAAATGTTTACTTCTATACTTGGGTTCATCGTTACTGCTCTTATGACTAGTAAGGACAAGGAGCTTGGTTTAGGTCCAATTTAAGGTCTGTGAAAATTGGTTTGGTTTCCTTCCAGACCAAGCCAATGAAAATAACTGGTTCCATTCATTTATTAGTCCAGATAAACAAAGCCAGTTTTATTCTGGGCATAATGCTTATCTGTGTGACTGACCTGCCCTGAAGCCGAGGGGAAGACAGAAACCATGAAAAGCAGAAACTGAAAAGTTGGCTTCTTTCCCCAAGAGCTAACCATGTTCCAGAGCTAAGAGAAATAACACTCAAATGAGCTAAAGTTAAGAATGATAGGCTCTCTGGTGTTTTTGACCTTTAAATATAGGAAAATTAAAGCAGTTTTACTCTGGAGTCCACGAGAACCCTGTGAGTTTGTACTCGGTTTGAAGATACGCAGGAATGCAAAATGGGTTGTTTACTAGAACGCTGCTCCCGTTTTGAAAACACCTCTCTCTTTTCCTGAAGAGTTTCCCTTTAAAACTAAATTATCATTTATTTTTATTTTAAGATCTTTAAAATAATCCTATGCATATTTGAGCTATTTGAAAACGTCCTTGTAATAAAACCAGGGCTGGGAAATATTGGTTTATTAATAGGGGAATTAATTTCAAAACAAAAATGACTTCTCTCCATTGCTTTTCTTTCTTTGATTAAATAATTTTTAATAAAACATACATTAGCTTTGTGGAAAATGCACAATACAAATGATATATGATGAAAAGTAAGCTTGTTGCCTAGTCCAGATTCTAATCCAGAAGTAATCACTATTTGTACTTTCTCACTTATCTTTTCAAGAATTTTCTGTGCATACACAGCGTTCGTATGTAAGAAATGAATATATAAAACATAGAGAAAATATTTATATGTCTTATACATGGGAATTTTCTTTCTTATACCTATTCTGTAGTTTTATTTTTCTCTTTATCTTTCATGAGTTTTTTTTCATTTAAACATATGTCCTAGAGATCATTCCAAATAAGCCCATATAAATCTACATTATTCTTTCTAATGCTGACATAATATTTAATTACATGGATTACCATAATTTATTTATTCAATTCTCTATTGAAGGATAGATGGGTTATTACCTGTTTCTTTCTTTTTTCTATAAATAATGCTTCAGTAAATAATAAATGAGATATATATGTCTTCCCATGTACGTGTAAGTATATGTAAGCAGGATAAATTCTAGAAATAGAATTGTCCCGTCAAGGTCTCTCTACCTCCTTTAAAAATCTCCCTGTTTAGTAGATTTGACAAATTTTTTGTTTTTTCCCTTGAATAATTTCACAATGAAAATATGAAAAAACAGAATTCGCTGGATAAAACAGAAACAGTGATGGGCATTGATTTAAGGTCAATAAAACACTCATTTTGAATGTCCAATGCCAAAAAAAAAAAAAAAATCAGCATGTAGATGCTATTAAACCAGAGAGAAAGCATCTCCACAGGCTTATGCTCGCTCAAGAAACACCCAACTTTCAGTTCCTGAAAGAATTTGCCACCAAGTTGTGAAGAGGTACCTTCTAGAGCATTTATGATCTCAAAGCAATTCAATTCTGCAATTATTTATTGCCTGCCTCCTCTGTACCAAGCCCTTGGGGACTGTAGAAGGAATTGTAAGCTGTCCGAGCCCTCCAGGGACATGGCAGTCAGAAAAGACCTCTGCACCATCAAGGTACTTCATGAAAGAACCCTGTTTGGGATCTCACTGTAACTTGGAAAAAAATCTTGATTTGACAAAGCTATGTCATAAGGAAAGGCACATTTCTCTAACACATGATAGCTATAAATATATTTTGAAGGAAGAACAAATGGAGAAGGAATAAGAGGAAGGCAAGGGAGAAAGGATATGAGAAACAAGAAGACTCTTCAGTATGCATCATCCAAAAAGACTTCTTACCATGTCTTATTTATATTTGTGTCCCCATCAGTCAAGTGATGGCCCCAAGTTTATACCTCATGACCCATCTACCTTGAATGATTAAGTTTTCTCTGCAACACTCAGAGCCCTCCATGCTTCTCTGCCTTTGAGCATACTTGGTTTTGCCAGGAATGTCTTCCTTACGTCGGTTCATCTAGCAACAGCCTGCTTATTCTAGCATTGCTGACTCAGGGATCATTATTTCTCCTTCCACCCAGGAAGAAACACCCACTCCTTCCCCTCGGCTCTCAATTATAGTTTTTGCTTTCTTTTCCTGACCTCTTGTTCTCCTGTACAATCAATAGGATGTATCTGTTCTTTTTTGCGACATTTATCACACACTGTCTTGATTATGGTTATTGTGAATATTACAACCAGGATATAATTTCTTTCATTGTCTTCTCTAAAAAGACACGTTTATATTTCTCCCAATATTTAGCACTGTGCACTATATTTGATTAAAAAAAACCAAACACCTTACCGGGCATCAGCTATCCAGGCAGTATACGAATTTAATGGTTTATATGGCATCAACCACTTGGTTATAATAGCAAATGATTATAAGGCTTACTATGTGTGGGTACTCTTTTAATTACATAATTAACTTATTTAATTCTCATGACCATGGATGTAGGTGTACTTTTACTATCATTTCCATTTTCAGATGTGGAAACTGAGGCACTGATAAGTTCAATAACTTGCCAAGTATAATAGCTCAGTGCTGGCACCCGACACTGAGCTATTGTGTGAGACTGACCAGCGGCTTTAGCCGATGTTTACATTAATACTTGGGGCGAGGCCTCACAATCCCGATTTCAGCAACAAGGCTCAGAGAGGCAAAATAACTTGTTCAAGGTCATACAGCTTGTTGGCAAAGTCAGGTCTGAAATCATGTTTAGCTCTCACATCCGTATTTTCCACTGCCTATGCTTCAACTCAAATAAAAGTCCTACCTCTCCTAAGGCCTGACTCAAGTCTCAGTTTGCATTTTTCAGCAGTAGTTTCCACCCGCCCAGCATCTAGTTCCCCTTTCTCTAATAGCACCCAGTTTTCTCTTCAAGGATCTACCCTCCCACACTCTCAGCACCGCTCCCCCAACTCTCAGTCCACGGAGTTAACACATGCACTGTAGTGCCATTATATTCACATGTCTGCTCCGTGGGAAGCTTTAAAGTTCCTTGAGAGCAGGGATAGTTTCTCCTCCTCCCCCACATCTCTTTCTCTTCTTCTTTTTCTTGTAGGTGACTCTCTTGTGCATGATACGTAGTTGAAGTTGAAAATACTGAATGAATGTCTTGCACACGGTACTTGCTTACTCAATATTTGTGGGATTGAACTGTTTGTTGAATAAGTTAGCAACTACAATGGGCCTCATCCAAGTGTTAGAATCTCGGTGGGCAGAGAAAGGTCAAGTGTATGCCCCAGGTATATAAGTCTACTTCCTCATACCATTCAAGGACAGAATATTGGACCCACTGAAAGTTTCCGAGGCAGTTTTTTTCCATGGGAGGGCCTGTATGGGATACATAATCCAACCTGTTAGATACAAAGAAGCAGCAATTCCACATCTTAGAGGAAGAACAAATCAGCATCTTCCAGATGGAGTAGTAAAGGGATTATGGTACCTGTTTCAACAGCAAAAGGCAAGCAATCCCTACACAGTATTTGTCTAAATGTGATTAAGACATTTAGGGTTTCTAGCAGTAAAAACAATTATACTGTCTACCCATTTCCACCTTTCCAAAAGTAGAGTTCAAAAAAAAAAACAAAACAAAACAAAAAACCCCAAACCAAGCCCACAGACTGTCAATCAAAAATAAACATAACAACGTCCTCTAAAATTCCATTTTTCCCCCACTGATGATCACTTTTAGGCTTTTTAAAAAAGGATCAAATATCGCATTACTTCCAAAGAAATTTTTGGAGGCGTCTGCACTGACCCACACATACCTTTGGTTTCTCTTTGGGATAGTGGTGTGCTGTGTCTGTAGAGAAAGGCAGCAGTGACGCAAGTGCTGGGCCAGCCATGAGAAGAGAATGCTGCTTCCATCTCCTCTGGTTCTGCACAGTCACCCTAACTTGAGACCTACTGATCCAGACGGTCTCTCTTTCTTATTCAGTAGTTTGACATTCGTTTGCTTGTGCAAAACCTCTTTGTTTCCCATCTCCCACAGAGCCATTGCCCTGAGTATTTTCTGACAGAAATAGCCGTAATAGATGCAATTCAAAAGAGTGCATTGAGGTCTCCCATGTAGGGGGCGCTCTACCTCATCCTCTAGGGAAATCATGCTATCACACTGCCTATTGTCATATAAGGGCCCTCATGGGAAACGAAGATGAACATAGCCATGATGCTCCGAACAGCTGGCACTCAGATACCACAAGTACTATGGAACAAAGGGAAAGTGAAGGAGGTTAGTATAAATGCAGAAGGGAGACAAGATGGAAACAATTGGTACCACACTTCAGTCCCTGCTTTTGATTAAGGATCTTACTATTTCAGTTAGTTCTTCTCCAGACTGTTGAGTCTAGTTCAGGAGACCAAAACTGTTACTCTACAGAGAAATAAAGTTGTGGGAATAAAGGGTGGGGGATGGTATGAAAGAGGAAGTGTTTGCTAAGAGAAAAATTAGCCTAGATCGCCATTACCTCCTTGTGCAGCCATTCGTACTTCTCTTTTTGCTAGTTTTGGTCTAGATTTCCCAGTTTTTGCCTCTATGGAAAGACAGCACCGAGAAGAGCTGGGCCTGAAGATGATGTAGCCCGGAGAATAATTTTAATAATGGCTAATATTTCTGAAGTGCTTACAAAGTGCACTCACTGAGACCCGGATTGTCTCATTAAATCCAGTGCCTCACGATATAGGTACTACTATTAACCCAAGTTTGCAAATGAGGAAACGGAAGCTTAGAAAGGTTAAAAAAAAATGCCCAGTCACACAGCTGTGTTTTAATCACTATCCTAAATGACAGATGAGCAGCATAAGTGTAATAAGCTGAGGTGAAGCAACAGCTGAGTGAAAGGGTCTGCTCCAGGAATAAAACCCCTCAGACTAAAGTCCCGCTGTCTCTTAAAATTTCTGAGCCCCAGCACTTCCACTGCTTAGGTTATGGGGTTATTGTGAAAATCCACTGAGATAATGTTTATTTTAAGGACTCTGCAAATGCATACGAACCATACAAACACAACACATTACTATAGTACACATAAAAGCAAGGAGTTACGAGTTAGGAAGTTTCCATCAGAGGACTGAGGTTGAGGGAGACCAGGCTGGATATTAAGGGAATGACGGCCATGTGGCAGAGTATTCTGACATTTGGAAGTTGGGGCAGAAAGAAGAAGACACACTAGGTATGTCTTCTGAGAGAGTAAAAGAGAAAGTGTCAGATGGAAGTTGAATAGATGACGGCTAGCATAGGGATATTAGACCAGAAAGAAGAAAGAAAGAAAGAAAGAAAGAAAGAAAGAAAGAAAGAAAGAAAGAAAGAAAGAAAGAAAGAAAGAAAGGAAGAAAGAAAAAGAAAGAAAGAAAGAAAGAAAGAAAGAAAGAAAGAAAGAAAAAGGGAAAGAAAGAGAAAGAAAGGAGGAAAGATCAGTCAGAGAAAAACAAATACCATATGATTTCACTCATGTGGAATTTAAGAAACAAAACAAATGATCATGGGGGGGAAAAGAGAGGAAAACCAAGAAGCAGACTTGTAACTTAGAGAACACACTCTATACCAGAGGGGAGGTGGGGATTGGGTGAAATAGGTAATGGGGATTGAGGAGTGTACTTGTCCTGTTGAGCATCGGGTGTTGTATGGAAATGTTGAATCAGGGGGCGCCTGGGTGGCTCAGTCAGTTAAGCGTCTGCCTTCGGCTCAGGTCATGATCCCAGGGTTCTGGGATGGAGCCCCACATCGGGCTCCCAGCTCAGCAGGGAGTCTGCTTCTCTCTTTCTCTCTGCCTGCTGCTCCTTCCTGCTTGGGCTCTCTCTCTCTGTGACAAATAAATAAATAAAATCTTAAAAAAAAAAAAAGGAAATGTTGAATCACTATATCATACACCTGAAACTAATATTACACTGTATATTAACTAACTGGAATTTAAATAAAAACTTTTAAAAAAAAAAGCAAGGCCTTTAAAATACTATAACCCCAAGGGAAATCAAGCGAAACCAGAGAAAGTAGGTTATAAATGAAAAAGATGGGCAAAAGTGAATAGCTGTAGAAGCTGGGTGATGGGTATGTGAGGATTCATTGTACTTGTTTCTTTGTGTGTACATTTGAGAAAATTCTATAATAAAAGTGAAAACAAAAACAAAAAACAGAGGAAAGAAAGAAAGAAAGATTAAGAAAAAAAGAAATTAAGAAAGAAAGAAAGGCAGACAAACACAGAGGAAACAGCTAAAGCCCAAGCCAAAGCTGCACACAGACGAGCATGAGAGAAATAAGCACATGGATTCTTCTCTGGCTACTGGATTGTTTACTTTTGCTGTTGTGGCTGCTGGAACAAAAGCTAACCTATTCTGAAAAAGAGAAAACTGCACCCTTGCTCTTCTGCGTATTTGTTTTGGGGACCCATGAGATATCTAGGTTATTTCTGTAGCTTGGTTTTTTTTCTTTTTTCTTTTTTTTTTTTTCCTTGAGTGGAAACTCATGAAGTTGAATTTGACATTTTTGCCAAATCTCTTATATCAGTGGTTCTCAAATTTAATAGGCATCAGAATCCCTGGGATAGGTTTGCCAGATTTAGCAATTAAAAATGCAGGATACAGGGGCACCTGGGTGGCTCAGTCGTTAAGCGTCTGCCTTCAGCTCAGGGCGTGATCCCAGGGTTTTGGGATCGAGTCCCACATCAGGCGCCTCCGCTAGGAGCCTGCTTCTTCCTTTCCCACTCCCTCTGCCTGTGTTCCCTCTTTCACTGGCTGTCTCTCTCTCAAATAAATAAATAAAATCTTTAAAAAAAATCTTTAAAAAAATAAATACACAACACATAGTTAAATTTAAAATTTAAGACAACAAATTATTTTTCTGCATAAGTATGTCCCAAATATTGCATGGTACATACTTATACTAAAAATATGTTTTATGTGAAATTCAAAGTTAACTGGAAGTCCTGTGTTTTACCTGGTAACCCTACACAGAGAGTCTGTTACAATGCAGACTAACCAGTTCCATACTCAGTAAGTCTGAAATAGGGCCAACTGGTCCACCAGGTGATTTCAATGTGTCCTGTTCTTTTATTTTTTTTTTTAAGATTGATTTATTTATTTGAGAGGGAGGGAGAAAGGGAGTGTGCATGCACATGCAGGGGGGAGGGGCAAAGGGAAAGGGAGAGAGAGAATCTCAAGCAGACTCCCAGCTGAGCTCAGAAGCAGATGTGGGGCTCAATCTCACAACCCCGAGATCATGACCTGAGCCGAAATCAAGAGTTGGACCCTTAACTGACTGAGCCACCCAGGTGCCCCTCAATGCAGCTTGTTCTTAGACAACACTTTGAGAGATCCTGGTTGAGCTTGGATAATGCCAACTTAGTGTTAAAGAGTAGAAATTCAGCTGAGTAAATTTGAAGATCTAATTGGCTTTATTAAGCAGTTCATGAGTCAAGCAGCATCCCACCTAACAAATAGAAGGGAGCTCTGAGGAACTGTACAAAATGGAAGGTCTTTATAAGAAAAAGGGTGGGACAGGGAAATTAAAAACAAAAGAAAAGAAAGGATTCTTTCAGGCAAGGTCATCTTCCCCTAGGGGGAACGGCAGGGGATCTCATTAGGTGGATCCCTCATCTTCCTTTGGGGGATGGAAATGCTGATGTGATAGATTACCTCATTGGTGCTGACCAGAACACTCCAGAACGATAGTCTTAAATTCCATTCTTGGAGAGGTTGAAACTGCAATTAGGTCTTGCTACTGTCCTGGGGGTAAGTGACTCTACCTTGGCCTCTGGTTTTCTTCTTAACACTGGGAATGAAAGATTTCATAAGGCCAGAAGGACACAGTGGGGAGAGAAGGTGTGCACAGCTATGGAGAGCCTAGGGAATGCTGGAGGACCTGTTCCTTAAGTGACAGCAGAGACAAGTTTGAGCGTTAGGACCCCAATATAGTAACAGGAGAATACATTCACTGAGCTCCACTGTCGTGTCAAGTCCTCTCAAAAACCACCTGAAGAAAATAACTATTATTATCCCAATCTCATTAGATGAGGAAATAAAAGCTCAGGGTTAAGTAACTTGCCCAAGGTCACACAGGCAGTATTTAGTGGAGTCAGGTTTGATCTGAGACCAATTGTTTGCAGAGTCCACACCGTGCACAGGACGCTTGGGCAATTTTGCCAGTACAACTACTTTTTTCCATTCACGGCCCTTTTCAAATTGCTAAATTAACTAAAGTATAGTCAGGGATGTGACATCTGCTCTCAGAAATCCTCACAAGATTTCCACATTCTGATGTGTAATAGCCAAGGGACCTGGAAGTTTGTGAAAAGCTGAAGGGTCTGAGCTGATGAAAAGTACGGAGAGCTATCAGATAAGGTATTTTTTAAGGAAAGCTTTTTTTTTTTTTTTTTGGTCTTTTACTCTCAGTATCAGCCAAAACCATCATCCAAAAGGGGAGTGTGTCAGGGGATTCCCTCCTCTGGAGAATAAACCAATAATTTTCTCACCAGGGGACCTAAGATGGCTGAACGGGCTCTAAAAGAGGATGCTAGGTGAGAGCACTAAATATAGGGAACAGGATGATGAAAGAATTGGAGCTGATTAGACTAGAAAGGAGACAGCTCAAAGAGACATGACTGCAGTTTTCTAATACTTACAGAACTGGTAGAAAGAAAAGATGATGAGCAAGAACCACAGGTGGGATGTTTGCGGGAAAAGGATTTTGACTCAATAAATACGTGGTAGATTGTCAAAATATTTGCTCTTTTTCTGTGGGGTGTTTCTTCCCTTTCCTTGTCCCACCCTGGGTTAGGATTTCATGTGACTTTTGTTGCCTAATGAAATGTAGACACCTAGAGTACGGCATGGGATTTGCCATGAACTCTTCCTCTTTTCCTCCTTTCCCAGAGGGAAGTCAAAGTGGGGCGGGGCCAAGCGGACCTGGGGCGGCACATAGTGTAAGTAAGAAATAAGCTTCTTTTTTTAAAAAGTCGCTGACGTTTTCAGGCCTTTGTTATTGTGGAATATCTCAGTTATCCTGACCGGCAAAAAAAAAAAAAAAAAAAAAAAAAAAAAGCCTTCTCTAAAAAGAGTTGTCCAAAGATGGAAAAGACTATCTGCAGAAGTGGTAAGCTGCCTGGACAGGAAGCACTCAAATATAGCTGAAAGACCACTTTGCAGGATGTTAAGGAGGGGCGAGTAGATTGCAATACTGGCTGAGTGGTTAGGACCTTAAGCTCCTTTCCATATACAAGATTCTATGCTACATTAATAGTGAAGGAAAAGGAGTGGCAAATTGAGCAAGGCTTTTCCCACATCGTTCTTTAAATTCACTTGAAGAGGAGGAACACAGTGACATTAGGGCAGATTAATCTCAGCTTGTGGTTACTGAAATTTAGAGTATTAACTTATGCTTGTTTGAGAACAGGCTTCTGGAATGTAACTAAGAGGAGAGTTAAATATGTATGTGGTTTGAGATTAACCATAAACGACCTTCAAGGGAGAATTGGAATACAAGAATAGCTAGGGAAAGTGTAATTCAGTCACTACCACGAGCCTCTCCCAGAATCCTGCTGTTAGAGGTACGACGCCAAGCCACATGCATGGCCCGAGATCAGAGAGAGCAGGGACATGGAGTGGGATACTGCCATTCTGATGACCCACAGCCGGAGAAATACCCCGTTGGTATTCATTCCCTTCTCTCCCCTTCCCTGTTTGTTCCCTTCACAATCCTACGGGTTTTCTCTTGGCTCTTCTTCCACCCTTTCATTCACCTCTCACTCTTAGCATTGTCTCTCTGTATAATCTCATCCCTCATCATTTTATCATCTCCATAATCTGATCTTGTTTCCCTCTGCCCACTGACCTAAATCACCCATGAAAGAACTAGGAATGAAAAAGGGTAAAACAAAGCAACATTATGAGGAAAGCTTCTATTCACAAGATGAAGTAAGCAGCCTGTGGTGGTATGTGTGTGCTATGTGCAAGCGCGGCTTTGGGAAAAAAGAGAGCTGTTCCAAACTTCAGATCCGTTGCTTATGACTTGGAGGACCTGGAACAAGTTGCTTAAACTCCCAGTGTTCTCAGTTTCCTAATCCCTTTTTTCCAAGTGTTTTATTTATTTATTTATTTATTTATTTATTTATTTATTTATTTATTTATTATTTAAGCAATTTCTACACCCAACATGGGGCTCAAACTCATGACCCCGGGACCAAGAGTCACATGCTCTTCTGACTCAGCCAGCCAGGTGCCCCTCAGTTTCCTAATCCTTAAGATGAGGTCAAGGACTACCTCAAAGCATTGCTGGGAAATTCTAATAAAATAAATATATGTTATATTGTTAATACATAATGGCCATCAGGTAGAAAGGCTGATATTATTGTATAGATTACATAACATTTTAGTTCAGCTTGTATTTATATTTATAGCTTTTATGACTTGGCTTTAATGCCCTAAAAGCTAGAACTATTTTCTGTTTATATTTTTCAGTGTCTACAATTTTTTGGTCACAGGAATGCATAATAAGTGTTCCAAGATTGGAATCAGAATCTGCGCATATATATGTTATTATATATATTTATATATGTAATATCGGATATTACATATCTATGTAATGGGTTGGCTGTTTTTTTCCCTCCCAAAATTCTTACGTTGAACTCTAACTCCTAATGTGATGGTATTTGAAAGTAGGGCCCTTAAGAGGTAATTACGTTTAGATGAGGTCATGAGTTGGGGCCCTCATGTTGGGATTTGTGTCCTTTTAAGAAGAGTGCTGTCTTTCCATCGTATGAGGACACAGCAAGAAGGCGGTCAGCTATCTGTAAGCCAGGATATGTGCTTTTCCATCAGACACTGGATCTGGTGGCATCCTGACCTTGGACTTCTGACCTTCAGAACTGTGAGGAATAAATATCTGCTATTTAAGCCACCCAGTGCATAGGATTTTGTTATAGCAGTTTTGTACAGTACCTCTCCTAGTGGTACCACTGAGTGAAATTCAGTGATATTGCTTTAATATATAGAATATAGTCCAGGGGCACTTGGGTGGCTCAGCTGATTGAGTGGCTGACTCTTGGGTTTGGCTCAGATCATGAACTCAGGGTCCTAAGATAGAGCCCTGTGTCGGGCTCCATGCTCAGCATGGAGTCTGCTTGTCCCTTTCCTTCTGCTCCTCCAATCTCTCTCTCTTTCTCTCCTAAATAAATAAATGAAATCTTTTTCTTAAAAAAAGAATATAGTCCACATATCTATATCTAATACAGGATTTGTACTGTCAACAATTTTTGTCATGACCTAAGTCCTATATGTAAGGAAAGGACTAGACACAATTCCAGTCTTTAAGAATTTTACATTCTAAATGATTAGGGCATTTAAACAGACCCTTTTTTGCTCCCTACCAAATATCTGTTCCCCCACTTTCTTCACTGAGAATTTATAGTTCTGTTTGAAATGTCAATATACCCATCCCTGGGCAATGTCTCACAATAATCTAAATCATGAAAATCTTGCTTCCTGCTCTCCCAGCCTTCTTTGAAACTTGTGGTGGTCCTAAGATGTCAGAAGTTGCTCAGGGGGCTTCTGGGAAAGCTTTTGCCTTTCTGACAAAAAGAGACAGAAGTAGCTGGGAGCCCCTCCCTCCATAGTATCTTAGCTCGAGCATGCATGTGTTGCTGGCCAGGGGCCCTGAGATGGTAACCAGTGGGAAGGAAAACCAACATGCTAATGACAGTGGGGCAGAAAAATAACTGTTACTGATTATATTACTGAGTAAACCAAAGGCAGCAACCACCTACTTCTAGACTTGTTATGTGAGAAAACAAACCTCTGTTTGTTTTTTCTTCCAAGTCTTTATTTAAATTCTAGTTAGTTAACGTACAGTGTAATATTGGTTTCAAGAGAATTTAGTGATCCAAAACTTGCATATAACACTTAGTGCTCATCATAACAAGTGCCCTCCTAATCCCCATCAGCCATTTAGCCTGGCCCCTCACCCATCTCCCTCCATCAACCCTGTTTGTTCTCTATTGTTAAGAGTTTCTTATGATTTGCTTCCCTCACTCTTTTTCCCTTCCCATATATTCATCTGTTTTATTTCCTAAATTCCACATATAAGCGAAATCATATGGTATTTATCTTTATCTGACTGACTTATTTCACTTAGCCTAATACACTCTAGCTTCATCCACATCATTGCATACAGTAAGATTCCATTATTTTTGATGGCTGAGTAATATATGTATATATACCACACCTTCTTTATCCATTCATCAGTTGATGGACACTTGGGCTCTTTCCATAGTTAGGCTATTGTTGATAATGCTGCTATAAACATCAGGGTGCATGTACCCCCTTGAAACAGGATTTTTGTATCCTTTGGGTAAATACCTAGCACTGCGATTGCTGGGTCATTGGGTAGTTCTATTTCTAACTTTCTAAGGAATCTCCATTCTGTTTTCCAGAGAGGCTGCACCAGTTTTCATTCCCACCAACAACATAAGAGGCTTCCCCTTTCTCTGCATCCTCACCAACGTCTGTTGTTTCCTGTGCTATTAGTTTTAGCCATTCTCACAGGTATGAGATGGTATCTCATCACGGTTTTGACTTCTCTCTCTCTGATGATGAGTAATGTTGAGCATCTTTTCATGTGTCTGTGAGCCATCTGGATGTCTTCTTTGCAAAAATGTCTATTCATGTTTTCTGCCCATTTCCTAACTGAGTTATTTGTTTCTTGGGTGTTGAGTTTGGTAGTTCTTTATGGATTTTGGCTACTAGCCCTTTATTAGACATGCCATTTGCAAATACCCTCTCCCGTTCCGTAGGCTGCCTTTTAGTTTTGTTGATTGTTTTCTTCACTGTGTAGCTTTTTATCTTGATGAAGTCCCCATAGTTCACTTTTGCTTTTGTTTCCCTCTCTTCCAGCTATGTGTCTAGTAAGAAATTGCCATAGCCAGGGTCAAAGAGGTTGCTGCCTGTGTTCTCCTCTAGGATTTTGATGGTTTCTCACATTTAGGTCTTTCATCGTTTTGAATTCATTTTTGTGTATGGTGTAAGAAAGTGGTCCAGGTTCATTCTTCTGCATGTTGCTGTCCAGTTTTCCAGAAAATAAACTTCTATTTGTTAAGTCACTGCTAGTCAGATTTTTTTCCCATAAATCGTAGCCAAACACATTCTTAATAGATAAGAGATAAAGACATAATATATAGTAGAATTTCTGTTGCTGTGAAATTTCAGAACAAGTAAACACTGGAGTGAAATATCGCTGGTATGATAACAATGAGGAGCTCTTTCTGTCATAACAATACAATTTATTTGAGCAAATAAAATCTTCATTATTTAGAATATTCTTAAAGTAGATATAGTAGAGAACATAAAACTTTGTTTTAATCCTGA
The DNA here is from genome assembly GCF_017311325.1 of Ursus maritimus. NCBI lineage: Eukaryota > Metazoa > Chordata > Mammalia > Carnivora > Ursidae > Ursus > Ursus maritimus. Next base: position 64,003,138 of record NW_024423343.1, read on the forward strand.
AAGGAGAAAGGAAAATATAATATATATGATTTCAAAGCATTAACAAAGAATGCTAAATGTATATGGATATCTGATAATGACAGAAAATTATTTGGAAGAAATATTTTAGAGTAAATATTAGTTATGTGATGTTGGCAATTAACACACCGTTTTACCAGTTGTATCCACATTTGTCAACATCAGGTATTGAACGGTTTAAAGGAAACTAAACATCAGCGTATTTAAATTCTTTTTTAAAGTTTGGTCACCATCTGGTTTCTTATTTCTAACTAATCCTCGCTCACCACTACCTACCATTTTGTGTCTCCACGTGGATTACATTGTTTTGCAGTGCTTACCTTAAACTGCAATGTTCTATTGAGACGCTATTATCCTAGAATAAATTCAGTAATCTTCTTTAGTTTTTCATTTTCAAAAACCTCTGAGTTTTATGTTCTTAAGCCTATGAAAACTTTTAATACAAGCAGATCCTACCACAAAATTTTTTTCATAAAGGTGATTGATTATAGTTGGGCAATTAGCTTATATGCCTTTCCTGTGGACCTCTTTTGAAACTGGCTTTCCCATATTTGTGATACTTCTCTGGTCACTACAAAATTCTCCAACTCAAACAGAACCTTGTGATTTGCTATATTTAGAGGAAGTAGAGTCAAATTCAGAAGTTCCAAAGACCTCCCTTCAACGTGGGTATCTATTTAGTCCTAGGAGCAGTTTGTGTTGTGCCAGGAACCAACCTGTAAAAAGTAACCTTTGTCTTTTTGGGATTTATCCCACAGAGTTCTGACATGGAATAATAGGCCTTAAATGTTCAAATAGCAATTTTAATAGTGATTGAGATGAATTTTGTAAATCACCTGTGCTAGAAACTACTATCAAGAAAATGTTTTGAAGGTCTATAAACATAATCAGTGAAGTTCAAATTCATTATGTACTCTATTTAAATAGGAAAAGGTCATTATTTAATACTATCTTAGAACAAATTTTAATAGAATCTCAAATTATTCTAAAGCAAAATGTTTATTTCTGAAAAAAAATCAGAGAAAATAAACCAAATCATGGAAGTTCTTTTCTACAGAGTTTTTGTGCCTATTCTGTGCACAATCATCACTTTAACACTGGTGATGAAGATTGGCCTCTTTCTCTGCCATCAGCCTGTAAGAGTGATGAGGACAGGGAATGGACTGGCCTTGCTCAGCCCAGCATCTAGCACAGTGCCTGGCACATACTGACACCCCATAAATATTTGATGAATGGTCTCACTCTGTACCTCAAAACCTTCAGTGGCTCCCCTTTGTCTAATAATTTAACACAAATTCTTCATCCCTGGCATCCAGGTCTTCTTTGTACGTAATCTGTCCTATCTCAACCAGGTTGAAATAGAACATAGAGCTTTTGGCTCCAGAGCATGCTTTGTGCAAAATCCTGACTTTCCCTTTTACCCTCCTCAAAAGATTCATATCACCTGCTTTACAAAGAAAGACTCTTCATGTCCCTCTAGCCAAAAGAACTTCTTTCCTTCATGTATTAGCACAGTATGTTTTATATGGCACTTGTCACATTTTGCTTTTGATGACATGTGTTTGTGTTTTATTCTTACCCTCCATCTACACTGTAAACTTCTTGGGGAGAGGGACTGTAAATGAGTCCTTGTATTACTCCCCATAGCACGATGTACACAATAGTCATTTCATTCACACGTAAGTGTATATACCCGGTTTTTGGACCATCAGAATTCTTAGATGTGATAAGGAAGCTACCAATAGAAAACCCATACTATTATTTAGAATTGCATGGTGTGATTAAGGACACAAGCTTCTGTATCAGCCTGCATGGGCTGAATCCTCATTTTGCTGCACAATAGCTTTCTAGTCTGGAGTAATTTACATAATCTTCTAAATCTCACTTTCCTCGTCTATAACGTGGTAATACTGTGACCGACCTCATAGAGCTTTTGTGCAAATTAAATGAAATAAGGTATGTAAAATGCTTAGTACACATAATAAGCATTCATTAACATTCACTCTTTTTTTGAAAAAAAGATTAATGTATTTATTTGAGAGAGGAGAGAGACTATGTGTGTGGGCATGGTGGGGAGAGATAAAGGGAGAGGAAGGGAGAGAGCCAGAGTCCCAAGCAGACTCCTAGCAGAGTGTGGAGCCTGCCTCGGGGCTTCACCTCAGGACCCTGAGGTCACAAGCTGACCTGAAACCAAGAGCCAGATGCTTAACTGACTGGGCCACCTGGGCGCCCCTCGTTAATATTCACTCTTAATATCATTATTATTTGAGCTTAAGATGTTTGAGTTTTTAGTGGCTGATACATTTGCTTTGCAATATTGGATTATAGATTAGAAAGCATCTTTGCACTGAGTAGCCCTCTATCAATGAAACAATAACAATGAGCAAATAATTTAGGGACCATATATTTTTTTCTTGGCTATCTTAGAAAATTTCTGCAATTCTCCATTTAACTTTTAGCAGAGACCTGTGATATATTTCTTACCGTAGTATTTAATGCCAATAATTCCTCATGAGGTTAATAGCAATGATTTCTTATAATTAACTCAAGTTACTCATTTAGTATTTACAAAACATTATCAGTGAATGCACTACCCTACTGGAATGAACACATCATGAAATATCTAAGCCACTGTGCCACTAATTGCAAGATAAGATTTTATAGCTTTCTGGTCCTAGTGCAAAAGATCATCAGGGTACACACACTAATCAGTTGAACACATGAGCTGGGAGGATACCACTCAAGGAACTTTCAAGATAATATCATCATCTGCTTGGCTCTAATTTAAATAATTTGGAATTCTTACAGCATTAGGAAGCTTTGAAAAGTAGGATGTTTACACAAAGGCAGTTAAAAAAAACCCCTTTTTTGGCATTTTACAAAATGTTTCTTCTGAAGAACAACACATTTTTATAGGCCTACACTGATTAAAGAAATCTTATTAGATATAAATGAGAAGCATGTGCTTCTGGTGGTATTGTACCCAGAGGATTTTAGTTAAGTAAAGTCTAAAGTTTTAGAGTATTTGAAATATACCCAGTTGGGCAGTTAATGAACCCCCTTCAACTTAAAGTGGAGGATTGTTACAAGAGAAAATAAAATTTAAAAAAATACAAAAAAATTATGGAGGAGACGAAAAGACATTGAAATCTTTTCCAGTATTCCCATTCTGATGATTTTTAGGAGTTATAGCTAAAGAAGAGCAGCTTTCCCTTCATCCCTGAAATTGGTTTCTTGCATAACACATTATTCTGAATGTCAGCAATCAGCCCTTGGACTTCTTTAGAAGACCAAAGACCAAGATTGAGAATGGAGCAAATGTCTATTTCGGTCCTAGAAATGAAGACATCAGTAGTGTAATGGGAGGCAAGTGAAAGATAAATACATTTGTTTTTCCATCTGTTAAGACATAACTAAAACATTCTTCCAATTTTTTCGTTAATATTTTGTTTCCTGGCAACAAATAACAAAAATTCCCAATCAACCACATCTTTCACAATTCTTGGTTCTTTGAAAAAGCAGCACTAGTACTATTATTTATATTTCTAGTATATAAAATTATTTTCAGAAAAGAAATATTTCAAAAAGAGTAACATATAATTATATGTCTGTATATATATATATGTATGTCTATATATATACATATATAGATACACATATATGGTATAGTTCAGTAAAGGAGCATACCATCAAAACCATAAGGATGCGTTATATAACTATAACCACTCTGGAAAATAACTGGGCATTATCTGGTAAATTTGCTATAACCTAGCAATTTCACTCTTAGGTATTTATCCAAGAGAAGCTCTTTCACGTGTAACACAAGGCAAGCATAAGAATGTTCTTAACAGTATTGTTTGTAATCTCTTTCTCTCTCATACATGCACCTGGAAAATTTTCAAATGTTGATCAAGAGCAGAATGGATAAAACCAATACAGTGTGAAATTAAATAGTAACAGCTACATGGGAAAACATGTATAGATCCCATCTAAATAGTGAGCAAAAAAAATCAAGTAGCAGAATTTTATACATACATTCCTATATATATACATTTCTATAATATATAAAATGTAAAAATGTTCCAGGGACACCTGGGTGGCTGAGTTGGTTAAGCATCTGGCTCTGGATTTCAGCTCAGGTCATGATCTCAGGGTCATGGGATCAAGTGCTCAGTGCAGAGTCTGCTTCAGATTCTTTCCCTCTCCCTCTGCCCCTACCCTACTCACCTGAAACTAATGTAACACTGTAGGTTAATCATATTTCAATTAAAAAAGAAAGGAACTGACCTAGGGGGAAAAATGTACACAATTAACCAGTAGTTTGTCTAGGCATACAAATATGTGTGGCAAACTCTAAAGAAAAGCAAAGGAACGATTAATAAAAAATTCAAAGTTAGGAAAGGGTAGGATCCAAGGGGGTCCCACAGAAGGTATCAGAATAATATTCTTTCTCTTTAAGTAGGTGGTACGTATACAGTTGTTTGTTGCATTATCATTCTTTGTATATTATACGTATTTAATAAATGTTCTTTTGAAACTGCTAAGTATTTGGTAAAAACAATAAAAAGCAAAGACTGCTGTACAACCATTACCATTATTATATTTAAGAAAAATATTTTGAAAATATAATTTTCAGTCCTTTATAACTCATCTACTTGTGCGTAGTCTGGGACATTATTTTCTGATTTTTGTGAGATTATGATAAGGTTTAATTGCTATTTAAAAAAATGGCAAAACTAGTCGGTCCAGTTCATTATGGCCTGTGATGTTACCAAAGGTCAAATTCCATAAAACAAATTGACAGGCTGTCTCAGATCTTTCGTGTTTGACAATCTTGAGAAATGAAGAGTTATTTTAAAAACTCTCTCATTGAGATGTTGTAAGACATACTTAATGCACGATGATTCTTACTTTAGTCTACCTTTTCACTGATAGCTTTATATTATATGCTCTAGAATGATTTCTTTAGTACAGCCCACACACTGCAATTCCATACATCTGCCTATTGTGTTTATATGGGCTCTAATACAATTAAATTACACAACTCACAATTCCGTTTTTTATATTAATGAATTTTATTGTATCTTCTCAATTCACATTTTTGCTTCTGTCAAGAGATTGATTTAATTAAGGATTATTGGCTCAAAATTCTTCACAAGTGTTTCACTTTCAACTGAAGTTTGTGTATCACTTAAAAGTAAGAGAGACTTATATTTTTATGTCAAAATATCAATTCAGAATATTTTATTTACATTTTTCTAGTTATAACTAGATGGTCAAAATTACACTGTTAAAGAGTACAAAGCATTACTTCAGAGGATTTTATGTTTTTAAATATAACATTACCAGTTATTAAACAATTATACCAGAATTTTAACCACTTTGAGGGGAATCTTTGTTAAAGTTTTACTTGAAGTGTCCAAATGAACAACTCGTGTATCTGTTGCTGAATTGTGGAAGGAGCTGAGATGCCCTTCAACAGATGACTGGATTAAGAAGATGTGTTTGATATATACAATAGAATATTACTCAGCCATCAAAAAGAATGATTTCATAACATTTGCAGCAACATGGACAGGACTGGAGGAGATAATGCTAAGTGAAATAAGTCAAGCAGAGAAAGACAATTATCATATGGTTTCACTCATTTATGGAACATAAGAAGTAGGAAGATTGATAGGAGAAGAAAGGGAAGAAGAAAGGGGGGGTAAAGAGAAGGGGGAATGAACCATCAGGGACTATGGACTCTGGGAAACAAACTGAGGGCTTCAGAGGGGAGGGGGGTGGGGGAATGGGATAGGCCAGTGATGGGTATTAAGGAGGGCACGTATTGCTTGGTGCACTGGGTGTTATACGCAAGTAATGAATTATGGAACTTTACATCAAAAACTAGGGATGTACTGTATGGTGACTAACATAATAAAAAATTATTATTAAAAAAATACAAATAAAATGGAAAACTGTATTAAGATAGCTTTGGGCCCTCTTTTATCCTCCTGTGTTACCTAGAGATTCCTGTGATCCTCAGTGTTCTGATTGTAGAAATTGGTGTATTTGTTTTTTGGTATGACATTGTTTCATAGCATCTTATATTTAAAGGAATCTCTATATGAAACAAAATTAACAATGTTGGATTTAACATATTTAAAGATATTGTAAGATATATATGTGGGAAAAAAAGTATATTGCTTAACTCTTCCATATGTTATCATTTACAAATGAAATAGAAACTGTGAAAGTAGAATTTGTCAATGAATGCCTTAAAGAGAAGCTGAAGATACAAAATCATTCACCCTTGGAAACAGGGCAAAATAATCTTATAACTTTATGACATGACGGGCTTCACAGAGCATGGGTTTTGGGTCTGACAGACCTGCTTTCTCAGTCCAACTCAGCCATGCATCTTTGACTTTGAGATCCTCTTGAGGTCTCCTCACCCAAGAGATTATACAGGGGTTTTGTGGAGGCTAAATGAGATAATGTAGGGAGAATTGCTGGGACAAAGTGAGTACCCAGTAAACGTTCTCCCTGCCCCACATCCCAGCTCAAAGCAGGAAGTAAAATTTTCTCAGTACAAGAACATAAAGCCATCTCAACAGATAATAAGCAACTTCCTTTTCATCCAAAGCTCTCACCAGTGTTTTTTTGTGACATAAACCACAGACCTCAGGATGCCTGCCCCACCGTCTCCTTCCACTCATTTCATACATGTTCCCCAACCACCATTCTCCTTTACTTTTGAGGTTTGGAACAAGAGAATGGTTGTCTCAGGGAATTAAAAAAAAAAAAAAAAAGACGGGAAAAAAAACAACTTACAATGGAGGGAAGGAATGGAACTAAAAAGGAATGTGCATCACCATCATTAGAGAAAGCTTATACAGGACATGAATTGTGAATACATACTTCCTATACAAAAAGGCAATACCATCATGCAGTTTTGTAAGGTAAGAGACCAAAGGAAATCCTACTGAGGTTGACCATTCAACATAGATTTCTTTTGCATCAATTCTGTGCTTATACCTATGGAAGGCCTTGTAGTGGGTGCTAGTTTCTGAAGACAGAATCAGATATGTAGGTAGTAAGGAGGGCATGTATTGCATGGAGCACTGGGTGTTATATGCAAGTAATGAATCATGGAACACTACATCAAAAACTAAGGATGTACTGTATGGTGACTAACATAACATAAAAAATTATTATTAAAAAAACAACAAAAAAGAATCAGATATATAAGAAACTATATAAGTTTAATTTCTCTTTCAAATCCCTATCACACCTAGCAGTAATGACTGTCAGTAAGTCTGGGGCTTCCCCTGTTTCATGAAGACCACAACGGCATTCTATAGGTTCTTCCTAGGATATTCCAAGGGATGGGATGGGAGTCAGAAAACGTACGTGTGTGAGACAACTGGCATTAGGCCATCACAGGTATTCAGGCTGTCATCTGCTGATACTACATCCTGGTCCCAATGCACCTTTTAGTCATGGTGAGCATTTCATTTTTGCTATGTGTTATTGCAGAAAATTTAAGTTTTCCCAGCTCTCCGTCCTTCATCTAAAACAAGGATTGGCAATTTTTTTTTCTATCAAAGGCCAGAAATAAGTATCTTGGGCTTTACAGACCACACGGTTTCTGTCACAACCACTCAACTCTGCCTTGATAGCATCAAAGCAGCCACAGAAAATAAGTAAAGGAGTGGGCATGCCTCCCTTCTGATAAAATTTAATTTACAAAAACATCCAGATCTAAATCATTCTCTCCTGCATTGGGAAACACTTTGGGGGCTCTGAATCTTCCTGGGGCACAACAGGCCTTGGGGCTGTCCAATACCCCATTTAGAAATGTTTTCCATTCTTACCATTCTTCAACTTTGGGCAAGAAATAAACCCTGGGGTCTTACTGTGCTCCAGGGTACTTCTTTTTTGTTCTCAGAGTCCCCTCATGGCCTGTTTCTTAGGGTCAAGTGTGCATTCCTGCACATTCTCTTCTATGAATGGTGGCCCAAGTAGTTACGCAATATGGCATTCCTACATGGTGATGTTCCAGAGCTTCTGCTCAGGCATGCTGCGAATGCCCCCTATCTCCAATCCCCCCTGACTCTCTTCTCTCTAGCCATTCTGCACAAATTTTATCAAGATTTGGGGTAGAGATAGAAAGCTGATTCAGACTGAGCACATATTCTTTAAAATATATGGTTTATAGCACATATTTTGTGCAGAGTCATTCAAGGCTTAGACTTTCAAAATTCTAAAAAATCCAATCTTTTGCATCTCAAAACCTTTCTCTGGAGAGTACAGAGGGTGCACAAATGTGAAAGGTGCTTATGTTCTTGTTCTTGTTGAGATAAAAAGTTTAAATGAAATAGTTAAGTAAATTTTTAAAAAATTCCTCCTTAACTTAGTGCCTTAAAACAGCAACGAATTAATATTTCTCATGGTTTTGTGGTTGACCAGGTGGTCCTTCTGCTGGTATTTGCCTGGGATCAGTCACAAAGTTGCATTTAGCAGGTGGTTGGCTGGGGTCTAAGCTCAGCTTGAACATCTGGGACAGCTGGGCCTCTGTCTCTACATGGTCTTTCAATCCAGGCTTCTTCATAGCATGGCAACATTCTAAGAGAGGAGAAGCAGAGGGTAAAAAAATCACTTAAAGCGTAGCTTTGGAAGTGATATAACATCACTTCTACTGTATTCTATTGGTCAATGTAAGTGGCACAGACACTCCAGATACAAAGGGTGAGGAAACAGATTTCACCTGATTGGACACCAGGTTGTTATGCTGTGCCCTGCATAAAAGTATCCTGCCAAAGGGCAAGTAGGGTTGACGTGCATCCTGGGTTCCATTCAGCCCACTGGATGCCCTGGAGTAGTTTGCATCTACTTCGAGGAAGGGGTCATCCACTTGCGAGCCATGTACTCATGGACTCTCTCTGCTCATGGATGGCATTTTCTAATTCACACAGAACCCTATTTAGGCTAGTAGAGGTCCTGCTAGATATCATCCTACCGTGAATCAAATACACTATTTCGATGAATGCTAAGATCTTTACACAGAGTTTAGCTAATCATTCCAAAGCTATACAGAGTTTGCTGGGGGGTGGGGAGGGGAGAAGGAAAGAAACCAGATGTTATTCCTTGTTTACCTCCTCTCCCTATTGACTCCCAGGAGGGAAGCCACATGACCTGGCCTTGGGAGGTTGTGTCCTCAGAGGTTCTCCTTAAGCCTTGAGAGGATGTCCCACATGGGTGATTCCTCTGACCTCTACTCTTCTCCTCCTCTGTCATTTCTAAACCATTTAACCTCTTTCTATAATATCTCCATTCCCACTCCCCTTTTCTCTATTATTCACCAACTGCTCCAATTGAAATAAACAAACTTCCTTCCCTAACAGTGATCTTTTTCCCCTAGCAGTGATTTTTTTTGTGTGCAGCCCCAAATGTCAGTTGCATGTCAGGAATCCCTGTACCTGAAGCTTTGCAGAAGTGAGGAATGCACTGTGGTGCATTGTTTTCGGCTCAGGTCATGATCTAGGGTAGTGGGATCAAGCCCCGAGTCGGGCTCCACAGTCAGCTGGGAGTCTTCTGGAGATTCTCTCCCTTTCCCCTTACTCATGTGCAGTGCACATGCATGCTCTCTCTCTCTCTCAAATTTAAAAAAAAAGGAGTAGAGAAGGAGGTATGATGATGAGATACAATCTTGGGCAGCAAATTACTTTTCTGTTAATAAATCAAAAATCAAAGATTTAACTAAGGGGCACCTGGGTGGCTTAGTCAGTTAAGCTCCTGACTCTTGATTTCAGCTCAGGTCATGATCTCAGGGTCATGAGATCAAGCCCGGCATCAGGCTCCACACTCAGCCAGGAGTCTGCTTGAGATTCTCTTCCCCTCCCTCTGCCTCTCCACCTGCTCTCTCTCTCTCTCTCTCTCTCAAATAAATAAATAAATATTTTTAAAAAATCAAAGACACTGAAAAAATATAATTTCTTTTAAAATTCCCTTTTCTAATATGCATGAAAAATCAATATTTCTCTCTTTAGTCACAATGATGCTATTTCTTTTGGTCTAATACCTTAGAGCTATTATGCTAAAAGAACATCCCTATCTTCTATGACTTGAGTAATTTAACAAATTATCATAACTTGTTTGGCAACAAATGATATCATGTCCAGGTAGAGTCTCTCTACAATTCTCCCTTTTTGCTACTGGAGTAAGGAGAGGGGGGCAAGGACCAAGGAAGGAGGGAAGTTTACTTCATGCCACTGCACTGAAATTAAGAAATACCAAGGTGATTTGGGCTGGTCCACAAGGTTCCATAGGAGACTCGGGCCTTCAGTGGGCCTGAAGGGGATTTGGAGAAGTGAAGAGAGACATGCAGATTTTCAGACGTGGGAAGCTGAGTGTGCTATGATCAGGAGAAGGTAAGAGATCTTACTTTTCCATATTAAGGACACACTCTACTTTCCTATTTCTAAAATGATTTTTTAAAAATATTTATTTACTTAAGTAATCTCTATACCCAATGTGGGGCTGGAACTCATGACCCCAAGATCAAGAGTCTCACGTTCTTCCAACTAAGCCAGCTAGACATCCTTCTGATAAGGTTTTAATTTTAATAAGCATGCTTTACATAAAGTTTTGGTAACTAGGATTAATGTTTTTACAAATAGGAAGTGCTAAATCACTAACGTATTTTCTATGATTTGTTTTTGTGATGTGATTATTCTAAATCATCATTGCTTTAGGATCTTGGGTGGCTGATACAAAGTGGCTTAACAAAGTCAGAAGAAAAGCAGTGTAAATGTGAGAAGATAGTGAGCACTAAAGAATGTGAGCACACGGCACTGTTTGCAATAGCAATATTTGAAAACAACCTTCATTGTCCAATAAGTGACCGATTAAATACATTCATACAAAAAGAAACCATGCAATAATTAAAAACAATGCTGTAAAAAAGTGAATTCATTGACATGGAAAGATATGTTAAGTAGAAAACTCTAGCTGCAAAACAAGATCCCAATATGACCTAGTTTTTATTTTAAAAACATGTCTCTGTCTCCTTCTATATCTTCCATTCCACTCTCCCTAGTTTTTCAAAAGTATCTGGAGAGATAAACAGTAGAAACAGGTCTGGCAGTTAGCACTGATTCATCTACATGGGAGGAATTAGGGTGTTTCCAACGGGTTCCTTCTAGTTTATCTGTATTTTCTGATTTTTCTAAAATAAATATGAATTGACTTATAATTTAAAAAGCCATTTTACAGAAAAAAAGAGATCAATCTAGGAAAGGGTGAGTCAGGGACACCTAGAGTACGTATCTGAGGTCAACATCATGCAGGACTATCACTATCTTTTCCCAGAAGAAATCCTTTGATGCCACCGTCAGAATTTAAAGCTAGCTAGATTGAATATTAGCCTGACTCAGCATGGTATTTCTTTTTGCTCTTATGCTAATGCTTAAAAGCTTGAAACTCTGCACTCCATCCATTTCATCAAATATTTATTGAGCACCTACTATGCGCCAAGCATTAAGGATACAAGATTAACAAGACATAGTTCTGTTGCATTTTAAGTCAATAAGTGTACTCATAGAAAATCTGTACCTCTTTTAAAGTCCCAGATGGTTGTTCTGTTGATATTCTTAAGGAGGGGAAAAAACCCTCATAAGCAATCTTCATACAAGACACTGTCCAAAAAAGTTCATACTAAAAATAATCTATTCATGTTTTTACTGTTTTAACTCTTACAATATTTTAAACACAATGTAGCTTTATGCCGAATAGTTTAAAAAAAAATACCCACATATTTGTGGCTCTTCACTATGATACCAACACTATTCTCCTTTTAAATCAATAGCCTTTCAATTCTTTTAGTAGAAATTATTTCAATCTGTTTAGTCTTTGAGCCAAACTCTCAATTTGACTTTGAGATCTGACTGGAGACTCCAGTTTCCATATAAGGCAAAGTTGTTTTTAAAGGCTAAGCCAGGCAGGCAGTATGTCCAAGCTAAAGTTGCTAAGCCCTGGGTAATCAACAATTAAACAATTAACAAACTAAAAACATTTAAATGTGCACTTACTGAATCTGAATATTTTACTAGTTACATTATATATTATAATTAATTTTATAATTAAAATTTCTATCTCAGTTAAGTAATTCTTATTCCTTCATCTTTGTTTTCCATTAATTGCTATTCCTATATCCAGAAGATTTTTTTTGCATGACCATTATCTTACCATGGAATTTACATGAATCAGTGTGTAAAGGAACTTGGTGATCACCATGTACCAGTATTTTATTTTGAGGAAGAGGAAATTTCAGCCCAGAAGTAAAGCAGCTTGTAGGAGTATAAGTTGCCTTGCATAGTGCTTTTTGAAACATCAGTACATGATAACTGATAGCTATTGTTATTAGATGCTTGTCCCTCCAATTCTTAGTCCATTACTCTTACTTGCCTTAGATTATTTCTCCATACTATTTGGTTAAACCATTCTTTGGACTTGTATTCTGCATAAGACATTATGCATAATGTTTTTGTCATGGTATTTAATGGATCAATTTATTAATTTAACAAATATTTATTGAGTACCTACTAAGTATTAGATACTGGTCTTGGCATTAATTTAAATGTTAATGAAAATTATTAAACAGTGAGTATTATTTTAAATCTATACAAATAAGCATTTTTATGGCTAGTTCTCTCTCTCTGTCCTTCCCCTCCCCCGTGTGTAGATAAATATGTTTCTTCTTTCCTGTGTGAAATCCTCTTAATTTTTTATTTTAACTGCCATTACATGCCAAACATACAGTATTGAAATAAGCTTGTTTCTGAGAAGCTTACACTGTCTACACTAAGTCTCCTGGGTTTTATTTTATAAAGAAATACTAATTTCCCAATTATAACACAAATTCTTTATTTCATAATCTTGAATAGGATGATACTTTCAAAAATTCTTTATCTCATTGGATTTAGGGCATTAAAGATTGCAGCATAATACTTTTCTTCTGGGCCTGCAGCATTTTGATTTTATTGTTAAGTAAAAAAGTTTTATTAATTTTAAGACTTTGCTTTCAGAATGAAACAAAATATTGCATATAATGCTGGTAGGTATGCCAGACCCGAAAATACTATTTTCCTTGTTTAAATTATCTGTCTCTATTGTAAAACTGGCAGTCAATTTTTAGTAACTTCTGATTTTTATATTTTTTCTGTTCTTTTTTCACCCCTCATGCAGCATTTTGATCCTATTTTCTTGCTCTCTTTTTTAGGTCTGCCCTAGCTTCTTTTTCCAGCTATTATTTGACTTTACGGGTCTTACTGTCAATGAATCTCAGTCCTTGGATTCCAAATTGCTATTCTATATCCATTTGCTCTGTTTTGCTCTTGTCAGCGAAAATTGTTGTTCTTTGCCTAGTGGGACCTCAAACCTCTGATAATCTTTGGCTCTTGCCTCATTCAGAGATGGGTGATGCAAGACAAGGGATACAGACTCTGTGGTTATACATTCAGGATCTCTCCCAAATTTCCCAAAGACTGAGACTCTAATCTCCATCTACAGGCAAACAACAAAGAAAGTTGCAGAACCTCAAAAAAAGGGGTGGGGGAGGTGGATTTGTGTAGGTAGTATTTTCAGCTCTGGACCTAAGGACAAATATTATCAAGTTAGTATGGTCATACATATAAGTAGCTCCTGAACTTTTTGCAGGGGAGAGAGAGAAAGCTTAAAAATTGTTTGTAGGTAGTGATATTAAAATGTCACAAACACAAAAAGGTTCCATGATGCTTGCAAAATAACTACAATACAAACAACTAACCAAAGTTTTATATCTGATTCATAGACGGGGTATGAAATAGTACTGTGGATGGGGTCACCTGGGTGGCTCAGTCAGTTAAGTGTCTGACTTCGGCTCAGGTCATGATCTCAGAGTACTGGGATGGAGCCCTGCATCAGGTCCCTGCTCAGCACAAGTCTGCTTATCCCTCTCCCTCTGCCTCTCCCCTCCACTTGTGCTCTCTCTCTCTCTCTCTCTGTCTCTCTCTCTCAAATAAATAAATAAAATCTTTTAAAAAAAGGAATAGTACTGTGGATGCTAAAACCAATGTCAGACTAGCCAAGTTCTAAAGTTACACCTATTGATACTATACTAACCAGTATTTCTAAATTTTAATTTTAGGTCACACATAGCACTAATATACCAATAAATAGAAACCATACGTGTATGTGTCAAAATGCAGGAGGAAGACCACAGCTAAACTTTATAGAAAAACCTACCACCACGTAATTAAGCATGCAACAAAAACATTTTAGGCTATTTTTCTATTTATATTCCTATGTACATTGAAGATAGAGCCAAATAGTGAATGAGTTTATGGGACGGTATAAAGGTCATTTTTAAGTCCTGCTTTTGGGTGTGTCAATGTTTTGTCATAACAGCAGAAGGAAGGTTGAAACAAAGTTGTAAATATCATAAAAGGAAAAAAATACTGTTGAAAAAATTCTGTCTTTAAAAACAGTGGCAAACCCCCCTGTCTCCCTAGAGTCTGCATTGTCACCCTCCCAATAGATGGTGAGCTTTCAAGCAAACCTCTCCAGGAAGCCAGTATCTTTCTAAACAAGGACAGCAGGTTTCTCTCTATTGTCGCTGCTTTCTCTCTCGCCTGGGAATTGGTTTGCCTTTCGACAGCAACCCAGGAAGGGGTGGTGCGCCCCAAGTTAGCATGTCTCTGCCAAATACCAGAGGCTCTTCTTTGGAGGAGGGAGGCTCCTCCTTTGGACGTGAGGCGCCCCTACCAGAGCGCGCGCTTACAGAAACGGAAACCACTAGCTGTGCCTAAGTGAGTCAAGTGATGAAATCAAGACTAGCACATGGGAAGGAAGCTCACCCAATAGCTCACGAACCTAACTGGTGACAGAAGCTGCTGAACCTTGCTCGAGGAAACCATACGAGCCAACAGTTGCAGCCGTCATGAGGTGGTTCTCGGGGGCACTGGGTCCCCCAGGCTCCGGGCAGTGCAGCCCTTCATTTTGGCGAACCGTAGAGAAGGGAAGAAGTGTGTGAGGGAAATATAGACCTTCTGGTTCCCCAAGGACCCACACTGAGTTCTGGTTACAAGGTGACCACTGCCACCAGGTCAGGGCAGGACTCCTCGAATGTAGACGGGCGGAGGCGTGCCTCGCTTGGAGAACTAGCCTCACGTCCGCGGCGAGAGAAGGGGCGCGGCGGCTGCGCTCCGCCCGGACGGCGCCCCCACCCAGCGCGCGCGGTGCTCGGTCCTCACCTGGAGCGCTCAGGTAGGGCTTGGGCGGGGCAGGAGGCTGGCGCGCAGGCGCGGGACGGGGGCCTCGCCCCTGCCGACGTCGCAGGCTGGAGCTCACCTGGGAGACTCCAAGAGGAAGCGGAGCCTCGGTTCGGCCTCTCCTGGCAACGCAGGAGGCCCAGCGGGAAGGCAGGAGGCGGCGGCGGCGGAGGAGGAGCTGGACTGAGCGGCAACTGTAGCGACAGCAACCAGAGGCGCCGCCGCCGCCACCACCTGCACCTGGCGCCCGGCCCAAGTCCAGCGCCCGCCCGGCCGCTGCTTCCCGCCGCCCTGCCGTGCCCACCCGCCAGGTAAGCGGGCGGGCCGGCGCTCGGGCCGGGGGCGGGGGACCAGTAGACCCTGGGCAGCGTCGGAGGGGGCGGTGGGACGGACTCGGAGGTTCACGTGGTAGGGAGAGGGGTACGGTCCCAGTAGCCGGTTGGAGGTGGTCTCGAGAGCAGTGTTTCAGTTGCCCCTCCCGAGACGCCGAAAGGGGCGCCCGAGGCCGGGGCAGGTGGCGCTCCGGGGGTAGCCCAGTCGCCCCTGGCAGCCTCTGTAGGAAGGCTCCCGAGGAGCCGGACCCAGGCAGAAGTCCTGGTGGTCCGCAGCTTGACCCTGGAAGAGTCTCAGAGTGGGGGTCTGAGGGACTGGGCTAGCCGCGAGACGGCCGCGTTTCCACGCGTGCTAACAGGTTGCTGGGCTCCTCTTGTCCCTGTACGGGGACGGAGGGGTGGGGTGGGGGGGGGAACAAGTCCGCGACGGGAAAGGGCATGGCTTTGCCCGGCAACTTTCCCAGCCGGACCCCAGACAGTCCTAGGCTGGAAACCGCGGCCGCCCGAGCCATTTAAATGGTTTCCGAGTGGTTTGGAAAGCGCTCTGTGGTCGGGACGCGGACATCCCTCTCTCTCTCCCTCTCTCTGGTCTCTACACTTTTCCGGGTGCACTCCCTAAGCCAGAGCTGCGCCCACTTTCCGGTTTTTTCGAGAAGAGTTATTTTCTTCGTGGCAGGAAGAAATCCAACTGCCACTCACTAACCGCACACCATCTCGTTAAAGGACCTGTTGACTTAAAGACCTGTATATCGTGGCTCTGGTTTGCCTGTGGCATATGACTCAAAGGTTCAGAAAAACTTTGTTTCAGGATCCTGCCACGACTGAACCTGGGTGTGCCAGGCCCAAATTCCTTTCCCTGCCTAATTAGGCTTTTCTGAAGCTTAAGAATTGAGGGTGAAACTGGTGCTTACCTTAGCCTTTTATTTCCTTCTCGAAACTCATCAAAAACACTTCACTTCAAACTCATCAAATAACTATTTCTGTTTTTAGAACCCCATAGAGTTAACAGAAAATGTTATTAAGCCAGTGTAACTTGCTATAAAAGTTATACTACATAATGAAGACATTTACATTCAAATTCCATGGCTAAAAAATAAGAAAGTTGCTGCATTTTCATTTGAGAATTTCTGGTTGTGAGAAAATCTGTTGCTTCTTTTACTGTATACATTTTCTTTCAGTCTGTGGCTAAAAGACATGAAGTTAAAGTCATACACTACAATTAGAATTCTTTTTTTTTTTTTTAAGATTTTATTTATTTATTTGACAGAGATAGAGACAGCCAGTGACAGAGGGAACACAAGCAGGGGGAGTCGGAGAGGAAGAGCAGGCTCCCAGCAGAGGAGCCTGATGTGGGGCTCGATCCCATAACGCTGGGATCACGCCCTGAGCCGAAGGCAGACGCTTAACCGCTGTGCCACCCAGGCGCCCCTACAATTAGAATTCTTTAAATTTAACTTTTACTTTTAATATCTGAAGTCTAGCATACATATTAGTTTAAACATTCTGAACAGTTTATTTGTACCAAGCATCTTTCTTTTTAATATCGCTTTAACTATAGCATTTTTACATAGAGATTTCTAATAATAAATGGCAATTCCAGTGCCCACATTTGTTTACTTCTATATTTGCTGATTTTTAAAAATATATTTTTAATTTCACACTTAACAAAATGCCTTAGGCAAATCCTATAGTTTGCTGTTGTTGTTTTTTTAAAATGATATTTATTTTGTTATATTAGTCACCATACAGTACATCCCCAGTTCTTGTTGCAATGTTCCATGATTCATTACTTGCATATAACACCCAGTGCACCATGCTATATGTGCCCTCCTTAATACACATCACTGGCCTATCCCAATCCCCCACCCCCTCCCCTCTGAAGCCCTCAGTTTGTTTCCCACAGTCTCATGGTTCATTCCCCCTTCTGTTTACCCCCGCTTCATTCTTCCTTCCTTCTCCTACTGATCTCCCTGCTATTTCTTATGTTCCATAAATGAGTGAAACCATATGATAATTGTCTTTCTCTGCTTGACTTATTTCACTTAGCATAATCTCCTCCAGTCCTGTCCATGTTACTGCAAATGTTGAGAACTCATTCTTTCTGACGGCTGAGTAATATTCCATTGTAGATATGGACCACAGCTTCTTAATTCAGTCATCTGTTGAAGGGCATCTCGGCTCCTTCCACGATTTAGCTATTGTAGACATTGCTGCTATGAACATTGGAGTGCATATGGCCCTTCTCTTCACTACGTCTGTATCTTTGGGGTAAATACCCAGTAGTGCAATGGCTGGATCATAGGGTAGCTCTATTTTTAACTTTTTAAGGGACCTCCACACTGTTTTCCAAAGCAGCTGCACCAACTTACATTTCCACCAACAGTGTAAGAGAGATCCCCTTTCTCCACATCCTCTCCAACATTTGTTGTTTCCTATCTTGTCCATTTTTGCCATTCTAACTGGTGTAAGGTGGTACCTCAAGGTGTTTTTTTTTTTTAATTTTTTTTATTATATTATGTTAGTCACCATACAGTACATCCCTGGATTTTGATATAAAGTTTGGTGATTCATTAATTGCGTATAACACCCAATGCACCATGCAATACGTGCCCTCCTTACTACCCATCACCAGCCTATCCCATTCCCTCACCTCCCTCCCCTCTGAAGCCCTCATGTTGTTATTTTTATTAAGTTTTTTGTTTAAATTCAATTTAATTAACATATACTGTATTATTAGTTTCAGAGGTAGAGTTCAGTGATTCATCAGTTGTACAGAACACCCAGTGCTCATTCCATCAAGTGCCCTCCTTAATGTCCATCACCCAGTTACCCCATCTCCCCACCTCTCCCCTCCAAGAACCCTCAGTTTGTTTCCCATAGTCAGGAGCCTCCCTCTCTCATTTTTGTTTTATTTTTTTAATTTATTATTATTTTTTTAACATTCATTTAAAGGTAATAAGTCAACCA
This sequence comes from Ursus maritimus, assembly GCF_017311325.1. Lineage (NCBI taxonomy): Eukaryota > Metazoa > Chordata > Mammalia > Carnivora > Ursidae > Ursus > Ursus maritimus. Next base: position 64,021,748 of record NW_024423343.1, read on the forward strand.
CACACACAGGACATAATTATTAATGATGTTTTCAACCAATGCTTTCTGCTTTTGTCAAAAGAGCGTGGCCGGCCCTCCTAATCTTATCTCCATACAGAGAAATACATATGCTAAATACCATTTAAAAATTAGAAGTAGGTGTTGTTCCTCAAGTTTAGAGTATTAATTAAAACTTCATTGATGATTGAGCCAGATGTTATTAGATTATCTTTACTCTTAAGGAAGAAATGTAACATGTTTGCATTAGCTAGAGTAACAGTGTGCCTCAGTTAAACTATCTGTAAAATAGAAAAAAAATAATACTTCCCTAGATTAAGGTAATGAGGCCTTAAATCAGGAAACTCCTCTTGTCCTCTCATTATCAGAATCCCCTTCTCACTTTGGATATTCAGTCAATCCATACAGTTTGTAATAAACCAAAGCTGAGAGAGATATTTTAACTTCAGTTCACCCAGCAAGTTAGTGGTAGACATGGCATTATTATTACCAGAGACTTGACTCAAGGTTCATGTTATCTTTTCACCACCCTTAATCCCGTTTATCATACGATGTTTATCTCTTTGTCTTTCATATGGTCTGGAAGGCCTTTATGAGTACAGAATAGTCAGTTGTTCTTTGTCCAGCTCTGATTTACCCTAATTTGTCCAGATGATGCCTGACTCCATGAGAATGAGTGAGTATATCATTCTTTTACTGTGGATCACATGTGTGTTAAAGATGCCATGTGGATTGAGATGTTTAATCCTTCCTTGGTATTTCAGAGCCACAGTTAATTTTTTGAGTCAACACGGACAACATAATTTAGTCTTCTGATCTTTTATTGTATTGGCTTAAAATATATTTTATGAGGCAGCAACCCAGGGTCATCCCTCCATTGGCAACACTCAAGATTTTTGGCTGGCAAGCACACTTCTTCAACATTAGTATTTTTAAAACTTCTTTTTGGACTGCAATCCTCAATAAGAAATGTATTCTATGCTTCAGTGCAGTACACTCTGTGTGTGTGTGTGTGTGTGTGTGTGTGTGTGTGTGTGTGTAACAAGTCTCACAAAACAAAACAATATTTAACCTTACCCAGGTGGATTTTCTCTGTTATTTTAAAAATACTGGTCTCAACACACTGGATTGATTTTTATGACCACAAATGGGCTAGAACCTACAATGCAAATAATGGCATCCAATTGAATTTGCATTTTTTTTTTAAAGATTTTATTTATTTATTTGACAGAGATAGAGACAGCCAGCGAGAGAGGGAACACAGCAGGGGGAGTGGGAGAGGAAGAAGCAGGCTCCCAGCAGAGGAGCCTGATGTGGGGCTCGATCCCAGATCGCCGGGATCACGCCCTGAGCCGAAGGCAGACGCTTAACGACTGCGCTACCCAGGCGCCCCCTGAATTTGCATTTTTAAGTCTGATTTTTCTATTAGAGTACTGTGTCATATGCACACACATATTTAAAAGAAAGAAAACCAAACTGTACATTTTTAAAAATATACAATTAACTCTAATCCGCATTAAACATTTAGGGCTTGAGACTCTAGGACCTGATGCTAGACTAACTCTCTCAAACATAGGAACTGCATGAAACTTCACTGTACATTATTGTATTTTAAATGGATCCTTCAACATAGTGTAGTATGTCTGGGGACAGGAAAAACCAGAAAGGTTTTTCTGAGGGGATTTTGATGGTAACAATTATCAAGTGAAAGTTTGAGAGAGAAAAATAATTCTGTCCAGCTCTGTTCTAAGTTCTAAATTTTATGGTTTGTTAATAGTGCTAGATGGGATGTTAAAAAAATAATTAGAGTAAACATAAGCCAGTTTATTGTTGGTTTGTAGTCTGTTAACATTTTATATATTTTTTTCTTTTGCTATGAAACAGATGTAAGAGACAAATTCTAGGAATCAGACTCCTAGCCCCTAAAAAGACGAGATTGAGAGATTGGATGAGGTCCCTAAGTGACCTGTAGGGATAAAGGCTTGGAAACTCTGATCGATTGATTAATTAAACCTTTCATAGAAGCTTTTAATTTTAACTCCTAATAGAAGGAATTTTTCTCCAAAAGAAAATTAGTATATTTAATATTTTGCAAATGATCAATACCCAAATCGTCTTGAGAACATATTCAGTTCTCGGGTTCATAAAGTGTAGAAATGCATTTGTTATGACATCTTTTATGGTTAGAAAATCTGATTGAGAAGGACATATTTTCAATCACCTAATTATGCATCTAGTTAATATCAGAATAATTCATTTTCTATAATTTGGGTAATTTTAACACAATTAATGTACTGCTAATAGCAACATTGAATTCAAATCAATGCCAGCAATGGCAAGAGACCAAAATGCATAAATTTATGTGGTAAAGCAGAGACAAGTAGGACTCTGAATTCTAGGTCATTAGTGACTATTGACAGATGAAGTTTCCTTGAGTCATTCTCTGAGTTGGGCTTATATTTTTGGCACCAAGTAGAGAATATTTCCCCGAGTATACATTTTCCCTATAATTGTTTTAGTTTCAAACTGCCCCAACTAGTTTGTTCAGCTATCCCATTGCCCGCTGGACATCTTTAAGATGTCATAATTATCTGAGATTATACCTGAGTAAACCAGAAGATTCATCCCATCAAAGACAAAAACAAAAACAACCTGTTTTACTTCCTATATTTTATTTATGAGTGTTACTACATTTAACATTTGTTATCCACAATAACAAAACCAAAAAAAAAGAAATCCCTGAAAACCAAAATGTTTTTGGTAACTCATTTGTCAACAAAACTTGAACTCAATTTGCAACAAAACCTAAATGCACTGTCAGGAAGCTATTTATCATCTATTGCACTTGATGGGATGTGTCTTGCTGCAGATACACTGCTACATTTGATTACCTGATACTGTTCCAGGCACTGCTGGGGATACAGTGTTATATCGGGTATGTAAACCATATCTCCTTTCTAACATCCAAAATATTCTGAATTTTTAAAAAAAATATTCTGAATTTTGAGACATATTTGGCTCCAGGGATTTTGGAGGATGGCTTATGGATCTGTACCACTATCCAGCTGTCATGGCAGAAATCCAGAGGTCATTTTTTTACTCTCTTTTCTTAACTTCCATGACTATCAGATCACTGAATCTGCCCTTCTTTTCCCCACAAATTCTTCTACTTCTGCTCTAGTTCAGGGTCTCATCAACTCTTAACTGGGGTACCATATCCACCTGCTACCTGATATCTTAGCAGATGGTGTTAAGCTTAAATTCATCCTCAGCGGAACCCCTCAGCTGATGATCTCTAAAAATGTAAACGCAAATTTCTCTCTCCTCTGCTTAAATCTTTTAATAAGATAGCTCAGGATAGCTCAGGATAGAACCCGTGGTCCTTAAAATGGTCCCACAGAATCTGACCCTTGCTTAACTATGCAATTGTACTCCATAAACCAAAATTTTATTTTCCTACAACAGATTTCACAGTTTTTTCCTGTCTGCTTTTCTCTTGTTACTCCCCCCTGCTGAGGTACCTTCCTTTTATCTTTACCTCTATAACTCTTTCTGGTTCTTAAGACTCACTTGAGTTCTCACCTCACTTAGGAAACTATATCCCTTCACACACACACCTCCACATACACATGAGCTGGGGGGAGATGTCCCATGCATACTTCTATCATGCACTTTACGTGTATGATTTAATATAGTCTGCTTTTGTGCCCGTGTGTATACACACACACCCCCACACACCCCTTTAGATGTTTGCAAAACGTGGAATATTTCTCTTTCCTCTAAGCCTACTGTGAAGTAAAAATATTAGGGTAAAAGTGGCACAGGGAGGGGAGAGGCATCGGGCAGGCAGTATATTTGCTTTTTTTCTGGGCAGCAGCCACAGAAATTGAAGTGTTAGGAAACCTGTTTCATGTACTTAATTAGTCTATTGAATTTAGATTTTTGCTATTTCCATCTTATTTCTTTGAATTCTATATTATTTTTGTGCCTTTTAGTTTTGTTCCAAGACCTGGGTTTTACAGTTTAGAGGCAAAGAGTTAACTTTGTGATTGAAATGTCTTATAGTTTTTGTTTATGAATGTTTTACAGCTGAGTATATTGCTATTGGTGAGGAGTTAAGGGGGATTATATGGTTACTTAAATCATATAATCAGACTAAACCAAAAAAAAAAAGGCATTCTGTCAGTTTCACCTCTTCAAATCTATCTACTTTTCTCCATTCCTGTCACTACCATCATCTCTTGCCTGGATTTTTGCAAATGCCTCCCTATTGATTATCTGAATTCTTCCTGGCTGGTTCCCCGTGCTATACCAAGAGGGATATTTTCAAAACATTGAAAAATTGCTTAAAGCCCTTCATTACTTTAGGATAAGGCAAACTCCTTGACTCAGCCTTAAGGCCTGGCACGATTTAGCTCCTGTGTGGTGTGCACACCTCTGTCATGTTACTCTCTGTTCCAGCTCTGCTAGCCTTTTTTTATTACCGTGTTCCTCCTGCCTCTGTCTTTTCAAGTGTCATCGTCCCTGCCTGGAATTCTCTTTCCTCCTCTTTTGGCCTATCTAGCTAAAACTCATCCTTCAGATTCCAGTTTGAGCTCCCCCTTTCCAGCACTAAGTAGAATTTTTCACCAGTCTTCCCCTCCCCCACCTCCACCACAACTATGGATTAAAGTGAAGACTGTAGTCTCAAGAAATAAAGTCTGATTTAATACCTGGGAGTGTTAACTTTGTGAGTTTTCTCACAAAGGGAACAGACTTTAATATGTGGCTCATGTTTTTAAAATTAGATTTTAGTTATTAATGTCTTTATATTTTTATTAAGTAACAGAAGTTAATATTTGTTGTCTTAATAAGTATTAGCTCTTGTTTACTATTTTACTACTGAGCACTTATGTGCCAGGCATATTTTAAGCAACTTACATGAATTAAACATTTAATCTTCAAAGCCACTCAATGAGGTGCATGCTATTTTTCTATTTTAGAGACAGGAAAATTGAGAGATTAAGTAATTTGCCTCTGTCTACGAGGCCAGTAAAATGTCAGAGCCAGTATTCAAATCCAAGCTGTCTGATTCCAAATCCTGTACTTATATGTAAATAAAATTAGAATTATTAAAAGGCTCACAACAGCAAGAGCAACAAAAATCCAGTCAACTCTTTTTTTTTTAATTTAACTTATTGTGGAGATAAAACTGATGCTTTAATGTGCAGAGTTACAGGCTATCATTCTACTAGCATACTAGCATATCTGTGGGATCCCCAGGATCCCAGTGTTGGGCTCCCTGCTCAGCGGGGAGTCTGCTTCTCTCTTTCCCTCTGCCTCCCCCCTCCTGCTCTCTCACTCATTCTCTCAAATAAATAAATCTTTTAAAAACATTAAGAATAAAAAATAAAATCCAGTCAACTCTCATCTCCCCTGGTCCTGCTGCCTCCAGGCAACAACTTTAACCTCTTTTAGGTGTTTCTTCCAGTATTTGCCTTTTGCAATCATATTTGTATACTGCTATTTCTTAATTTATCAATATTTGATATTATCTACTGATTTCCCATTAAAGTAGATAAATATTTAGCTCTTTTACACACATAACCCTTGCTCTCCCTTCTTCCGCCTCCTGCTATAATTCTCACATTTTAGTATTTACTTACGATTATTATGTACATATTGTTTACTGCTGAGCCACGAAAGCGTACTGTGAGTCGAAGTAAAAAATTTTTTTAACCATGGAGTTAATAATTAATTCATTTAAGAAAAAGATAGCTTAGTTTTTCCACCTATCAATTTCTATTTTTACATACTCCCACATCTTCTCAGTGTGATTTTTCCACATAATCACACTGATTTATTGGTTTCTTCTGAAGCTCTCTGTCCTCTTGTTCCAATTTGGATTGTTGCTTTCTAGACCTGTTCCACAGCAGTTGTTCGGGATTTTTCTTTACTGACATTTCTGATGGAGTCCCTATTTCTTAGATACAGATGATTTTGTTATTTATTTACTTTCTTGTGTAGATGGAATACATTCCCCAGTAGCTTCTTGAGAAATGATGAATGGAATTAAGAAATTTGAGATATTACCTGTCAGAAGATCTTTATTCTACCTTCAGTTTTTTTTCTACCTCATTTTTTAAGTAGTTCACAGGGCCCAAAATTTTTAAAAAGTAAAGAGGTGTATATGATAAGTTTTCCTTTCACTGTTGCCCCTTACACCTGGTTTTCCTCCCTATGAGCAAACAATGTTCTCTTTATATATATATATATATGTGTGTGTGTGTGTGTGTATATACATATATATACATATATATATAAAATAATATATGTAAGTTGCATACATAAAAATGCAAATGAATTTTGTTTCTTTTTTTAACTTATTGTGGAGATAACCTCATATCAGCATATAAAGTACCTTGTTTGTTTTTAACCTGGCATAATATTCCATCATATGACCCAATCATAATTTATTTATCTGTTATAATTTATTTTCCTACTGGTAGAGTTGTTGGTCCTTCTAGCATTTTGATGTTAAAATGATGCTTTAATGTGCACAGTTACAGGTTATCATTCTATTAGCATATCTGTGGGATAAATTTCTAGAAGTTATCCTTACACCTGATTGATACATTGATGAGGCGAATAGTATGACACCTTGCAGGTTTGATAATTTAGAGTCCGATGAATAGGGTAAAGGGTAAAAGGACACCTGGTACTAAATACCTGATGGCAGAGTGGGTCCTTCTGGGGGACAGTTAATAGTACGGAGAGGACTTCTGATGCAAATTATTATTTTCTTTGTTTTATTTGAGCTTTTTGACCATGACTTGTTTTTTCAGATGTGACCCATCTTTTTGAACTGATTGATACTTGTTGCTGTCATTACCTCGGTCTCTCTCATACGCTTACCCTCTATCATGACCTCTGTTGCATTCATGGCCTCTTGCCCTATTATGTGAGCTCCAGGTCTTCCTCTGCAGATAATCTAGAACAGAGAGCGCTCATTAGCTGGTCTTTTTCAGCAAGTCAAGAACCCATCTTTACACACTTAACCATTTAACCACCTTCCCAACCTCCACATCGATTCATTTACTGAATTCAGCTAACCCTAACCTCCAGATCTCTTCCCAAGCCTTCACACCCCTTCTATTCAATCTCTCACCTGGATTACTTTTAATAGTCTCCAAATCACCTTCAATCTCCTTTCTGGCTTGCCCCCCACCAAAAAAAAAAAAAAAAAAAAAAAAAAAAAAAAAAAAAAACCAGGGAAGAAAAAGAAAAAGAAATCCATATTCATCCCAGCTTCAAGAGTAACCATTTTGAATTTCAGTTGTGGGATTAGGTCATCACCTTACTTAAAATCCTTCAGGCCCTCTCCCCTTTGCCTAGAGAATTAAGTACAAATCCCATGGAATTAGGTACCCATCCCTTCTCTATATGGAGCTTGGCATTCAGCATTCCCCTAGGCCTCACTGTGTGGTAATTGTCTGTGTATGGTCCCGAGGAAAATTATCCTGTTTGAGGTTGGTTTTGAGAGAATTAAAGTTTAGTCTGACACTGGTTTATTTCTAAATGAAACAAAGACATTTTCATTCTTTCCCCATGAGGGGTGGGTGATGCAGGAATTTCAGATGATGACTAGGTAAGTGGGGGGATATTGAGTGTTTCAAAATAGGTGCAAATATAGCCTAATCTTAAAGGCAGATGTTGCTTTTATGCCTGTTTTTAAAATGATATTATGGATTTGTGAAGGACTATTTGGTTCTTTTACATCTGAGAATGTGGAAGCTAATGGAGACTGGGTAAGTACAGGGAAATATATAAATGTTCACGTTGAAGCCTTTTTGGATTTCTAGACCAGGAGTTGGCAAACTACAGCCTTTGGACCAAATTCTGTCTACCACCTGTTTTTTGTAAACAAAATTTTATTGGAACTAGCTGTGCCCATTTGTGTGTGTATTGTGTATGACTGATTTTGCACAACAAGAATGGAGTTGAGTAGTTGTAATAGAGACCATAAGTCCACAAAGTAAAACATATTTACTATTCAGCCCTTAATAGAAAGTTTGCTGACCCTTTTTCTGGAGAGGAATGGAAGCTGAGAGGTGGAGGATGAGTACCATTGAGTTGTAGATAAGCCTGTAGAAAGGTGAGTGCGAAGTGATAGCAGTTGAGCAGCAAGCAGTCCTACTCACTTGCTCCCCCATTCCTCTATCCCTGAATATTCTGAGGCCTCAAAAGGGAGAATGAGTGGATAGAAATTGTCTACTACTTGTGACTTTTGGGACTCCTTCATAAAAGGAATGTTCACTAAACTTGTTGTATGTAACCTGCATGCCCCTCCTCCAACTATATTCCATGACAAGGCCCAGTACACTCTCCCTTTACTAAGATATTGAGAAAAACAGTAGTGAGGGAAGCCCCTGCATGAGTGGGGAAAAAAAAAAAAAAGTCTGTGATTGCTCTCCTCTGTAGTCCATTAAGATTGGCTCCTTGGTTTCAGTGGAGATGATGGGATTCCATAGTAGCAGAAGACAAGTGGTAGCATTTAATCACCAAAGACAAAGAAGGGATATAAATAATAATGGAAATCGGGGACAGAGATGTAATCAGAAGGCATTGTTTTGCAAATAGAATGAATGAAATAGATGGGCAATACCACAGTATCACTTTGTGTAAATACCAGAAAAAACTCCAGGCCTGTGGCAAAAACACTGACTTTAGCTGCCAAGGTTGAGCCGCATTACCTCTCACCCAGTTTCCAAATGTTAAGTCAATTCACAGGCCCAGAGCCCTTTGATTGAAGTTGAGGCTTAGTCTTGAGGAAGGCTGCACAATTGCTTCAAGCATACACCATGGATCTTCCTCAACAGCCTTCTCCAGAGGGACATGTAGCCATGCTCTGGGGAAAAGAAAATACTCAGACCTTTCATACTAATTCCCAGGGAGCCAAAATACCATTTGTGGTCCTCTAGTCATAATGGGGAATTGTAGTAGTTAAGTAATAGATGGCGTCTTTGCTCAAGTCTGACTCACAGAGGGCCCAGGTGTCAGCAGATATGTCCTGTGCTAATTTCCCCATTTCTTAATGTATAATTGGAGAGTCATAGATTGAGGACCATTGTATAGGAGAGCTAACTGGAAGACCTTAGAATTTCTCCTCCTTCAAAGATAATAGATCAGAAATAATACTGTATCCCCAAGGGAATTGTTGAGATCAGTGCCACCATCAAAGATTTGAAATAAGACTTGAGATATCTATCACATTTCATTTAACTCACTTATTTGGCCTGTGCAGAAGTTGGATGAATCTTAGAGAATGAATGGACTATTGTCAACTTAATCCTTGGATGATTCCAAATGTGCTTGCCGTCCCAAATGTGGTATCTTTACTTGAAACAATCAACACAGTCTCTGGCGTTTGGTATGTAGCTATTGACTTGGTTAATTGCTTTTTCTCCATATCAATTTACAAGGACCACCGTAGGCAATTTGCTTTTATCTAGCATAGCCAGGGCCAGGTCAACTCTCCTGTCCTAGAAATCTTAATTATCCCAACAACCCACAAAAATATCACATTGAGGGGCGCCTGGATGGCTCAGTCCTTAAGCATCTGCCTTTGGCTCACGGCGTGATCTCGGTGTTCTGGGATCAGGCCCGCATCGGGCTCCTCTGCAGGAAGCCTGCTTCTTCCTCTCCCACTCCCTCTGCTTGTGTTCCCTCTCTTGCTGGCTGTCTCTCTGTCTCTCTCAAATAAATAATAAAAATAAAAATCTTAAAAAAAAATCACATTGATTTACTATATTGATAATATTATGTTGATTGTATCTGATGAGCAGAAAGTAGCAAGTACTTTAGATGTCTTTGTGAAGTATACGAGAATCGGAGGGTAAGTGGACCCACAAAAATTTGGGAGCACTTCAGTAACATTTCTGGGCATTCAGTTTTCACTATACTTAATAAACCCTTATTTTTGGAGACAACATTTTCTTCTCTCCTTCCCATTTTATTTTTTTAAACAAATTACATTGAAGTTGTTAGATATTAAGTTTATAATTTAGTCTTTAGGTAATAAAATATTAGGTGGGATCGTGACAGAATTTGAAGAGTAATTTACATTGTCACAGTAATGGATACAATGGCTGTTGGCACTCTGCACCTCATTTTGAGGTTTCCTCTTCACTTGTAAGCAGGATGCTTGCATCTAGTTAGGTGGAATATAGAGTTATTTTGTTATTGCACAGGAGTTCAAATGTGTGAGAAAGTGTGTGCATACGGAAACTGAGTAGTCAAAAGGGTAGACTATGCTGTTACCAATTTATTGTCTCTCGGTTCCAAATTTATTCTCTTCTGCTTTGTAATAATGGAGCAGGGCCCTGTAAATATTTCTCCTTTGCTGACTGGCATTGATGTTAAGCCTTGTCATTAGAGGGCACTGGAGGGACACTGACAGTAGAAGGTGCTTCCCTTCCTGGTTTCGGGGTAGCTTCCTGGTTAGGCTCTTTCTGGGCATACTTTTTCTCTACTTCTCAGCCTCCACATTGTTTTCTCCAGTGTTAAGTAATTTCATGGTGCATCTTTCTCTAGAGCTGGCACATCCTTGCCCCCTGCACTTTCTCCAGAGCTTGACGTGGGCAGCAGTGTTGTACCCTGGAGTCAAAGACATCATGGACCTGTTCCCTAGCCTAGGTCACCACTCCCCACACTCTCTGTTTAGCCCCACACATGTGCACACTGGGGGCCTCACAAAACTGGGTTGCTAGGGAGCCTGCTGCCCAAATTTCATCCCAGGCACCAGGCTGGCGCCATATTGGCCCAGGCTATCCATGAAAGTACACCAGACTCCTGTAAAGGACAGCTTCTTAACTCCAGGCACCATCAGCACCCAGAAGCCAGCAGTTATCCTCAGCACTAGCAAGTTCCAGGGTGTGACACTGCCCTATGAATGGCTTCTTCTGGGACTCCAGAGGGCAGATTTTTTTGGCAGGTCTCACTAGTGAGACACCTCTGTCACTTTTCCACCACCAGGGAGCCAACACTGTGCTCTCTCTGTAGAGATCTCTGGATCTCAGCGCTGGTGTGGGGAGGGCTCTTCCTTGGGCCTTCCTCTCAGCCTTGTGGGTAGTGGTTGCCCCTTAAATCTACTACTGTATTATTTAGAATTTTCTTTTCCTCACTAACCAATTCCCTGTTACTGCAGTCCTTTCTTAATAATAGATTAAACTTTCCTTTTTCAAATCACTGTGTAGTTTCTGTCTCCTTACTAATCCAAGAGCCTTCAGTTGTGTTTACAAGATAAATATACAGACAAATCTTTTAAAATATAGTACTTCTGCCCAGAGGAAGTACTAGTTAAGTAGGTAGTCTGTGGGACCACTCAAATCACTCCTCAAAATTTCTCTACTGTCTAGTGTGCCATAAACTATCAGTCTGTATCTTCTACAGCTCCAGTCATTCACAGTAGCTGAAGAGTATGTGAGCTCCCCTTTACCATCACCCTACCCTCTCCCCAAAGGGTATTATAGTTCCATAATAACTTGTTTGCTCCAAACTGTAAAGATAGAATCAGCTGGTCCACAAATCAAGATCCTGTTTATAACCTTTCACCTTCAATGATAATAATGCTGATGGAGATGCTTACCTGACCAGGTTTCGCTGCGACGTTGGATGTTTGACCACACGCCTTTCAGTATTAAAACCTGTGCGTCTAAGTTGTTGGAGGTCAACTCTGTCACTAGGCTATTTGTCACGTAACCCGCAGATACTACTGTTCTGAAAGTCATCCTACTCTATGACAATTACATGCAGTTAGTTGTCTGCTGATGGCAGTTTCCAGCCAGCCAGAGCAACTCTACTTTGTCTTTAGCGGGGGTCCTTGGGGTATTTCTGCCTGCTCCTCCTGTGACACAGCGTGTAGTCATCTCAGTGCACTTTGCTTTGCATTCAGTGTTTGTCACCTGTCATACATCTACAAGTCACTTCCTGCTCAGAAGAATGCAGGCAAGGATGTGGACATAGACTTCAACATAATCAAAACTAACAAACCACAATAGCAAGTCACCGTGAAATTTGATTTTACCAATGAATACAAGCAGAAATGACTTCCTGCCACTCCTCCCTTTCCTAACCAGCAGATGAGAGCACTTAATAAAATTTCTGCCTGAGCACATAAGGTTTATTATTAGGGCAAGTTTGTTGTTGTTGTTGTTGTTGAATTTGATTAGGAAATCTAGATGATAATGTGTGGCAACAATCCAATATGTATCAATTTTGCAATGGTATACTTTTCTTAATCTACAATCTACGCTACATTTTAGGTATATAGTTTTGTAATGTTTTGCTTTTTGTGATTACCCTTAACTCTTTATAGCATGCTTTAATTCATGCAGTAGCAAGCAGGTTTCATATACCAATTAGGCTTTGTGCCAGTTAAAGTTACCTGGAACCAGACCTTAAATCCCTGGGGTTGTAAAGATTTATTGTCACGAATATAGGAACAAGAAATGGAAAGGACCACTTTCCTCTTATTTTATTAAACGTTACTTTGATGTGCAGTTATGAAATGTTCTGCTTTACAAAATTACTTCAATTGGAATTTTTAAATTAACAACTAATGTTTTTGCAATGTGTCCTTTTCCACCTGGAAGGGACAACAGAGACTAAAGATGGATCTTATCTTGATCTTTTCCCATTTGAATCCATTTAGAAAACATCCTCGGGTGATGCACTGTCACACTAGAGTTTGAGAAACCGTAGTCTACATAACTGGTAGCCACGGCTTTGTGGATAATTTTAATTTGTGGTATTTCAATTCTTTCTGTTCAGAGAGAAACATATTTTCCCCCCTGAGAATAATCCATTGATTTTGACCCAGTCTCACAGACTGTTAGAATTATGCATATTGTTTTAGCCTTTTAAAATATCATTTTGCGGATATTTTTATTTATTAATGCTCTCTTGTAATTTCTACATATAAACTAGCATATAGATTGATATTCTTTAAGACCAGAGGCCTCTGAATTTTAATTTTTTTCTAATTTTAGACACTTATACCTTAGAATTTAGAAGGTCTTTGAATTTAAATTAATTTTTTCTTGTTTTAAAAAACAATTTCCTGGTATTCCTATCTCCTGTGAATCTGATGTTTTATAATTAGCAAATGACCATTTTAGATAGGGGTATTTAAAGGTTTAGAAGAAGTACAATAAGAACAAGACCTTCATCTGCTAGTCGTTTCTATATCCTGAATTTGCTGTTGTGCTGATTTTTTGTTTTTTCATCTCTGAAACTTCTAAGTATTAATAATTGGAAGTTGATTCTAGGAGAAATTTGTTTTGTTTCACTGTTTTTACATAGATCTTCAAATTTGGTAAATAGTGAGGTCTAGGAACATGATGTTATTCCTAGGAATGGGAATTAAGAATCCTGATTTTCTTTAACTCATTCATTTATTATGTCGGATTATGTGTTTTATTGTTCAGAGTCTGGGTTTTCCATCTTTATAATGGGAATAAAATATTTTAAAAATGATTTTCAACACTGTAATTTGCAATAAAACCCCAGTGCCTCATTTATATCAGCATTAATCTCTAAGCCTTTTCAGGAAACTTTGGGTCATTAGTGCTTTGGATTTCATCTAATCTCTCCAAGTCAAAGTAACTTTAGCTCACAGGCACCTGGGTGGCTCAGTCGTTAAGCATCTGCCTTTGGCTCAGGTCATGATCCTAGCTTTCTGGGGTTGAGCCCCGCATTGCATCGGGCTCCCTGCTCAGCGGGAAGCCTGTATCTCCCTCTCCCACTCCCCCTGCTTGTGTTCCCTCTCTCACTGCCTCTCTCTGTGTCAAATAAATAAAATCTAAAAAAAAAAACCAATAACCTTAGCTCATTTCATATCAAGAATCTATTTTGAAAAACCTGTCTTTGGAGTATTAGAAATTAGTTGTGTGGTTGCCTTTGGATAAAGTCAGTCCTTTTCTTATCAGGTGCTAGTTTTGATTTGCCTAAAGTCTTGTGACCTAGACCAGTGATTCTTAGCACCTGCTGCCCTTTAGAATTATCTGGAGAGCCTAAAATAACAACAAAAATGGGCCGATGTATGCCCTGCCCCTCGGACAATTAAATCAAACTCTCTAGAGGGGAAGCCTAAAGCACTCTTTTTAAAGAGCTTTCTGCTAATGTGTATCCAGAGTTGAAGACCACTGATAGAGATGCTTAATGCTGAGTGTAATTTTCATTAATGGAAGCCCGATATTGCATATTAGCAGCAAAGGACAGAAAAGTCATATAAAAATCCCTGGGAGATTTATGTTGGAATCTTCAAGTGATCAGCAATTGATAAAGAAGAATCTGAAATAATCTGAAAAGAGAAAAGCCTCCTATTTCTACGTTAGTAGACTGCTATGAAAGGTCTCAATCTGTTAATCCTCCATTGTTAAATCCACGATCTCATCCTCAATCTTTATTTCTAAAAATATGCTCTGAAAACAGTTGTGTGTTCTTTTTTCCTTCCCTTTTTAACTCATTTGTTCAGAAAACCTTACCTGATATGAAGCTATGTGTAGTTCTTTCCGTAGGTTTTCCCCTTATCTCCTTACATGTAGAATATCAATTCTTTTTTTAAAGATTTATTTATTTATTTTAGAGAGAGCGCACACACGAGCAGTGTTAGGGGCAGGGGGAGAGGGAGAGAGAGAGTCCTCCCGCAGACTCCGTGCTGAGTGCGAAGCCTGACTGGCCTCAATCCCAGGACCCCAAGATCACAACCTGAGCCGAAATCAAGTCAGCCGCCTCACTGATTGAGCCACCCAGGCGCCCCTAGAGTATCAATTTTTGACCCTTAAAGATCTTATTTCAGATAACTTCAGTTAAAAGCTTAGTAATTTAGATCAAATTTGAACACAGTTAGGAGAATGCTACCCTTCCACTTAAATGAATGGCATCGGCCAAGCCCCTTAATCTGTTTGAGTCTCAGTGTTTGCCATTAAAATGGGAATGACTTCACAAGATCGTTGGAGGACTAAAGGAGAACCTGTGTAATGTTCAAGTATCAGGGACCTAATCAACATTTAACAAAAATGAATTATTGTTTTATTATTTCTAATAATAAATGAAATCTTGGTCCTTCTTCTTTCCTTTTCTAGTTGGCAAATCTTTATTGGGTGTTCACTGTGTCACACATATTCTGGTAAGTGCCAGAAAAACAACCATGAATAAGGGAGACACTATTTTTGTCCTTCATGAGTTTTCCTTGACCCCCTCATTGGAGACATCCTAAACTAAAACCTATTAATTGAGGGACTTCCTTAGATAGAGACACACACACACACACACACACACACACACACACACACACAATGATAGGATTATTTGCCCTATTGATGAAGAACTTCTCTGGTTTCTAATTTATTCTTAAAAAAGAACTTTCTTCCAACTACCTCATTAATCCCATCCTTTTTTCTCATTCCCTGCCCTACCCACAAATATGATTTCTGGCATATAATGTCTTGGGAAAACCATCACTGTTACATAAGTACCTACTTCTGTCATCTCCTTTACTCTATACTTTCCCCAGACCCTTTCTTGGTTTATGTGTGGTTAAAACATCCTAACGAGACCAGTTCATTCCTCCTCAAATTCCTAATCTAGTTTACACCTGGCTGCTCAGGAGATCTAGTATCACTAGCAGCACTGGGGAAGGGAGTTTTTGGTGGTTGACTCGGGCAGGAAGGAGGGTGAACATAGGTTGATTTACATCTAATTATCGAACTTAAAGGTGATCAGGTAGTATTTCATAGGTGACTATTATCCTATGAAGCCTCAGGTTTTGCCTGTTCTTATCTTCCTAGAACCTCTTAGATCAGGTTGTTGCCCTATTAGTCTGAATGCACCCTAGATCCTAAGCTCTAGATCTTGGAGACAAGACTGTATATAATTAGTGTAGTGGATTCTCTGCCAAGGGTCATTCCTGGTCCTGCACCAAAGCCCATTGGACTAGGTCTAGTGCAGTTTACTTTTAAAGATGACCCAACTGCCAAAGAATTAACATCTCTCAAGTGTAAATGGCAAGTTGTAAAATCTATATCCGCTTGACATGGATACTTTATCTGTTAACCTGTTTTCCCTTGACCATCCTCTATTTTGTTTTCATATTCCCCCTGATCTTTCTTTCCGGTTTATCCTTTTTCCTCCCACCCCTTAAATGTAGCTATTTCTCTGCCCTCTTCACTGTATATACTGTAGGTGAACCCTTCTGTACCCCCAAACTGACTCCCACATTTTTATCTCTAGCACAGAGCTTTTCCCTGATTTTCAGTCCTATATATCTTTTTGCTCATGAGAACTCACCTTGGAAGTCCTATCAGCATCTCAAATTTGTCTCCCAAACTGGACGAATTATCTAATTCCCACTCCAAGTCTACCCTTCCTTCCTATATTCTCTGCCGTTGTTAATCACTTCAGTCATCCACCCTCCGTTCTTCCCTTTCTCTCACCAAGTCCTATCTGATTCTACTTCCTGGACTCCTGAATTAGTCCTCTCCATCCTTCCTACCTTCCTCATTTCTTATTCATCAACATTACTGGTGCTGAGGAACCTGTGATTTGTCTAAAACATAAATATGATTATGATTCTTCCTTAAAATTATCCATTTCCTTCCACTCAGAACAAAATTGGTGGATTCCAGACTCACTTTGTGTGCTGGTCTGTAAGTGACCTCCCAGCGTCTCCCTCCTGCTATTTCCTATCTGTGTCTTCCACTTCTGTGGTACTCAAGCTCTGCGCACGTCTTGTCTTGCTCTTATGTCTTTGCGTCTGCCATTCTCTCTCTCTCTTCTCTCTTGTCCATCTGCCTAAAAATTGCTTATCTTTCAAGATTCTGCTCACCAGTGTTATCTTTGGGAAAATATCCCTAACGTTTCTCCTTACCTCCCATATTGCTTTCATAGTCTTCCATCTTAGCACATGTCACACTGTTTTGTGGTTGCATGTTGACATGCCATGTTTCATACTAGTCTCTGCTCCTTGAAAGTGAGAGCTATCTTTAATTTGGTAGCCAGAACCTAGAACAAAATCTGATACATAAGAAATTACACAGCAACAATTGTGTGGTTCTGAAACAATTTATCTTATGTCTTCAAATAATGTAAAAAGCTTACCAGGTCATTTTAATTCTTACATGAGGCTCTTAAAGCAACCAAAATTCAGAAATATTGAAATATCATTTTTATGAGCAATATACATTATAACTGAGTTATCTTTTGAAGACAAAGCGTCTATTCCATACATGCATGTATATATACATACATATATCTTTCCAAATAGAGGTAGTATATAGAACTAACTATTCAAGTTCTGCCTATTTATTTAACTTAAAATGTCTTACTAAAGGCCAGAGAATCCATCTTAGAACTTGGCTTTTTAATTTTAAATTTAGCAATATCTTTGGAAGAGAAACTGAATAAAGTGTCAAACATAGTTTTCACTTCTATAAATTAAATTTGACTTAAAATATGTTTAGGATTTAGGAAGAAAGTCATTTTCCTTCCCCTTTGCCCCTGCAAATTTGATTGAGTGTAATGGTACATGGTATATAATTATATACTGAAACCCCTCATATTACCTTTTGTAAGACATCATCATAAAGAAAACCCTCACTGTGACTCAGGCTGTCATCAATGTTCTTTTTTCTTTCCTTTCTTTCACTTCTGGTGGCCCATATTAGAGTTTAATAAACATGTTGCTCTGTTCTTGGGGTCAACTGCAAGCAGTGTTTTATTAAACCAAATACTGCTTTTGTAACTCAATGATCTCTCTTGCCTCTTTAGAGTCACTTCAAGTAAAGCTTAGTGCCATCTTCTTTTTGCTGTTAGATTTTGTATTTGTGTGAGCTACTGAAAATAGCTTTGGTATAACAACGCAATAGATGCTCTTATTTTTCTAGTCTATTTCATAGGTTCTGTCAGGATTCACAAGTATTATCAGGTGAACAAATTTGAGAGCATGCCAGTTTAGGTGTTTTTGAAGCTGTTTTATAATCTTAACTGATTCAGTTGGAGTAGCGGTTCCTAAGTTGAGGGCAAATTCCATAAAATAAAAGCCACTATTTTAGATGTATGCCTGACAGTACCTGACAGTATACAAATATACTTTTGTTTTCTTGTGGATTTCCCCCTTTCTTTATAATCAATTCAATGAAGTCCTTTGGCCCCTTGGTCATTGAGTTAAGATACCTTTTTAAAAATAAATTTGTTTATAAAAATAATTGTATGCCTATCATATAGTAGATATTAGCTACAGTTTACAAGGTATTTTTTTTTTTTTACAGTAGAGAAATCCCTAACATTTTATCACCTCAATAGATTATAGCTAATTATAGCAATGCGTTCTTCCAAAAGTGTAATTTTCTTGAGGGCAAGATATCTTTGTGTTTTTTGTTAACCATCAAAGTACATTGTTGATAGCTTACGTTTTGTTGTTGGTTGAATGAATGAATGGAGCCATGCCTATAGGAATGAATAGGTACTAATGCCATTTATCATTTCTGTTTATAGGTATTACCATTTAATGAAATCTTCTTGCCAGCAAATCTATGATAAAAAATATAAGTAACAGAGGAAACTATAACTGTTATTTTTCAAGTGGCAAGCTTTTAATGTCAGAATGACTCACGTAAAGCGACTAGTAAAATTACATCTTAAAAGACATTATCATAAAAAGTTCTGGAAGCTTGGTGCAGTAATTTTTTTCTTTATAATATTTTTGATTTTAATGCAAAGAGAAGTAAGCGTTCAATATTCCAAAGAGGAATCAAGGATGGAAAGAAATATAAACAAAAACAAGATGTTTGATTTAATGTTAGAAGCTGTAAACAATATTAAAGATGCAATGCCAAAAATGCAAATAGGAGCACCTGTTAGGCAAAACATTGATGCTGGTGAGAGACCCTGTTTGCAAGGATATTATACAGCAGCAGAACTGAAACCGGTTCTTGACCGCCCACCTCAGGATTCCAATGCACCTGGTGCTTCTGGTAAAGCATTCAAGACAAACAATTTAAGTGTTGAAGAGCAGAAGGAAAAAGAACGTGGAGAAGCAAAACACTGTTTTAATGCTTTTGCAAGTGACAGGATTTCTTTACACCGAGATCTTGGACCAGACACTCGACCTCCTGAGTATGTTGAAGAATATTCGTTGTTTACTGTTTAACATTAGGATTTCTGGGGAGGGGCATTAACTAAAGAATGTGCTTGTGCTTCAGCCACGCTGAGGTAAAATACCAGCAATTGCTGTTTAATTTGTTTAATTATGTTTTTGCTTATTATTGAGGCTATCCATATCTGTGCTTGATGAGGCATTGCAGATGTGAAAAGTTGTTACCTTACAAATTGGAAAACTAAATTTTAGATCTGACTTGTGTAGAACCACAAAGAAATCCTTTATTCTTAAATGCTTTAGATTTCTAATCTATTAAGTAGGGAATATGGGGTCGTTTTTATGGGAAATGTGGGAGGCAGAAGAGCTGTTTCAGTTCCTCTGTGTATTGCTATAGAATAAATAGAAATGTTTTAAAAAGTGCCAAGACTTTGGAGCTATTAGATAAGAATATTATATGAATTAAGTCACAGAACTTTGTGGCTTCTTTCAGTACTGTGATTGTATTTCACAATGCCCTGTAACCTTTTGTAACCTTCCTTTAAAGGAACAATATTGTTAAATTGCTAATTCAATTATTTTTTTTCTCACTATAGTTTTGTTGAGTATCATATGCATATAATTGTCTCCCTTTAGCTTCTGAGAGGCCAACATTGTTTCTTATGTCACTCTGTTTACATATTATCTGAAGTACACAGCATTTTTACTCTGGTTTCCCTCCAGATCTTACTATGCTCTCCTTAGTTAACCATTTTGTTGTCTTTGAGGTAGTGTTCAAATGCTCTATTTGACTTCAAATAGCTAAAATAAATTCTACCACTCTAAAACCACCTGTTGATTTGTTGAAAGTGTAAGATAGACAAAATACAGCAAGCGATGCCTACATATTTGCTTTCTGGTTATGATAGAATTATATTAGGAAGTGAACCTGAAGAAAATAACTTTTATAGACTTAAGTCTGTGGCTTCACTCATATTCCTCTACATTTATGATCATGAATACCTGTTCTAGCTATGAATCCCTCAGTATTGAAGTTGGGTAGATTAGACTTCTGTCTCTGTTCTAATCTGTGTGATTCAAGGTTAAGGTGCTCATCATTTTTAAATGAATGTGTGAAGAAACAAATGAATGTCTATAAAATATTCTACCTTTTTAACAGGGCACAGAATAGTTCCTTTCTTATGTTAATAGTTAAAATGCAGTATTGTATTTGACTGATCTGGGGAGAGCTCTTGACTGAAAAGCTATCCACATCACAAATCAAGAAGCATAATTTTTATTCTTTGACATGACAGTCAATGTCAGCTCAAGATGTTTCCCCCCCCCAATATAGCATTAAGGAGCTATGATAATATTCACTAATGAAATTATTGTAAGTGAAAAACAACTAAGCACTCAAAAAACCTTTTTTGGATAGGAATTGGATACCTAGAACTTTGAAGAATTGGTGAAGATTAAACACTTTCTTACTTTAAATTTAACCTGTATCAGCAATGAACACATTTTCTGAAGAATTGCTGATCTTTTCCATGCTCATTAAAAATATAGATCCAGGGTCTCCCAAAGGCAGATGTTCATGTAATCGATAATTTAAGCTCATATCTATTTGCCAAATTTTACAAAAGTTTGGGAATATGCAGTCAGTTTGGCAAATTATTTGATTTCACTACTTTAAATGATATGTGAAAAAATTTCTAAAGCAGAAGTTTAACATGCTTTTTTATTGTTTTAGAATAATTGGGGTTTATGAAATCATACTGTGAAATTTTATTATCACTTGCATTAATGATATAACGCCTTTACTTGGTATTAGTAGCAGTTAAGCAGATAAATCCTAGCTTAAACCGAGGGAAAGCCTTATAAGATTAAAGTGATCATATTTTATTTATGTGAATTTTTGTAAGGTTTTATATTTAAAATTTCAAAACCTTTTTGTAATTCTCAATTAATATATTAATTAGCCACAGGACAAATAAATGTAGGGGAAATTTTTTTTAATCCCCAAACTCCCTCCCCAAAATGCTTATAAGACAATTAAGTCACAAGGTTTTGCTTTTTTAAAAAAAGGAAAATAGCATGGAGTTTTTAATAATTTTTACTTTTAATTTGTGTTGGCTTGTAAACCTTTATTCTTAAAAATACAAGCTTATAGTTAGTCATTTATTTCTGTGTTAATTTTGAGTCAAGGGTAATTATGAATAGGTAGTTTCTGTTTGGACTTTATTTCTAATTGGGAGTTTATCCAAAATTCAATCTAAAATAAATCATATGCTTTCATCTGTCACTGAGGATGAATGCGATTATTTGCTTCTGACTATGCATATATATTTGAAATCATGAAGGCAGGAGAGAGCAAAATCACTTTCCCTCATAACCTTCCTCTCCTTTTCTTACTCAGCAGTGTTGGCACACTCTGTTAATACTTTACCCTCAATCTAATTCCTTTTTTATCACTACAAATATTCCACCCTAAAGACCTCTTCTCAGGAAAGGATCTGAAGCACGTTCATACTGAGGTATGGCCATGAGAGTGATTAATGAGAGTTTGTAGGATCTCTCTCTTAGGGTGGCTTTCCTAGGCCTCTGGTATCATACTGGGGGCTCTGGTTTCCCCATTGACCCTCACAGAGCATTTGAAGTGTGCTAGGCTCTTATCTCCGTATGTGAATGATTTACTTCCTTATCTTTGGGTTTGAACAGCACTGTTTGATTGTTCACACACTGTATTTGTAGTGCCTTTTGACTGTGTGGGAGGATTTTATACTCTGTCGTCTAAAATTGTACAACCATTTATGATTTTTAAGTGAACTTAAAGATATTTATTTATCTTTACCATAGACCACACATATTTTGTGTCCCAGGGTCACTCTGTTTGGTTTTGCAGTGGTCCGAAGACTTCTACTATACGTTGTTATCTTTTGATCTTCGCCTCAAGTCAGTAGGCAAGGGACTGTGGTCAGCTTCAGTCTCAAAGGCTGGAGACCATACAGATCCACCCACACCCAACAGCTTCATATGAAGATTATTTTCTTTGAGGAAGACGTTATTATAAAAGTGAATTCAAGATCAATTTGTGACTAATGTGTTCAACTAATGAGTAGTACCATTAATCAGTCAAAAACTACTTAGGGTGTCTCTCCTCGTGCCCATTAATGCTTCATAAGGCAACGGGATCACAGGACTTTTAACACGGATTTAGGATTTTTAGTTAAAATTCTTAAGTATTTAGTATTTTAAAATGCTAGGTCTTATTTAAATAAACTATGGATCAGATTATTGGAGCAAAATCTTTAACACAGCGTGGCATATGGTAGCAACTTCATAAGTCTTGCTGAATCATGAGCATCATAAAAAACAGATTTTATGGTAAGCCATTTTTTCCCTTTTGGTTCAAGTATAGATTAAATTGATTTTAAAAACTTGAAAAGAATTACATACTTAGGAAAATAAGAATCTCTGCAAAGATGAATATTCATTTAATAAAGTTGCACTGTTTAAAAAATTGCCAAGTAATAAGAAAAATGGATGATTTCTAGAAGGAAGGAGAAAAACTTGGTTATTATTTGAACAATTACAAGTATTTGCCATTTTTACAGGTTGTCTCACTTGTAGGTTTTTTTTCACTTTTTAAAATGTTATTTGTGTTTTAGAACTATATTGTTGAGAAAACTTGCAATAGCATATTTTAATGCTTGGTGTGTTATCTGTATCAGTGGACATGATCTCTGTGTAAAAAAAAGTTGTTGTGATTTATTTATATTTACATAGCATTAAGATCTACTTACATAGAAAAAATTTGTCCACTATTGTTCCAATGGTGATAAAGGTTAAATAATGATAATTTTAGTAATGACATAGCTGTGAAATAAAGTAATAAAATTCATAATTGTTCTTCTACTTCTTTGACTTCTTCTAGATGTATTGAACAAAAATTTAAGCGCTGTCCTCCCCTGCCTACCACCAGTGTCATAATAGTTTTTCATAATGAAGCCTGGTCCACGCTGCTTAGAACTGTCCACAGTGTGCTTTATTCTTCCCCCGCCATACTGCTGAAGGAAATCATCTTGGTGGATGATGCTAGTGTGGATGGTAAGAAAGCACATGCAAATTAGATTGTTTCCCACGTAAATCCATGTGATGTTGTCCAAAGTCTGTTTTATTTTATTGTACTCTCTGTGTGCCACCTCAGAACTTGAATATAATACCTTGAATGGTAGGTATGATGGATGAAAGTAGACCCTAAGGGTGTCCAATGTCTAAATATTTTAGAGTTCAGAAATGTATGAAGTGCCATGATTCATAACTTTGAAGTACTCAATGTAAGACTTTTATTGTAAGGCATAATGGTTAAGAATACAAACTTGAGCCTTGACTCAGGCTGCCTTGGTTTGAATCCCACTCTGGTCCTAACCAGCTGTGTAACTAGGGCAAATTCCTTAATCCCTCTATGCCTCAGTTTCTTTCTCTGTAAAATGGGGAAAATGCCATATTTCATCAAATTTATTGTATAATGCATCGTTAGTTTATTTCCACTTGAATAAAACCCCCCACAGCCAATTAAACAAAGATGCCATTGATTATAAGTATCCAATTGGGCAGCTTAAAATTGAGGAAATACATAAGTAGCGCATAACTGCTAGGGTTCTTTTGAAGATTAGATGAGTTAATATAAATAATACATTAATTAATAATATAAATGAATAGTTAAAAATCATTGCAGAATCACTACATTCTGTTTTATTTTGGCTACTAAATATTCCAATATTGTTTACAAAGTTAGCTAAAGTCTTTAATGCATTTATACTTAAAATTATAAGTCAATTGTCAGTTACTAAATTATACATTTTAAATTGGAATCACAAGGCCAATCAGACAAATACCCTAAGTTGTTAAATTTTCAAACATTACAAGTATTTTAAATACCAATCAGATACAGATTATTTCAATGATCACAAAATTTATTCCTGAATGAGTTGAGTTTGGATCCAAATTCTTCAAGGTCAGATTCCAACTCCAATACTAACTAGCTGTTTCCTCATCTATAAAATGTGGATAGTAACACTCTTTCATCAAAATCCAAAGCAACACCTATTTTAAGATAAACCATTACTTTATGTACTATGAAAAAAGAAAAAAAAGATACTGCTTATTAAGTGACATGTCATCAATAACAAGATTTATCCAGACTTAAGAAATGATAATATGTGACTAAAGCACAAAATTATTAACCTGGCTTATTTAATTATTTCTACATACAATCCTAAATATTTCTATAATTTCAAAATATCATGAGTGAACTGAGATTATTTTTTGAAGTTACATTAACATCTAGGTGCAATAAGGTTGCTTATCACCAGAGATTTTTGACGTGGATGTGAAACCTATTCACCAAATGGGCAAGTTTTATAATTCGAGTCACCTCCTTAGGGGACCTAGGGGATCTGCATACAGATCTCTGACTTGAATTTCTAGTCCTCTTACCCAGGTTATATCACCACTTAATTATAATCAACTAATTTATTTACTGCTTAAAATGATCTGAATTTTTTCTGATTCTTTCTACTTTGTCTGAAGTCCATAGAGTTTTAAGTGACATTTGCTTAAGTTCTGCATGTCTCTCATAGGTTTTGTTGTGTAAAAAAAAAAAAAAAAAAAAAAATTCCTGCTTTGGTTTTGTGAGCTTTCTTCTCAGATGATTTTTTATTTTTTTCAAGCAGTGAGAAATTAGGGCCACAGTAAGGCTACTTGTAGTAAGACTTCAGTTAAAGGTGACTTCTATTATTGTGCAAATAAAATTAATAGACTTAAGAAAATCGGAAAGAAAAGTGGTGGCCCTGGGTGGCTCAGTTGGCTAAGCCTCTGCCTTCAGGTCTGGTCATGATCCCAGGGTCCTGGGAAGAGTCCTGCATCCGGCTCCCAGTTCAATGTGGAGTCTGCTTCTCCCACTGCCCCTCCCCCTGCTCGTGCTCTCTCTCTCTCTCTCTCAAATAAATAAAATCTATTTTAAAAACTAAATTGATATCCAATTATAATCTTCCTATTTCATTTTAATTTTTCTACTTCTCTCTTCATCAGTCTAAATAAACATGTTTATCTAATTATATCCATGTCAGAAATTGATTTTGAAATCCGACATTTTCATATAATATTATTAGCTCATTTCTTTTACCTTCAGAACTTTATTTTTGATGATCGTGGTGGACTAGATGCATTTTATTTAACCGTTCACCTTCATTCACTCCACAGTGTTAGTATATATCCCACTGTAATGAATATCCTTGTGTTTGATATTGTCCTCCATTTGAATTGTATCTTTGGGTAAGTTAAACTGCTTGTTCAAAGGGTCTGGATATTTTTATAATTCCTTATAACAATTAATAATAAACTTGCAACAGTTTTCTTGGTGAGGGATATCTTTGTATACTAATGTAATTAATTTGTCTTATTGAATAAATGGTCTATCTAATGAGTACCCACTGTGGAAAATGTGTCTCTAGTCACTGTAAAGGAGTATGTGAAGTAGAAACTATAGTCCCTGATTTCAATTGGTTTAGGGAAAAGCAGCAAAAATATGAGGATAATCAAGTGAAGAGATAGGTAAGTCCCAATGATAGTAAAACTAAAGATAATCAACATTTTCAGAGTGTGGCCATGTGGGAAGCCCTGTCTTAAATGCTTTATTTGTTTAGCAATCTTTTGTTTTATCCTCCCAGCAATGCTGTGAGCATGTTATTATCCCCATCTTAGATATAAATTGAGATACAGGTAAAATAAAATAACTAAAGTCACGCAGCTAAAAGTAATTGGTGCTATAAATAGATAAACCCAGGCAATCTGATTTCACAGTTATGTGCTCTTAACCTCACAAAAAGATGGGTACAGATGGGGACTGAATTTAGGGGCCAAATAAAAATTTACAGGAAGTTCAAAAGTTGTGGGTAAATAAAAAATTCCTTAACGGATCAAACAGTGGGACAGTTTACTGAAGGAATATGTAGTGACTCCATTAAAAAAAAGAAAAAGAAAAAAATCAATCCCCATAAGGCGTTCGAAAAGTTTTTATATAATATTCTATTTTACAAGTCAAGTCTATGGTGAAAACAGGAATATCCATGATTTATATTTAAAGACAAATTACAATCCTGCTTGTCTTTCAGAGAATTAATTCTGAGGTACTTAGAAGGTATTAAAAAGTTAGTCTATTACTCTGTGGAAACAATGTTTAGATTTATTTTCCACAGAAGTTGTTCCTGGACTCTCACCTCCTTTATGAATGTTTAAGCTTTGAACAAGCAACTCATTTATCTGTACCACTGGAGAATAGAAAAAAAAAAAAACAAAACAGGACCATATCTAATCACAGATAAAGTCATCTGTACTTGCTTCTCATATCTGGCAGAAGCAAACATCTACCCTAGCACATATATTGATGTTCTCAGCATTCCCAGATCTTTTTAAGGCTGTACTATGGGCCTAAGAAGGCCACCTGAGGAGCTATATTATATACTCGACAAAGACTCATGAATTTAATAGTGAAAAAGCAGACTTAAGAAGTTGTTTCAAGATATAAACAACACCTAACTGATATGATTAATGTGTTTTCTTTTACCTACTGTTTTAACTCTTATCATGTCTCTCATCCAAATTGGAATGTTGAATATCTTAAATTATATACCCATTAATCAGAGTTAGCCCGTTTTTAGCTTCATTCCTCACTTACATGCTCCTTTCTTCTGTCATATTTTTACCAGAAAAAAGTTGTGTGTCAGGGGACTCTAGAGCTTTCAAAAATTTTATGCTGACTCTTTGTAAAAATATTTCCAAACTGCTGTAGCCTTGGACTTTCCTATTTGCCATTTTCCTCAATGTTTTGGTTTTAAATTATTTTCATCACTCCCTAAGTATCAGAGAATCCTTTTGATACTTGTCATTTTACTTTAAATTTCCAGATTTAAATCCCAATTTTAAAAAGTGTCAAATATGTTTTTGGCCAAGTTCAGTTTCCCTCATTCCCTTAGCTGATATTCTTAGACCCCTAAAAGTGTCTTTTTAATCCTGTGGTCTACTCCGTTTGAAGTCGCTGCTTTCCCCCAAATATATTTATTGATATTGCATGTACAGGATTAGTCTGTGTTATAACGTTTTGTGTTACAGTAGTTTAGAAGTTAAGATTTGCATATATAGCTATTTTTTTCATTAAAGAGCTAAAGATACAATTTTCATCTTAATGGAAGAATGTGTGCAGCTGTTAAGATGACGAATGTGGAGATATCATTGCTCTGTGGTTTCTTTATTAGCTTTAGTGTGTTATATGAGAATATAAACTTAGGAGGAATTAATCCTGATATTTTTTTCTTACAGAGTACTTACATGATAAACTAGAAGAATATATAAAACAATTTTCTATAGTAAAAATAGTCAGACAAAGAGAGAGAAAAGGTCTGATCACTGCAAGGTTGCTAGGAGCAACAGTTGCAACAGCCGAAACGCTCACATTTTTAGATGCTCACTGTAAGTATATATGTATAGACATAGTTGTAACATTTTCCCTCTGCTTCCCTCTAATTTAAAAAGTGAAGAAGCCTTTTCTTTAAATGACTAATTGTATTTTCTTTAACATCATTTTCAACTGGTGATTATAGCAATGACAGCCGAAGCAGATTACAGCTTGAGTAGGAACCTCCTTTAACTTACATGGAGTTCTTACCTCCTCTGTGTTTTAGGCTCCTCAACTCCAGTATCCTTCACTGACCAACTTCCCCAGCAAGTTATCCTTGCCTGGGCTTTTTTTCAGATGCTCTTTCTGTCAAAAAAAAAAAAAAGTGTTTTTCCTTATTATTGTTGATTCTTACAGTTTAAAATAAGTCAAAGTTTTAAGTGCAATCAATTCTATCTTTAAACTTTTTCCTGGTCCTGATACTTTGAATTTTTGTATTTGAGTTCTTTTTTCAAAGATTTGCACACTGTTCTTGTGGTACCCCCTTCCAATTTTTTCTGGCATTTTTTTTTCTATGAATATTGTCAATTTTTGTTTGTTTTATTGCTACTGTTTTTTTCCCCCTTTCATTTGTAATGGTTTTGTTCTCCAGTGTCAATGATTTTAAATAAAGTGTGTAGCATAGAACATTTAGCATTTTTAGAGTCCGTGTTTAAAGGGCATGTTAGGGATTACTAAAATGTCACTTAGTCCCTCAGCTGTAAATTTAGTGGGTTATACTCTTTGTATGAGTATTTAGTTTTGAATTGAATTGGCTAGCCCTTAGATTATGCTTGACCTGGCAAATGGTTTTGGTTATGCACGTGTTGTTACAGAGGGCTTTGGGATCTGCTTGAGTCTCTTTAGAGCTGTCATATCTAGTACTCTCTTTATACCTGGCTCTTAAAGGAAGAGAAGTCTGAAGGTAATCCAAGAGAGGTGTTTTAAACAGGAAATGGTTCATTCTCCTATATTTGCTCTCCTGGTCCAAAATTACAATTATGTCAGACTGGGCATTCTTCCTCTCAGGTGAATGTATCTGATGGATCTCCTTGATGCCAAGTGGTCCTCCTAATAACTGCCAAACTCTGCCTGATGGGGAGACCTGGGTAGGACTGAATCTCCCGAATTCTGTGTGTTAAGTGAGCCTGGCCAGGCCCAGACTTTTTTATCACATTCCTTTGCCCCCACTTTCCAGTAGGGCTGGGGCAGTTTGAATGGTTTTTCTGCAACTGCTGAAATCAAAATATTCTGATTCCTTGACTTACTTTCTTCTAAGATGCAGTCAGAGAAATGAGGATTTTGATTACTACATCTTATTCAGGGAGACAAGTTTATGGAAATCAGAACACTTCTGGGGTTAGATGGCACGGATCAGCAAAAAGTTACCTTTGGGGGGTGCCTGGATGGCTCAGTCTGTTGAGCGTCTGCCTTCGGCTCGGGTCAAGATCCCAGAGTCCTGGGATTGAGTCCCACATCAGGCTTCCTGCTCAGCAGGGAGTCTGCTTCTCCCTTTGCCCCTCACCCCGGTCATGCTCTCTCTCTCTCTCACTCTCTCTGCCTTTCTCTCAAATAAATAAATTTAAAAAAAGTTACCTTTGACTCATAGCCTGTTTCAGAGGGAAACATATCATCTGAAAGTTAAATACTCCAGCGTCATTTTACTTCCTAAGGTTAAAAAAAAAAATCATCTTCTGTCAAACTTTCCTAACTATGCTGAATCTTGCTTCACCCTTTTCACTCTACCCTCATCTCACCATAAGAAACCTTGAAGAAATCTCCTCAATGTTAAATAATCAAAACACAATTGACTCTTACTCATTTCTCTAAACTGTCTCCAAAAAACAAAAGAGAAAACCCTCAGTGTTTTCATTGGATTGATTAGAATTATGTTCCTTCTAGGTGAGTGTTTCTATGGCTGGTTAGAACCTTTGTTGGCCAGAATAGCTGAGAACCACACGGCCGTGGTGAGTCCGGATATTGCATCCATAGATCTAAACACGTTTGAATTCAACAAACCTTCTCCTTATGGAAGTAATCACAACCGTGGAAACTTTGACTGGAGTCTTTCATTCGGCTGGGAATCACTTCCTGATCATGAGAGGCAAAGAAGGAAAGATGAAACCTACCCAATTAAGTAAGATGATTGCTCTCAAAGTCTTACATACAGTTCAGTTATTTAAATACGAACGCACTCTTTGCTTTTTACAGTTTTTGCCTCCAAGGTAATTCACACTCATGAAATAAAGAACACACACATTCTATGTAGGGAATAGAAAGCCATTTATGTATATACTTACTTATGCATGATACTACCGAGTCGGAAGTAGAAGTGAGGTTTTTTGTCTTCCTCGTAATCATTGCTTCAGAATCTTCAGGCTTGGTTAGAAGACACTTCATAATTTTGTTCTGCTGGGAAAGGGTATTTAAACTACTTCCCTTTGCCCCTGCAAAACTTGACTCTGAAGATAACATTCTTAGTTTTTATTAATCTATGTAAAACCTTTGAAATTGTGATCTCTCTTTAATTTGTTTGGGGATTTGATTCAGTTACTTTTTAAATAAGTTCTTTTTTCTTATTTAATTTTTATAACAAAGTTTGACAATGGATTATTTTTCAGAACACCCACTTTTGCAGGAGGCCTTTTTTCCATATCAAAAGAATATTTTGAATATATTGGAACTTATGATGAAGAAATGGAAATCTGGGGAGGTGAAAATATAGAAATGTCTTTCAGAGTAAGTTTATAAATATAGTACATATTAAACAATAAAATACACATTTTATTCTAATTGATACAGGTTATCATAGATGTATGCAGTCTTTACTTTTTGTGCTTCCTAAAATTTAATTGCTAGAAATTTTAGAATAAAGGTATTTCTTTTAAAATGTAACTTAATATATTTACTTTTGCTGCCAATGTAACAAGAGGAACTGGTTAAACGCCTGTGTCCCCCCAATAGCACCAATTAATGCACTTGTAGCTACTGAATTCCAGCCAAGATAAATATAATTCAATCTAGTGCTTCAGGAAATGAGTTGATTATCAAGGGAGTCAGAATGGAAAAACATTTATGTATAATTTTAAAAAGACATTAACTCTTTGCATTAAATGAGCTCTTGTTTTCCTATGCGTATTAAAAGTTAATATGAGAAACAAAGCAAAAACTTTGGATGATCTCCACATATACTTATTTGATTTCATGAGTTCATTTTCTGCAATGACTCTGTCATTCACTTTTCATCTTTTAGACTGGAATGTAGTGGGAAAAGAACTGAACGAGGAGTTAGAAGATTTAAGTTTTAGCCCTGGCTCCATCACATAATGGCAGTGATGATCTTAGCCAAATTTGACCTGCTCAAGCGAGGGGTCTTTTTTTATTCATTTAAGTATTCCCAACCCCGAACACATGTTAGATTTCAGGCACAATTTGTTGAATTAAAAATACCACTGAGTTTTCTCATTTGTTTAAAAAAAGAGAGAGACTATGACCTCTTGCCCTAATACTAGCACAGACTATTAAACATGTCTTCATTTTAGATTTTTTGCTTAGTGACTATTTATGGCAGAACTGATTGCCAAGATGTTTAAGTGAGTAGGTATTGATTTAATAATTTTCCATTTTATTTAGAGTTAATGCAAATAAGTTTTTTGACCCTCTATCTCTAAATAGGTATGAGGTTTTTTTTTATAGTGACCAACTACTTCACGAGATTGTACTTGGGTATTATGTGGAATTGTTTTCTTAATTACAAAATTGAATATATGGGGGGTAAATAGAGTCTGACTTACTCCAAGACTGCTAGTTCCTGCCATAGAAGAGAGAATCTTTGGTTCAGGTGAAGTGGCCATGTAACTTGTATAAGAAGATAGAAGTCAAATACGAAAGAGCCTTTGGTCTTTGGTATATATTAGAGAGCTTGCATAATTGTTTGCAAAAAAAGAAATGTGGGGCTTTGTTTTTATGAAAAGATCTGGAAATGAAAGATCACTATTTTGTTAAATTACTTTCTGAAAACATGCCTTTGTTCTTTAGTTTTTGTACTATTTCATAAAATTGTTTTTTATATTTAAGAATTTAAGTTGAACTGACAGGGGACAGAGACTATTTGTGGTTATAATAAATTTCTTTTCTATATTTTGTTTTTATTAGTATCTTAAAGATGAACTTAAAAGCAACACTTTGGTTTTTTAAATATACTGTAAATTAAACAAATATCATTAATTATCAGGTATGGCAATGTGGTGGGCAGTTGGAGATTATGCCTTGCTCTGTTGTTGGACATGTTTTTCGCAGCAAAAGCCCTCATACCTTTCCAAAAGGCACTCAGGTGATTGCTCGCAACCAAGTTCGCCTTGCAGAAGTCTGGATGGATGAATACAAGGAAATATTTTATAGGAGAAACACAGATGCAGCAAAAATAGTTAAACAAGTAAGTTAGAGCTAAACAGTTAAATTACAATAAGAATCCACACCAAATTCTCATATTCTTTTACTTATTTGAGTCAGTTCAAGGACAAAAAATTGTAAAAAATAATTTTTGAAGTTGGTTTTTTTAACTCAAATATATAATTTATTGATGCCAGTTTTTCCTCTTTTTAAGGAAAAATCAAGTAAACTAGTTTTTTAAAAAATTAGGCATTCCACTTGATGTTACTCTTTAAATATGGAAGATGTTTAGTTTTTGTAACTGCCTTGGTTCAGGATTTTCCTCAAAGTAAGATTAAGTGGAACCACTTTTAACTGGTTTTAGGTGATACGATTAACACCTAAAGAGAGGTGCTAAGTGGCATTTTGAACTGGGGATGGAGACAGTGTCAGAATGTGGCAGGAAAATAAACCAGGAATATCAAGTCTTTTTTTTTTTTAATTTTTAAAAAATATTTTATTTATTTATTTGAGAGACAGAGACAGAGAAAGAGCATGAGCAAAGGGGAGAGGCAGAGGGAGAAGCAGACTCCCTGCTGAGCAGGGAGCTTGATGCAGGGCTTGATCCCCGGATCCCTGAGAGCATGACCTGAGCCAAAGGCAGACACTTAACCATCTGAGCCACCCAGGCACCCCAAGGCTTTTTTTTATTTCAAGTTCTGGTTCCACTGCTTGCTGGAGGGGTTACCTTGGCAAAGCCCCTTTGAGACTGTAGAATGGGATGACACTTCATAGGGTGGTTGAGAGGTTGGCCCAACATGGGGTGTGTGTTCAGCCAACCTTCTCCCTGCTTCCTGGGCTTGAGAGGTGAAATACTTGCCTATCTACCGGAGTATTTATGAAATAAAGAAGTACGGGGGCTCCTGGATGGCTTAGTCGTTAAGCGTCTGCATTTGGCTCAGGTCATGATCCCAGGGTCCTGGGATCGAGCCCCGCATCAGGCTTCCTGCTAGGCAGGAACCGTGCTTCTCCCGCTCCCTCTGCCCCTGCTTGTGTTCCCTCCCTTGCTCGCTGTCTTTCTCTCTGTCAAATAAATAAATAAAAATCTTAAAAAAAAAAAAAAAAGTACGTGTTCACGAATGTATGGCACTGTTGTTACGGACCTGTCACAGATAAAAGCTCTTTCGAATTGTGACGCTTAATACATTGGCCATGAGGTCCAACAGGTTCAATATTGTTTGTGCTGAATGAACTAGATATTCTAGGAGTAGGGCTTCAGTGAATGGCGCCTAACTCTTTGTAAGAAACAGTGCTGATTTTCAGGGGGTATATATTGAGATTAAAGGGCATCAACATTCTGACTGTTAAAACAAAAGGTCTGGTTACCTCTTTCCAGCATTTCTTTGGTCTCCAGTGTCTCCCTGTAACATGTTAGTAAGATGCAAAGTCAGAGCAGTACTGGATTTGATCACTATCTTTCTATCTAAGGTCACCAGGACAAATTGGGCAGACTGTGTCCTGCACACGGGGACTTGGCTAAGCAGGGAGAGGGCTGCTAACTGCAGCTTCTACTCCCTTGTCACCAACAAAGGGGCAAGCGAGCCAGTAAACCCTTCTTTTTACCACAGGGCAAACAGATCTTGTGATAAAATGCGTAAGTTAGCCAGAAGTCCTTTAGAGCTTTACACTTCTTGCTAAAACCCCTGGATTCAAGACAGTGATGTTGGCAGAGAAAATATTTACCTTAATTGAAATGGTAAGCTTGAGTGTTTAAACTTTTTATTTATCTAGGTACCAAATATAATTTTTCTTTAAAATTTTGCCTATAGACCAAATACCTTTTCAGTTTAATAGTGTTCTTCAAAAAAGTTTTTCTTAGTCTTTTTAAAATAAAGGGAAATAAAATGCAATTGATTAAAAACTTGCCTTTTTCTACTGATACATTGTTTTTGTTAAGGAGTAAGTAACACCCTTAAAACTAGAAAAAAAAATATGCCTGATTGTGTTGTCTTTTGTAGTCTTGACTAGAGAAGATATAAATTACATTGTATTAGCAACTCTTTCTTTTCTTTCTTTCTTTCTTTCTTTCTTTCTTTCTTTCTTTCTTTAATTTTTTTGAAAAAGAGAGAGAGTGCGGGGGGGGAGCGAGGGGGAGAGGGAGAATATATATAAAATATATAGAAAGTTTAAATACTTATGCTTATCATTTCAGTTACGGTAAATATTTTCTCTGCCAGCTTCAATCAGTGCAGAGCCCAAGGTGGAGCTTGATCCCACGGCCCTGAGATCATGACGTGAGCTAAAATCAAGAGTCATGCTTAACTGTCTGAGCCACCCAGGTGCTCCAGCAACTGTTTATACCTGCTTCCTCACACCTCACTTCACAGATCATTTTTGGCTGTAAAATTAGGATCAATTTTGGATTCTCCCACTACCATTTCTCTAGAGATCTTTGCCCCAGTAAGGGAGGTTTGGTAGCCCAAAGAAAGAATAAAATAGCAATATGTCCGCATCCACAGTGGTAACTTGATTCTCTTTCAAGGCAGAAACAAGCAGGGGGGCGTACTTGTTGCCTGAATAAAAGGTGAATGCAGTTAAATTGCATCTTGCATTTTGGCCCAGAGTTCTTTTTAAGACCCAAATATAAATACAAATCAAAGCATTTGAACGCCTTTATCAGTGCTGTTTTGATTAAGCGTTCTTTCTACTTCTCATCTTTCTCCAGAAATCATTTGGTGATCTTTCAAAAAGATTCGAAATAAAGCATCGCCTTCAATGTAAAAATTTTACATGGTATCTGAACACTATTTATCCAGAAGCATATGTGCCAGACCTTAATCCTGTTATATCTGGATATGTGAGTATTTTCCTGCTCCTTTTTACTTGGTATATGTCTCGCCACAAACATTTACGTGGTTCGGGGAAAATTGCTGGAATACTTTCTGGTTTATGGCTTTTGAGATTTTACATTACTACTTATTAATACTGCTTCCTGAAGTTAATTGAAAAAAAAATATCAACCACATAGATTAAATTTTTTTTATAACTTGACAATTTTCCTTTAGATTAAAAGCATTGGTCAGCCTCTGTGTCTGGATGTTGGAGAAAATAATCAAGGAGGCAAACCGTTAATTTTGTACACGTGTCATGGACTCGGGGGAAACCAGGTGAGCCCTGCATTAAAAGTCCTCTCTTCTGGACTGACACAAACACAAGTAGGTTGTCAGAAGTCCCAGACCAGCTTTGTATTCAAGTAAATGGCTGTTTAAAATGTTTTAGGTTAAGTTTGGCAATTAATATTAAAGTTGCTGAGTACTTGATATTGACTTTCATTCTGGCTCTGAAGACCCTTTGAAGTGGCTCACCCACTCAATAGAAAGGCAAATGAGAAAATAATAGAATAAAGCCATTTGAAATTAAAAAACGGGACCTTCTATGTGGATCTTTGATGTTGGAGGACTACTGGCAAGGTGATTTTGCAAAATTATACATAAAGGCTGTATTTACTTAACTGCATTCAATAGCAAATTATATTAAGTGTTAATACCAAAAGAGCAGTATTAGGAGTTATCTTTGCGGGTCACGGTATCTTTTCAATATGCTGTTAAATAAGGGCATGTTCTTGATTATCCTTCACTGATGATGTATCTGCTTGTTACCACTCTTTGACTGTTTCAACAATCAAGACTCAAATGTCAATGTCACTATTTGGCCTACTATGGGTACAGAACTTATGAAAATATCATTTCTAATATTTAGCTTCCTTGCCTTGCCTTTTACAAGTTAAGAACTCCTGGGAAGATTGGACTCTCTCATTTGTTCATTCAACAAATTTACTGAGTGACCCCTGCATGCCAGATGGATATTCTGCTGAGTTCAAGCACTTTAGATCCTAACTCCTTCAGGAAATCTACATTTCAAAGCCAGTGGTTACAGTCAGCATGACAGGGTCTGGGCTAAAGCATTCAGAGTGCCTCAAGATAGGGTCTGGGCTAAAGCATTCAGAGTGCTTCAAGAGTATGAAGGAGGGCGTCTACATGAATTAGACTGGGTGCCCATACATTTTCCTCGGAAAGAGGTCATTTGAAAACATTTTCGGGAAAGGTGCACAGGAGTTAAGTGAGGTGGCTGTTGGGAATGAGAACAGGATGAGAAGATTATGAAGAGGGGGGTACAAAGGAGAGGAGCCGATATGTCTTTTTTCTGTGAATTGCAGGTATTTTAATAGAGAATCCAAGGTGTATGTGGAGGATTTTTGCAATATTAAATGTGATGTTCCTATTTTAACAGGATGGAACTTTGGTGATGTCAGTTTTAAGAAGAAAGAGTCTCCTCTTTCTATCTCCTGGTCTGTCCTCTTCCATGTTTCTTCCTAGTCATTAGCCTCAGCTTAATCTAGTTCCAATCCCTGCTCATCCAAATGAACCAGTCTACTGAGGATAGGTGACGCAGATGCCCAGAAGCCATAGCTAGTGAACAGGACCCCTCACTGGGGGACTAAGGTACAATTCTGAAATGGGATGGAGATACACACACACAGGTATATACACATGCATATATAGCTATATACCTAGATACATACATCTCTACATATATGCATGTGTGTGTGTATACACATACATATATATTTTAAAATTTCCTTCTATATGTTAGAAAAAAATAATTATATAAATAATCACATTCTTTTGGAAATAACACTGGACTATGCTAGTTAAAATTAAGTTTTTGGACAATGAGAAATTTTTTGTCATTTGTAAAAATCTTATCCCTAAATATAAATATTTACAGATTTTTCTCAGGCTTCCTCTAGCATGACATTTATTTTATCATAACAGTTGAAAATATCTTATATGTCATTTTATATGTTTTTCTCTAGTCATTGCCATAAAGATGTTTTTATAGTCTTGTCTCTAAAATAATTTGTAAATTATAAATACAATATAGCTGTCTTTTAAAAATTCCCTTGGGAATGAAGAAGTAGTTCCCATATTCTTTCAATAAATATTTGTTTGGCGCCTATAATGTCACTTGCACTGTTACAGTAGTGAAAAAGGCAAAATCTCTACCTTGTGGAGCTTGTGTTCTTGAAGGAGAACGAAAAAAATATGTAATTTTGGGCATAAAGAAAAATGAAGCAGGGTAGGTGGATAATATGAACATGGAGAGTGGGAGAGAGGTTTGTGTTCGGAGGTTCAGGAAGACCTCTTTGAGAAGGCGACCTTGGAGCAGAGGCCTAAAGGAGTTGGAGAGGAACGGTGTTCCAGGAGAGGAGCATCCTGGCAGAGGGGTGCAAGGATAGAGGCCAGTGGCAGGTCAGTGGAGCAGTCAGAAAGCCAGTGTGGCTGCAGCAGAGTGCTCTAGGAAGACAAGGCGGGAGACAAGATCAGAGACATCAGTAAGAGGCCAGGTCATAGAAGGCTTTGCAGGCCTCCCCTAGGAACTTGGATTTAATTCTCAGTGTGATAGAAACCATCTGAGGGATTTGAGCAGGAGAATAGTATTTCCCAGTTTATATTTTAAGAAAATGACTCTGATTTCTAGCACTGTAATACAGCCATCGATTTTGTTTTGGTTTATTTCCTTTAAATTTTTTTTCAGTCAAGCACTGCATTTAAACTGCTTTGCAAATTTTAGTTCCTTGAGTACTAAACGTTTTTGAGATATCATACAACTTGACCATTTCTTTATTGCTCCCTTTTACTGTTTTGACCAGATAATATTTGTGTAACATAAAACTCCATTGTAACAGTATTTGTATATGCCACGTAACAGTAATATTTTGATAATGTGATTATATTGACCGATATACTGGTGCAGTGCAGTGCGAGTCATTATGGCTTTGCAACACTGAATGCTTTGCTTCTCTGCCTTCCTATTCCAGAGTATTTGTCCTGGTTCTAGATTATGTCTCTCTATTGTTCCCAGCTAGCTAATTATATATTCTTTTTGGTTGCCTAAGTATCTTCAACTATTTCATATTCCTTATAACTTGCCTTTTAATGATTTTTTTAAAAAAAAATAATGTGGGTGAAGTAAAATACTGGACAGACTTTCCTACAAAATGCTGTTTTCATGATCTACACTCATTTTCATTCAATGTCTCCATCTGAAGAACTATGAGTTATATAAATGATGGATATATTTGTGGAAGGAGCTAAATTAAGCATGAGGCCAAGACCAGGGGAACTCAAGATTAATTCAGCTAATGTTTGTGGAGTGCCTACTCTAATACACACAAAGGGTTTAGAACAGCCCCTGCTTAGCACATAATAAGGGCTCAATAAATATTAGTGCTAAGACTAATTATTTCATTATTGAAAATCCATTATGTTCACTTATTTTATCTTTGGAATGTCAACATTATGGAATATTTGATTTGTAATGGATGTTATTACTAGATACGCTGCCTGACTTTGGTCTATGGTGAAGCCAGCTAGCTACACACACAATTCCAATAGAGTGCTGTAAAAGTTATTTCTGATGTACTATAGGAACCCTGAAAAGGTGTAATTTTGTTCAGTGGGAGAAGCTCAGGGAAACTAAAGAAGCAAAGTAACATTTGAATTGGCTTTTCAAGGATAAAAAGGAATTAGCTAGGTGGGGAAGGATCCAGAAGGATATTTCAGGCAGAGCACAGTAAAGGAGTCTTAGACTTATGGAGGAATGTATTCTACATTGGTTAAATTGTGTGAAAAGAGCATGGTGTACAGTTCGGGCAGTGGGTGATGTAAGATTGAAAAAGGAAGAGTTCATGTACTAGTTAAGGAGTGTGAATGTCCTCTTGGCAACAGTAGCGACTCACTCAAGTAAGGGAGGGAGGACATCGAATCAGTGTTATGAAAGACTAACTGGCAGCAGAGTGAGATTGCAGGTAGCTGGAATGTATTACAGTAGAGATTCTGAGTGCTGGAGTAAGAGAAGTGAGGTACAGAGCAAAGTGCAATGGTGACATGTGGGAGGGAAATTCAGTAGAACTAAGGGGCTAATTAACTGGACATATGGAGAGAGAGAAACATTAATCCTAGTAATAACACCTAAGATGAATTAAAAGCTTATCATGTACCAGTTATTGTTCTGAGTCTCTTATATCTATTAGCCCTTTTATCCTCATAACCCTCTGGGGTAGGAAAACTATTAAATTACCCATTTTACAGGCAGGGAAACTGAGACATGGAGATTACCTCATTTCCTGTTCCTAGTGTGAACAAAAATGCCACGAATTGAGATGAATAAGAGAGAAGGAACACTTGTGGAGAGGAAGAGGCAGTTACTGTGCCTCTTGCTAGAAGTTTCCAGGTCCTTTTCTGCGGCGTACGTATCCTAGCTAACTTCCATTCCACCTGATAACTTCCCATTTCTGAATGGGAGGAAGACAGTACCTTCTTACATAACTACCTGCTGCTGACAGGCTGGAAAAGAGTTACAGCATCTTCTGTCGTAAAAGCTCAGCTTATATTTCTAATACCTGTTTTTATCGTATTATTTTGTTGAGTGACTTCATTATTCAGTGAATTGCTGATTTTTTAAAAATTATAATTATTGGACCATTATTTTGCAGCTGAGGATACAGGGTGAGGATACAGGTCAGTAATAGCATTCTTCTTTTCACAGTATTTTGAATACTCGGCTCAACATGAAATTCGGCATAACATCCAGAGGGAATTATGTCTTCATGCTGCTCAAGGTCTTGTTCAGCTGAGAGCGTGTGCCTACAAAGGTCACAGGACAGTGGCCAGTGGAGAACAGATATGGGAGATCCAGAAGGTACCTCAGTGCAATTAATTCACCCCTTTCTGTAATTATTTTGATTAGCTCTAATTGCTTATCTGGGAAAATGCATGAACCATAGCATCTTATTGTTATCCATCAGAATTTCTCTGTCTTTGCTAACTTTGTTCTCGTGTACATCTACCGATTTGATGAGATAATGTATCTATGAATTATATGCTCTTAGAAACTAGTTGCTTAATGAAAGCCTGATTTATATAGATCAACACTTTTGTGAATTATTAATAATAGTTGCTCATATTTGTCTTTTTAGAGTTTCTTACAGTGCTTCTGGCAACAGTCACATTTTTTTTTTTTTTCATGGTAGGGAGAAAAAAAATCATTATCTTTTTCTCACCTACAGTGATTCATTTCTCCTGTTTTAGTACTTTTTTTTTAAATGAATTTAGAATTGAGAGAATACATAAAAGATCTTTTCTGTTTTTAAATATACGTGTTAAGGCTTAGCTGGAACATAGCAATTCTCACCTAAAAAATGTTTTGTGCCCTACTGGAACAGTAAAGGACTGATTTTTATTACTTATACTTTTTTTAAAGAGTTTGTCACTTATGAATATACCAATGGAATGGTTCTTATTTGAAAACTTGATTCAGACCTTACTCTCTATACATCTCTTTATTTATATAATACCTCCGTGAATTAAACAGTAGTGGCATAAATGGTATTGTTTACACCGGAAACCAACAAGATTTTATCAGACAAGTCTGATCTGAGAAAGACTGAAAGATAAGAACTGTGTACATTTGGTGGGTGAGTCTCCTTTAGCTTCGATGAGACCATAATGTAGTTTTCCCGATATTCATCAGTTAACCATGAGCCTTGAAGTTTAATTTCTGTTGTGTTTCCTTTTATTCTAGGATCAACTTCTATATAATCCATTCTTAAAAATGTGCCTTTCAGCAAATGGAGAGCATCCAAGCTTGGTGTCATGCAATCCATCAGATCCACTCCAAAAATGGATTTTTAGCCAAAATGATTAAGTGTTCCTTAAAATTAAGGAGTTGAAAAAGGAGATATTCTTTCTCACAAAACTGTGACTAGGCATACACTGTAGTTTTTGAAAATTATGCAAAAGCAGCTAATTGTAACTTATTCCAAGTGCATTTTTCTTATTTATATCTTAAAATGTCTATGTAGCACTGCTACAGAAATCTTTTAAGTTTCCGTTTCAAAGCACAATAACTAATAATACCAAAGACTATTTTGAAATGTCCAGATGTAGGGGAAGAGATGTTTACAGTATGATGAAAATAATTTTCTAAGTAAAGTGATATTTGTGTGTTTTGTACACTTAAAGATATGCATAGCTACATTCACACACTCACAATTTAAAATATTTCTTCTAGTTTTCTGGGGGGAGGGAGAAAGATTTGATACCATATTTTTTTAACTACATAGAAATGGATCAATGAAGGTCAAGCATTGGCCTTTGTGTACAAACCAGGAAATTTTTATAGATCTAGAATTTATTATATAAAAATACAAGTAAACTTTTTTGCCTTTTATTTACTATCTGTCATACGTTTCCTTAAACATGAAATTAAATGAATAAGGAGAATATTTTTAACACTTCAATATCTTGGCAAATTTTAAAGTATTTTTTAGTCTGAAACCCACTTGACTTAAAGCACTTAAATCTTGCTTAAAAGATAGTTCTTAAATAACTATACTGTGTGTTTTCCCAAAGCAACTAAAAAAAAAAAAAACTATAAAGTACTATCTGTTGAAAAGGTGTTTTTTTCCTTTCTGCTAGTCCTTTCTTCTTACCAAAATTCACTAATCTTGAATGTTTGAGAAATTGAATTTCAAATGCAGAATACTTGAGTCATTTAAAAGCTAGATTTTATTTGTTACTGATTCAATTTAGATTGTCTTTGTAAAGAATTTTTTTCATCAAAAAAACCTATGTGGAAAACACAATAAAATGAATCCTTATCACTGTTGTAATTATTTGATTTAAATTTCTTTCCTCTTTTGGATAAAAGATATAATTCATATTAGATGTGGGGAGCATGAATTTATACTTGGTTTAGGTACCTATTGTAGAGCCATCAGATACTTAAGGAATACTCAAGTATTTCGTGGTAATGGCATAAAAAATGGGGAGTGGAGAAGATTCTATGTTAGATATTTTGAAAATTTTGTACTAATTTCTGATATTCTTTGAGCATCTGATAGAGTAATTTTTAAAAAATGTGGTGCCTACATAGATTTAACACTTTTCTTTTTGGTCCATTTTATATAGAGAGCTCTTGTGTTCTTATAAGAAGTGAAGTATGATTGGCTTCATATTTTACATGTTGCTGAGCCTCAGTTGTACAAAGAAAAATATTTTTAAATTATTGGTCCCATCACCTCATTGTTGTAACTTTGAATTTGCATTAAAAGACTCGCATTCTTGGGGACTTGGGGTGCCTGGCTGGTCCGTTAGGTGACTGACTCTCGGTTTCTGCTCGGGTCCTGATCTTGGGGTTGTGATCTCCGGTTGTGAGGTTGAGCCCAGCATTGAGCTCCAGTGTCAGGCTCTGCACTCAGTGCAGAGTCTGCTGCAGATTCTTTCCCTTCCTTCTCTCTTCCCCTCTGCTCCTCCCCAACTCGCATGCCCTCTTTCTCTCAAATGAATAAATGAAATCTTTAAAAAAAAAAAAAAGACCTGCATTCTTTAATTTATTACAATGCCAACATTTATTTCAATTCAACTAACATTTATTGTATGTCTAACTCGTGCCCAAAGTTATGGCAGGCAGAATGAGTCTTATATTGCCTTTGAGCTTAGATCTTATGGAGCAGAAAGACAAATAATTTTGTAATAATAGGGGCACCTGAGTGGCTCAGTCAGCTAAGCATCTGCCTTTGGCTCAGGTCATGATCCCAAGGGCCTGGGATCCAGCCCCAGGTCGGGCTCCCTGCTAAGTGGGGAGTCTACTTCTTCCTCTCCCTCTGTCCCTCCCCCACACTTGTGCTCTCTCTCGCTTTCTCGCAAATAAATCTCTAAAAAACATTATTTTTGAAATAGCATAGTAACATTATGATTTCTATTTCATGATATGACAGCTTATTATTCATATTTGGTATTTCTTTAATAAGTAAAGATATTTTTATTACTATAGCTAAATATTAATATGTACTGTGAAATATACACTGATGCCCACTCACATGCACCATTTCTGTTTCTCCAGCTGTTACTGTAGAGAAAACATCCAGGAGCAAATACTGCTCTTAGAGTTCATTATATCTCACAACAAATCCTCAAAGATGTTTTGTAAATGAAAATGTATAAAGCATATTTTTAAAAAAATTCAAGTGCCCTCTGTGTATTAGGCATGTGTTCTCATGTCAAGACTCAACCAAAATCTATATAGATTAGTTGGTTTTCTTATGGCTGTATTAAATGTATTAAATGTATTAAATGCAAAGGTAGAGTCCTTCTTACCTGATTTGGGAGCCTCAGGCTGTTGTTCACGTGTCCTATAACTCATTTCATTAGGGATTTACCCTTCCAGATAGAGGTAGTATCTTTTACGTCTGAGTTTTGAAACAATGCTAACAGGAATCTATTTATGGAGTCTGGTTGCCATCTACCTGAGAGATTTGAATATACATAAGTGTGAAATTGTGGATCTCTTGCTCAATTTCAAGTGACCATGGCAAATGGTCTAATTGCTTCACAAGACCTGGCATGTTGCCTTCATTCCAGAGGACTAAGCCCTGAGAACTCTAGATTGGTAAGCTACACTGCCAAACCTGCTAGGGTTAACCTGATGGGTGGTTCACTTAGAACCAGATGTGACTAGCCACGAGAGAAAATACATAATATACTAAAATTACAACCAGTAATGACAAACTTTTAAGTCCCTATATTGCCAGATAATTGGCCTTACCATTAGACAACTTAATTAAATACTATGTAAGCCATCAAAATATAATGTAGAGGGAGCTGTTGTTTTTGAGAAAACAAAGTTGAATGCCTTGGGATAACAACAAAAAAAAGTCATTTTTCTAAAAATCCTAAGTTATGTGTGGATGAGAACTATACAAGAAAAAACATATCTCAGAAGATTCTGCACTCGAATTGCTTCC
Organism: Ursus maritimus; assembly: GCF_017311325.1. Classification (NCBI taxonomy): domain Eukaryota; kingdom Metazoa; phylum Chordata; class Mammalia; order Carnivora; family Ursidae; genus Ursus; species Ursus maritimus. Next base: position 64,065,596 of record NW_024423343.1, read on the forward strand.
AATTTACTTTTAAAACAAAACAAAGGATCTTCAGACAATGCATTTTTAGTGTGGTTTGTGCAGGAAAGATGTTGCGTAATTCTCATAAACCAATTCATACTCAAAAGGCCTTGGCCTTTCAATGGAATGTTTGTGAAGAAATTAATATACATACAATGTAGGAATGAATGTGTGTGTTTTAAGTTAAAAGTATTGGAAACATATCTTCCTTTTATGGCTTTCTATTTTAACTACATTTTTCAAATTATCAGCCGCTTATCAGTCCAGCTGCATTGGAGAAGAGCTTTTTCTGCACACACGTGTAGTCACTATTGCTCTTCAATATTCAACAATATTTAGGAAATGTCGTTTGTGTTTTTGTGATTGTAGTAGGCATCAGGGACTAATGATACACAAAGTTGTCCTTCAAGGAGTTTACGGTCTAGTAATGATTGACAATGATACTTTGGAAAGAAATAATGCATGATGAGTCAACACGTCCAGCCTACAGTGAGTCCATAGCCAGGAACGAGAAGAGAAAAAACAGTGCCTTGTATTTTAGAGGTAAATAGCTGGAGTAATACTTCTTAAACTTTATTGTGAACACTGATCTTATTAAAATGCAGATCCGGATTCATTACGTCTGGGTAGAGCCTAAGGTTTTGTACTTTTTTTTTTTTTTTAATTCTGTATTTCTGGTAAGCTCTTAGATGAGGCCAAGGCTGCTGGTCCTGAAACTATACTTTGAGTAGAAAGGCTACTCATGGAACCAATGCCTAGGATTCCTTGAGATCATCACAGTGACTTCCATTATGCTTTACATCCGTGATTACTTCAGGCATCACCATAAAACAGTGCCCTCTGTTATCCTCTGTTGCCATTGTTCTCTGGCAATTCCCACATCTTGGCCATTCCCTAGCTCCATCAATTCTCCCACCTTGTCCATCGCCTTCTACTCTGCCAGCTTCTACTCCTGTTCTTTGATCAAAAAACTCCCTTGTGTCAACAGCCTGATCTCTGAAAGTTCTTTTGTCTGTCTTGCCTTAACTTAAGCTGGACATCTATGGATACTTCTTATTCCTATCTAAGCATTGTTGTTTTTCGTTTTCTAACATTCTTCTTGGGCTTCAAACTGAGGATTTGAAGTAGGTGTGTCCTTTCTACAAAAATGCCCCATGAAGACCATGCCATGTGGATATATTATCCTCCACCTTTTCTAGCTGTTGTCAGCTACACATCTATAGGTCATTTCTCTTGATTCATTCCCTCCACTCATTAAATACTTCAGTTCTTGTTTAACTTTCCTTCCCCCTACTTCTATCATGCTCATGGGTGACTTCAATGTCCATGCAAATGACTCCAGCATCTGTGCTCCAATCACTTGATTACCATATTTCCTTCCCTCAGCCACACCCTCTCTTGGCATCACTAGTAACCATTTCTTCACTGACAGATTGATCATTCATAAACTCTCTGACAACCACCTCCTGTCCTAGCTCATTCATACGAGTTCTTCCTTTTAAAAAACTTTTCCCTACCTCTTTGAGACCTCCAAACTATTGATCTTGTTATTCACTATCAACCACTCTAGTCCACACCTAGCTGCTGAGGCAGAATGGTTTCAGTTTTTCATCATCATAATAATAATTCTCTACCACTCTCAATTCACATGTTCTGTTCTCCATCATCATTACTTGAAAAATTCCCGATCCTGGATAAATCCAAGTATTTACAAAATATTTGCATCCTCTACCCCTGTATCCTAACAGTTTTCATCCTGGGATGACACCTTCACCATCATCATTCTGGAAATACATCTCTCTCTCTCTCTCTCTGTCATGTTAGTCTCCAGTCTCTGAATTCTATGCCTTCCTCCTCTGCAGTTTGCTTCCTCATTTTGGAGTATACCATGTGGTAACTTTCTGGGGGAAGGGTTCAGGATGCATACTTTTTTTTTGAGAACTTTATATCTGAAAATACCCTTATTCTACCCTCACATTTAATAGGTTGCCTGAGTATAGATTTCTTGGCTGGGAATCATTTCTTTAATTGATATTTTGAAGATATTGATCCATTTTCTTCTAAATTCCCACATTGAAAAATCAATGAATTTTTGATTTTTGATCCTTTGTTAGTGATCTTATTTTTTCTCTCCGAAAACTTACAAGTCTTCTATTTGCTCTAATGTTCTGAAACTTCATATTGAGAGTTAACATTGCTTTACATTTTTCTGTGCTCCTTAAATACTCATGCCTTTCAATTCTGAGAAATTTTCTAAATATTTCTTAATTTTATCTTTTATATTATTAGTTTCTTTCTGGAAATCTTATTATATCAGACCTCTAATATATTGATCTTCTAATATATTTGGAAGGGAATTTTGCTCACTTTACCCCATGTCTTTGCCTATTCTATTTTCTAGGAGGTAGTCTTTTTTTTTTTAAGATTTTATTTATTTATTTATTTATTTATTTGACATAGAGGGAGATAGCCGGCGAGAGAGGGAACACAAGCAGGGGGAGTGGGAGAGGAAGAAGCAGGCTCCCAGCGCGGAGCATGGAGCCCGATGTGGGGCTTGATCCCAGGACTCTGGGATCACGCCCTGAGCCGAAGGCAGACACTTAATGATTGAGCCACCCAGGCGCCCCACTCTAGGAGGTATTCTTGATCTATTATTCTAAGCCTTCTATTAAGTTTTTAAATTTCTATAATTTGTAATTCCCATGAGCACATTCTTATTCTCTGAATGCTTCTTGCATAAGATTTCGTTATACTATATGAATGCAATTTTTTCCTTTATCTTTGTAGGAATATTAATGATAGATTTTTTTTTAATTTTAAAGTTTTCATCTATTTGCATGGACTGTTTCCTTTGACCTGCAGTATTTTTCCTATTTGTTTTACTCTCTGCATTTCATAATGCATATTTTCCTCAAATGTCTGGTGATTCTTGCCTGTTTATCTTCAACAGAGGAGTTTTGAATGCTTATTGGAAATGTCTGTAGTGTGGGGAGGACTTGTTGACTGTGGTCTGTCTTGTAGGGTGACTTGATGGGCCCATTTTACTGGGAAACAAAATGACTAGTCAGATTCACAGAGAAGAATCTTCCAATCACTTTTCTGGAGGATGGAAACCTAACTGCCACTGGGAGAAGAAGGCTTTCGATATGAGACTCCTGTCCTCAACTGCGCTTGATGTTCCCTGTCTAGAGGCCCTCTTGTTGTTCACTCTCCAGTGAGTGACTCTCTAGGTTTCTTCTTGGGTATCAGAGAGCATCTAGGGATCAGACTGGTGAAGCTGTAGCTAGTTCTCCTCTCCCAACTCCATTTTCTCCCTCACTTCCACAGGCACCTGGTACCACCAGGTCTTGACCCTTTAAGTGGTCTTGCAGTACAAAATGGATGGATTACTGCCTTGCTTGCTCCACTACTAGCTTGGGATGAACCTTTCTTCATTCTGTTGGCATTCACTACTAACTGATTTGTTTTTCAAACTCCAAAATTTTGTCTTTGAACCTCCCCTGCTCTTTCTTCCTATGGATTTGTGAATTTTTGTTTCATCTTAATTGTCATTTTCATGGAATTTTGGAAGGGAACAGAAGAAAATGAGGGTCTAATCTGGCATTCGGAATAAAAACAAAAACAAAACCCTCCATTCATTCTTCAGTGACCTCCAATTTATCTTCTGTCACTAACAACTTCCAAGTTGCCAAATCCAATATTTCTTTTTCCGTCCCCAAATAGCTAAGCTCTGCAGCATCTGAAGTGATTGACTACAGCCTCATTTCTGGAATTTTGGAAACTGTCTCCTCTCTGGGCTTCTATGGCACCACAAGCTTCCATCTCCAGTCCTATTGCTTCAAACCATCATATCTCACATGGACCAACATGGTCTCTTAACTAATTTCCCTGCTTTTTTCTCATTCCATTAGCTGATTTTTTTTTCCCACAGCAACTAAAGTTTGCTCATTAAATAAAAAACACATTGCCCTCTTGCCATTGTAATCTTCCAAGGGTTTCTAGTTTTCTTAGACTAAAAATCGTGCTCCTGGCTTCAGCCTACAACACCCTAGATGATGCACTTCTTGCCTATTTCTCCTGCCTCGTCTATGACCGCTTTTCTCTGGCTCATTGTGCTCCAGACACAGCAGTTGTCTCTTCTATTCGTCTTATATGTCAAGGTTGTTCCTGCTTCAGAGCCTATGTCTTCTTTGTTTGGATGCTCTTCATCACAGTATGTTTATGTTTCAGGTTTCAGCTCAATGACATTCTTAGAAGAGCCCACCCTTTATAAGTAACTCAGTCACTACTGCAGTACCCTGTGTTTTTCCTTGATTAAATTTACCAATACCTGAAGTTTGTCTTATTTTATGTGTGAACTTGTCTTTTGTCTCCACTAAAATGGAATCTTCATGAGGGCAAGGTAAGGAGCAATGAGATTCGTGTCATATTAAAATTTAGGTAATTCGGTATACTTATACATGAAACAACTCTGTATTTTTCAAGAATACTCATATTAAATGCAGAATGTGTAGCAATGGGAAAGGCTATGAGCATAGGAATGAAAGATGAACAGCAAAAATGGGGAAAAAAGAGAACAACATAAAAAAAGGATTTTGCTTGGACTGATGAAGATAGATCCAACTTAAAAAAAAATTAATGGAAAAAATTCTCTGAGTTTATGTATTATTTCTTCCAAAGGTGTTTTACAGAGTCATAGATTTATTTATAAAATCTTGTAGTATAAGAATAATGGAACCAGAACATAAAAATACTAATTCAGGGGCGCTTGGGTGGCACAGCGGTTAAGCGTCTGCCTTCGGCTCAGGGCGTGGTCCCGGCGTTATGGGATCGAGCCCCACATCAGGCTCCTCCGCTATGAGCCTGCTTCTTCCTCTCCCACTCCCCCTGCTTGTGTTCCCTCTCTCGCTGGCTGTCTCTATCTCTGTCGAATAAATAAATAAAATCTTAAAAAAAATACTAATTCATATAGCAAAAAGTAAATCCACAAAACTCTTTATCTAAAGAGTTTATGTAGCTGGAAATTTTGAGTAGATATAAAGTAGACTTAGTATATTCATGGCTGATAAATTCAGAATTGATAAGGAAAGGTAGGATGCTGAGCATGTCTTGAAGCTCTTAGTGAGACACAGAAGAAAACAGCGTCTTCCTAAACACATCTCTTGAGTGCTACAGACAGACAGAAAACTCCCTTGAATGTCAGCTATGTGAGCATTTGTTTCTACTTCACAAATTTTTTTTTAGCTTTAAGGTTTTCCTTTAGAATCTCAGTCATCCACTGTGTAAATTATTATGGGAGAAGTCTAATTTTTTGCCAGGGGATATTTTGAAAGCGTCTCCTCTTTTAAAACATAACATTAATTGTGAAAAATACTTTGGAAGTATGAATTGAACTCAAGATGTTGAATTATTGGAAGTAATTTAAAAAATTGTTTTAAAAGACCAAGTAACTTCTACTTATTTGTAAAATCTCTGGGAACTGGAAGGAGCACCATTCCTGCTGTTATTCTATATTAGAGTGTTTCTATTATTTTATTTTTCCAAGAGGGTCCTATTGCCGGCAATAAAAATTAACTGGATGATTTTGGTGAAAAAGGAATTTTTTGAAAGGGTATTGAGTGGCTTATAGAATCATTTGGAACACTGGAGAAAAGGCTAGAAAAAAGGGCAGGAGGAAGCAGAGCACATAGCTTTAAAGTGAACATTAAGCGGTAGAACTCATCTGGTGAGGACACTGCTCCCGCTGTCACCGAACACCAGATGAATGGTTCGCACCTTATTTCCCCTGGCGGTGGCATTGCCCACCACTGACACCGGCTAATGGATGCCCCCCTGCTGCCGGAGCTGTGACTGTGTCCTCGAAGCTGCTGCCGCTGCTGCTGCCAGAATGAATCCCCGCAGCCGGCTTTTTCTCAGCAGCTCCCACATCAACTCCAGCTGGATACAGATGGACCGAGCCTGTGTCTGGCTTTGGGGCTTCTGCAGAGAGGGCAGACATTTCACAGATGTAGGAAAGGAGCTCAGATGCCAGGAAGCTAAAAAAAAAACAAAAAAACGCAAATGACTTTAGTACAAATCCTAGGATTTGTAAACTATAACATGATTTGCATTCTTTCCTTACTATCTTTTCCTTTAAAGTGTAAAGCAAACGCCTTTAAATGGCTCTGCATATAGTATATATGAACGTGCTTCCACTTAAACCATCATCTTGTGAACGTTCTCACTGGTTTTTGCCTCTCAGGTCAAAATGTTTTTAATTTCTGTACTACACAGAGTTAGATACCACATTCATGTTTTCTTACAGCAACAAGTTTTAGTTTACGCTAGAAAATTGTTTATCAAGATGTAATTTATATACAATAAATTGCACAAATCTTAAGGGTTTGGTTTGATGAGTTTTGACTTACAGATATCCTTGTAATCACCACTCAAAACTAGATATGGAATCTTTCCATCACACCAGAAAGTGCCCTTGTGTCTCCTTCCACTCAAACTTTCAACCCAGGAAACGACCACTTTCTGATTTCTATCTGCATGAATTCATTGATTTTTTTCCACTTTATATAAATAGGATCACACCTTGTATATCCTTTTGTATCTGTTTCTTGTTCATCATAGTATTTTTGAGATCCATCCATGAAGTTTTGTGTGTCTGTTCATTGCTGAGTAATATTCCATGTATGGATACACCACAATTTGTTTAGTCATCGTTTACTGATGGAGATTTGAGTTCCAAATTTTGGGCTCCTTTGAATGGGAGTGCTATAAACACTCAAGTATAAGGCTTTCTGGAAAGGTATGGTTTTACTTCTCTTAAATAGACACCTAGGAATGGATTTATAGAATTGATGAGTGTTTGAAAGATACTGCCCGATGTGTGTTTTTTTTTTAATCGTTGTAGTATTTTATATTTCCCCCAGCAGCACGTGAGAGTTCCCAATGGCCCTGCATCCTCACCAACATTTGGGGTTTTCAGTCTCAGATTTTAGGCATTCTAGTGTGTGTGTTGAATGGTATCTTACGGTGGTTTTTATTCCTATTTCCTGATGAGTAATGACCATCTTTTCATGTCCATATTGGACAGTCATACATCTTTTTTGTAAAGGGTTTTAACTTTCTGTGCATTTTATTGGGTAAATTATTACTGATTTGTAAAAGATCTTTACATATTATGAATACAAGCCCTTTGTTAGACATGTACAACTATTTTCTTACAGTCTGAAGTTTGTTTATTTTCTTAATGATGCGTTTTAAGGTATAGAACTCCTTATTTTTGATGAAGTGTAATTTATCACATTTTATTTTATGTTTAAATGCTTTTTACGTACTGAGAAATCTTTGCCTGTTCAAAGGATGTGAAGCTATATTTCTATATTTCTCCTAAACACTTCACTCTTCTAGATTTTGTTTTGGGTGAATCTCGAAATAATTCTTATCTTGATATTATTTTTGGAGTGACATGGAGGTCAAGGTTTATTTAATTTTCCATAAAGACATCTAGTTGTTCCAATGCCATTTGTGATCTTTCTTTCCTAAAAGAATTGCACTGGTGTCCTTGTCGAAAATGAATGGACGCTGTGTATGTGTCTCTTTCTAGACTCTATTGTATTTGTCTACATGTCTTTTTTGGCAATACAACACAGTCTTGATTATCGTAGTTCTACAGCAGGTTTTGAAATCCTGTGGAATAAGTTGTTCAACTTTATTATTCTTTTTCAAGATTGTTTGACTATTCTAGATTCTTTGCATTTGATCTTGTATCCTGTATTTGCATTTGCATTTCCCTTATATCCTGCACACTTGCTGGACTTGTTTATTAGTTCTATTTTGAAAGACTTAATTAGCCAATATTTTGTTAGGGATTTTGTATCTGTGTTCAGGAAAGATATTGGTTTGGAATTTTCTTATAATGGCTTTGTCAGGTTTCATTATCTGGAAGTTGTTTCATGCTAGTCTCATGAAACTGGGAAGTTGTTTTCTCCTCCTTTATTTTCTGAAAGACATATTAAGGACCCAATCCAGGATCATCCATTGTATTTAGTTCTCATATTTCTTTAGTTTCCTTTAGATTGAAGCAGCTCCACAGTCTTTCCCTGACTTTCATGTAGTTCCCAGTTTTAGAGTATAAAGAATGTCAATCAACCTAAGGCCTTGTGATATTCCCAAACGGCCGGACTCAGGCCATTCATTCTTATCAGGAAAAGCACAGAGATGATGTTATTCTTACAGTATTCATCAAGAGTTCTTCAGTGTTGATCCGTCCTACCACTGGAGATGTTAACCTTGATAACCCATTGATGTTAGTAACTGCCAGATGCCTAAACCATAAGGTCATCATTTTCCCCTTTCTGGGTGGGCTTTGTTGAGAGATACTCCAAGACTATGCAAACATATAATTCTTCATGAAGCTACTACCCACTGGCTTTAGCACCCACTGATGACTCCACTGTGACATGTGTCATCATTCCTTCTCCATGCGTTTGTTGCCATTACACTAAAGGTCAAAGCTTCCCTTGCTTATTCCTTCATTCTGGTCTGATGCATTTTTGCTTCATTCAATAAGTTATAATCTGATTACTATCATTATTCTGATGCTCTGATTGTCCCAAATTTGGCCACTGAAGCCCCTTCAAGCTGTGATGTTTTTTTAACATGTTCCCATCATTCTTTGAGCACTTCTGTGCTTTCTGACTCATTTTGTGCTTTCTCTGTCCCAGCCTTGGAGTTGACCATTTCTCTATGGAACTTGGTTCCTTTTTGTGGAGGCACGTAGAAATCAGTATCTGGGTGCTCAGTGTGCTCATTACTGGTAGGGTATTATTACTTCTTACCCTTTTGGCAGACAGAGGTATGTTTATATATCTATGTTATTTAATTATATATCTGTACACACATCTTTATTACCGTATATCTCTCTGTCTCTCAGTTGCTGTCCAATACCTTAGCCTTCCCCATTTCCATTTTTATAAATCCCTTCTACAACCATGAGAAACCTGGCTCCCGTTACCTTCCATGTACGTACTTATTAGCTCAATCTCCCTGCTGGTGAGCAGCCTCCTGACGACGCCATCACGCTTCTCGGCCGCCGTTCCCACCATCATCTCCTCAGCCCCTAGCAATGCCCTTTCCTCCTTGCCCTTCTAACCTCCTCAGCCCCGGCCACCTCCATGAGAAGGGAAAGGAAAAGAGAGGAGGAAAACAAGAGGAAACAATTTTGTTTTTTATAAACACTTCTCAAAACAGAAAAAAATACATATTTGAAGCCAAATTAGACCACTTGTGTTTTTGATCAAATTTTCTGTTTCACTGTAGTTGAGAATAGAAGAAATATAGTGAATACATTTTTAAAAGCACAGTTTGATAGCTTTGTAAAGATTCTGTGTATAAAAAATTGGGAAAACATTTGCAACGTGGGTACCCGTTTCCTATCGCTGCTGTAACAAATTACCACCCCTGGTGGTTTAAACAACACAGATTCATTACCTTCAGGAGATCAGAAATCTGAAATGGGTCCACTGGGCCAAAGTCAAGCTGTTGGCAGGGCTCTGTTCCTTCTGGAGGCTCTGGGAAAGAATCTATTTCCTTGCCTTTTCCAGCCTCTAGAGGCCACCCACATTCTTTGGTTCTGGCTCCATTCCGTCATCATCAAAAGCAGCAATGCAGCATCTTCAAATCTCTCTCTTGCTCTGGCCCCGCCTTTGTCTCCTTTTTCCCATTTACAGCCTCTTGTGATTACACTATGAGGCCACCGGATAATCCAGGGTGATCTCCCCGTTTTAAGGGCAGTCGATTAGCAGACTTCGTTCCACCCACAGCCTTAATTCCTTGTTTGGCATGTAGCATAACATATTCAGAGGTGCTAGGCTAGTAGGAGCTGAACATTTTGGGGAGGCTATTATTCTTCCTACCACAATATAAGATGCACAAAAGGTTGACATCTTTATATAAATAACTCTTAGGAATCAGTAAGAATAATAATGTTACACCGGAAAAATTAGCAAAAAATATTCACAGGAAATTAAGAAAGGAAAAAGTAGAAATGACTCAAAACTTATCAAATGTTTGATTATACCAGTAATTAAAGAAATTCAAATCAGAGAAAATATAGAAGACAAGTTTTCACTAACCAAACTGGTAGAGATTTTGTTTTTTTCGTAATTATGGTCAGCGTCGGTGAGGACAGGGAGAAAGACGCTCCCGCATTGCTGGTGAGGATTCAAATTAGCAAAACCTTTCTGGATGGCAGTTCAGCAATATGTATTAATGACCTTAAAATTATGCAAACCATTTGACTCAGCAATTTTATTTCTAGAAATTTGTCCTAGGATAACTATAAAGGTATTTGTAATATGTTTTAGTGCAAGAATATTCATCAGTTTTGTTTAGTAAAAGATTGGAAAAATATAAATACTTGCTGGAAGGAGTTTGCTTCAATTAATTTTGGTGTATCTATATTATAAAATAGTCTACTTGTGTATAAGGTTTATAAATAATATATATGGTATAAAAATAATGAAAAATATTCATATCTTTAAAATCATGGCTAGAATCTTCTCAAATCCAATCCCCTTTCAATAAAACACCCCCTTTTCTGAATTTTGTATTTATTTTCCCTTGTCTTTTATTACGATTTTATTACACATGTATAGATTCATATACAGACATTAAACATTACTGCTTTAGAAGTGTATTTATTGAGATGGAAAGAAACCCATGGTATACTGAATTTAAAAAATCAGGTTGAAGAAATAGGATATTCAGGATGATATAAGTTTTTTGTGAAAAAAAGATATATTAAACCTGGAAGGATAGATAGCAATGTGACATGGTTAATTCTGGGTGATAGGCAATACCTGATAATCTGGATAAATTCTTTTTCCTAATTTTTTTTTAAAGATTTTATTTATTTATTCGACAGAATAGAGACAGCCAGCTAGAGAGGGAGCACAAGCAGGGGGAGTGGGAGAGGAAGAAGCAGGCTCATAGCAGAGGAGCCTGATGTGGGGCTCGATCCCATAACGCCGGGATCACGCCCTGAGCCGAAGGCAGACACTTAACCGCTGTGCCACCCAGGCGCCCCTCTTTTTCCTAATTTTTATAGCTTAGTTAATACACTAAAAGTGCTTATCATCATAGAAAACTATAGTTAGAAAAGATTATTTAAAAGGTAGTAGCATTCTTAATATTTTGTTCATCTACTGTTCACCTCTTAATTATGAAGTAAAACAACTTCCAGCTGTGCTATAAAACGTAGAAGGAGATGAGAAAATCATATTTTAATTTATTTAGTACTCAATTACACATGTGTTTGGTTTTAAGGATAACTGAAGGTGAAAAATATTTTTTACCATCTTTGTTTCACATGCATCACTGTGGAAAGGTCTCGTTACCTGTGCAAATGACACAGTCACTGAAGTATCTGCCTGAGAGGGGACACGCCAAAGCCAGGAGAAGGCAAGGAGAATCCACAGTGGGGACGTCAGGGAAGCTGTAGTGGGAGACATGACTGTGAGTTGCACTTGGAAGGACAACTCAGACATGGCCGGGTCGACTGCCCTTCAGCTTCCCACCGGTAATCTGGAGTTCATTCCTTGGATGAGGTAAAAGAGGGGGATTTTTCACCTCCTCTCAAGAGCAGGGAGTGGGTCACAGTGAACGCAGCAGCAGAGAAAACAGAGCTGCCCTCTGTCGGGGCCTATCACCCACAGACCTCCAATTCCAGACTCACCCCCCAGATGCCCTAACTTTGGCAGTCCCACTTTCCTGGTCTATTTCTGTCTGCTTCCCTATTAATGACTTTTGTAAACTCCCAGGGAAGCCGAAGCCACGCTAGGATCGAGGGCCCTTTGTCAGCTTATTTACTTCCAGGAGAGGTCTTCTATCAGCGACAATATTGATTTTTTTTTTCTTACGCAGATGGGCTTGTGATTGCTGCTGAGTGTTTTAAAACTAAATGATGTATTGTTAGAGAGAAAAAATAGCAAAAGTCCGGATTAATGTACAAGTCAGTGATTAACACAAAAGTTCGGAGGGTGGTTACCTTGGAATGTGGAAGGACAGGGGCGTGGTTGGGAAGGGACGCATGAGGAGCGGCTAAGGCACATCCCGTTTCTCAAGGAGGGTGCACAGGTGTTCATCTTATTATTATTCTTGAAAATGAAGATTGGTATTTTATATGGTCTTAGGTGTATACGAAGCATTTCATAATTAAAAGAAAAAAATGGTGAAAAAAGCAGGGGCTTGAAGATGGTGAGGAGGTAAGGGGGGTGTGGAAGGAGGCATACACGGCACTCACAGGGATGGTTTGCTTTGCTGACCATTATTTTATCCTTATTTTCTCTAAAAGGGCCTTGTCTCTGATTTTCTCTAAAAGGGCCTCGTCTCACCGAGCATGAATTATAAATACTCGTGTGTCTGTAGAAGAGGTTTTCCTAAGTAAAATGCTTTATGAATTAGGTGCGGCACTTAGAATATTTTAGAAACACGACGGCTGAAAAGCCAAAGCAACGAGCACTGAACAAATGCGACATAAAAGGATTTGCATCGTGGTGCAAGCAGAGAGCAAACGCATTTACTGAGGTTACAAGCGAGCCACGGGAATTGTGTGTTTATAGAGTTCAAAGGGAGTTGTCGCCGTGTCAGTGAGGACAGGGTTTGGCGGAGGGGGCAGGATGGCTGGAGCCATCTGATAGAAGCAGGAGAGCTTGAACTGGAGGGAGGAAAATGTTTCGGGCTTTGAATTATTTGTGGTCCTGGTGCTATTTGGACTCTTACGGAGCCGGAGCCGCCGGCGTGCTGTCGCCCCCGGCCTGCGGTGCCCGGTCCCGCAATGCCCCGCGTGGCCGCCACCTCCTCGCCCGCTGTCCTTTCCCCAAACCACAAAACCCAAATGAATGTGTGTTTCTTCTAAACGGGCATGGCTTTAACTATGAAACCAAAATTTCTGGTTTGAGAAGAGTCAACATTTCGATGGCATTTATATTTCTGGTCTGTATTTTTCAAGCCTGGCAGCGAAGCCAAACTGCCCTCCATCTCTGCTGACATCTTTTCATAGTTCGCTGAAAAGGGGACACCACAGCGCTCACCATGTTTGTCACCCATTCGTGTCTGCCTGTCGCTTATTTTTAGATCTGTGTCTCTCAACAATGGACACCTGCCTGGCCCTGGCATTCCAATTCACCTGGGCCGGAGGAGAGAAGAAGGTAGGGAAGGCCTCATGAGTCAAGGTGGGGAAAATGACGTCAGCACCGTCTCCCCCACTCTGTTTTCTGCTTCCTCGTCTATGCCCTTGTCTCCTTTCATTGTCCTTCCCCCCCCAGGGCCCAGGCTCCTCGTGTTCTTCCTCCCTCGCTCTAGCAAAAGGTTCCACATCTGGAAAGCCTCTGATAAGTTCCTCACTCCCACCCTGTTACTTATTACAGAACCATTTTGCCTGCGCCATCCACACGATGAAGGACGCAATTATAAAGAGAAGTTTAAACCATTGTTTAAAATCGGCCGCAAGAAAGGAGTTTGTTTATTTATTTATTTATTTATTTATTTATTTATTTATTTATTAAAGCTTTAGTTTATTTAATTTGTCAGAGAGCGCGCACAAGCAGGGGGAGCAGCAGGCAGAGGCAGAAGCAGACTCCAGCCTGATGCAGGACTGGATTCCAGGACCCTGGGATCACGACCTGAGCCGAAGGCAGACGCGTAACCAACTGAGCCACTCAGGCGCCCCTCAACTCATTTATTTTTTATAGGTGTTTTATCCAATCATGGTAAAGGTAAGAGGGAATTATTATTTTTTTAAACATTTTGTTTATTTATTTATTTATTTATTTGAGAGAAAGAGAGAGAGACATTATGGGTGGGGGGGAAGGAGCAAAGCGGGGGAGGGCCAGAGGGAAGGGTAAAGAATCTTAAGCAGTCTCCCCACCGAGTGCGGAGCCCAATGCAGGGCTCCACCTCCCAACCCTGAGATCGTGACCTGAGCCCAAACCAAGAGTCAGCCACCCAGGCACACCAAGAGGGAATTATTTTTATATTCTCCATGTAGAAAATGGCATTGCAAAGTCATAGGAGGAGAGCATGCAGCCAAAAAATGCAGGAAGAGAATTACAAAGGCTTGTCAATGAACAAATCTAGTATGTTGTTTTTATTGACTTTGCGATGTTTATGCTATTTGTCAGCCCCTCAGAATTTACTTATTTGTTGAGTTTAAATTCTCTTTATAGATATATTTACCTTGGGACTCTAGGCTCAAAATTTTAAATTTATTTTCGTAACAAGCAACCCCTAAATCATAAAGCGTCAGCATCCACAACCCGTAGATCTGCGCTTGGTGCTCGGGAGGACGAGCGATGGCGAGTGCGAAGGACGACCAACAAGTGAAGGAAGACGATGTCCGTGTCAACACAGGAAGACACGCAGCTTCGGATGTTTCCGGTTCTGCTTTACGAAGTATCTTTTTCTATTTCCTGCCATTGTGTGGAGCCATTTTTTCCAATAGTCAAGTGCGTGTTACACGTACTCTTCTCAGAGCATCAGCCGCTCTCCTAATTCAGAACTGTGCTGTTTGATTTACTGGAAAGCTGCCCAGTGGGCATTGCCCTTGTGTACCCATTTGATATAGTGCTTCCACGAACCGATGTTCGGTAAATATTTAATAGGGTGTGTTCAGCGGAATTAGGTCAGCAGCTAAGGTGGGAGGGGAACAGTGTTTTTTTAAAATACTGGTGCAGCTTGGGATGTCGAAAAGCTTTAGAAAGCAGGGTCCTGGCAGGAAAGACAATAGTTACTGCCCTCTTTTTCTCAAGAGACTCCAGAAGCTGCTCGAAATTTCCTGAGGAGATGTTCCAGTCAGTAGAACCTTGGGTCTAATGGTGTCTGAAAGTCTTGGGAGAGAACGTTGATCTGAAAGGCTTAGAAGAGAGGCATTCTAACCCCCCAGCCGTGTGCCTCCGAGGGTTGGGAGACTGGCCCAGCAAGCAGAGCGGGTCCAAATCACTGTAAAACATTGAAGGATTTAGTGGTGAAGGGACATCATTTCTGCAACTTACAGTCAAACTTTTGGGGGGCGCGGGGTATGGAATGTCTGAGAGATATAGCAAAGACAGTAAAATTTAACATTTGGGGGATCTGAATAAAAGGAATATGGAAATTTTTTGTAACACTCTTGAAACTTTTCTATACGTATGAAATTATGCAACAATTTAAAGTTCAAAGAAAACTATTACAACGTCCTAAAAAGAGAACACAATGAAAAAATAACAGTAAATCTCTGTTTTGACTCTACTTTTCTTCTTAGCGTGATGAAAACATTGTGACACAAAGAATTTAAGCAAAAGATTATCTCCATGTCTCTCTACCCGGTGTATGGAAAGCTGGCTGGGGTGCCTGGGTGGCGCAGCTGGTTAGGGGATAAGCATCTGACTCTTGGTTTCTGCTCAGGTCTGTGATCTCTGGGCTGTGATCTTGGGGTCTTGGGATGGAGCCCCGCATGGGCTCCGTGCTCAAGGGGAGTCTGCTTGAGATTCTCTCCCTCTGCCTTTCCCCTTCTCACTCATGTTCTCTCTCAAATAAATAAATAATATATATATATATTTATATATATAAAGAAAAGCTGAGTGTTACTGAGATTTTGGTAACTTTAATTATTTTAAGTGTTGTCTATTTAAGAGAATTGGGACTATCCGTGAAGGAAAGAAATTTGAGTCTTTTAAGACTCCATAGACAATTTCAGACTTCCAACAGCGTAAATACCACAAGGCAGTGGTATCCCTCAAGTTTTTTTGAAAACTGGGTTAAAACTAGAGGCCCTTGCGTTCCTGCCGATAGCCTAACTTCATTGTTGTTATTGTTATTGTTCCTTACTGTTTTGTGTTGCCTAATATTCCATAAGTTATATGTATTATATATATCTTGGATGACAGCCTCCAGCAAACACTGTAGGCTCTGTGGAAATGGTAGAAGGATTATGTATGAGATCAAGAGTGGATTCCTGCTGAACTGAGCAGGGACTTTTGCACATACTGGAGGAACTGGGCGTGTGTTTAAGTAGAGGAGAACCTTGACGGGGTTAGGGTTGGCCTTCCTGTGGTATAACTCTGAGGGCACTGCAGACCAGTGGAGGGGGGTGCAAAAACGTCAACGAAAGAGGAAAAAACATTGTCGTTATGGTAAACCCCACATTCAGACAAGAAGAGGAAACACACTTTCCCTTTGTTTCCCCTTTTCTCACCACTTTGTGTTTGCTGCATTCTCTCCACGGCCATCTATTTCCAGACCTTAAGATAGGTCTATTTGAACTGTTCTTCTGCTATGTTATTTCAAATAGATGTTTAATATGCCGTAAAAATCTAAAAGTATATTAACCATTTGCACCAATTACTATAGCTCTTAAAAGATATTTATGTGGTTCTAAGCAACTGATTTAGAGCTAACTTTGGGAACAAAGACTGTAAACTAAGAAATGTGTTATGCATTTTTACTTTTGAATTAAAACAACTTTGATTTTTGCACATACTCAATTAAGTACAGCTACAGAAGAGGAAAACTGATCTTGGCTGGGAATTGGGAGTTTTGAGTCTCATGTATCCTTGGCAACAGCATTTGACTGAGTGTGTTCCCAGCAAGTCTTTGCCTTCCCCGTGCTTGATACGATAGGTCTAAGCAGCCTGTTCTTCCAGTCCTGACAAAGGTTCCTATTCAATTATTTAGCATTATTTCTATCCCAGTAGTTAAACCAACTTCATTCCTGCTATCCTTAATGTTCAACTTTGAGCTTTATTAGTTTTTCTGGGAAAGAAATAAAAGGTATAGCATCGATTTTCTAATTTTTTAAAGATTTAGTTATTATTTGAGAGAGAGAGAGAGGGCACACGCATGGGGTGGGGGCAGAGGGAGAAGGACAGAATCTCAAGCAGACTCCTCACCGAGCGTGGAGCCCAAGTCGGGGCTGGGGACCCTCAGATCATGACCTGGGCTGAAACCAAGAGTTGGATGCTTAACCAACTATGCCACTCAGGTGCCCCCCCCCCCCAATTTTCTATCTTAGCCAATCATGAGGATCCTTAAGAAGCTTGTTAAGACACAGCTCAGCAGCTTCCTACCTGAAGGTCTGGAGTGGACTTTCATTAGCTGGTATCCAAACACGTGATGAGCCTTATTCTGTTGTCCCTAATGTCTTTTCTTTTGGTAATCTTTTACCTAAGTTCTCTCCCTCCCACCCGCCATGACAAAGTTGTAAATGAAGCAAACGTTTGAAGAGAGGAAAGCAGCTAATATTTACCGATCACCTATTGTAACAAAAGCAATACTAGATACACTATTGTTTTCAATCCTCAAAACTCTTCTATCAGATTGTATGATTATCCGCATTTTCCCAGAAATGGGAGAGGGACTCAAGTAAGTTCATCATTTTGCTAAAGTTCTACTGATGGTGAGTGGCAGAGCTAGGATTTGAATTTAGATGCATGTGACTACTGATAAGTGTTGCTAAAATGCCATTTTCTGGGGAGCAATGTACATTCAGACCATCTTTTCTTTCTGTGGTAGCAACAAAATAAACACATATGACAAGCTTGAAATTATGCAAGAACTGAGCATAAAATATTCACTATGCTTTATTTACCAGGGCAGGAAGAACGAAGACATCAAACTTTTTTTTTTTTTTTCTGATTAACCTTAAACTAGTTTACCACATTCATTGAGTTAAATTAGTTTCTAGAGTGTGGAATTACTTCTGATAATTACTATTGAATTTGAGTACCCTATGGCTTGCCAGATTTTCTTAAAAACAGAAAAAAGAATAAAGAGGCTATCCAGGGGCTCCGATACTGAACAACCTAAGAATCCCTCTAGTAGTTCTTTTCATATTTTACAAAATATATGAAACAAAGTAATGTAACTAGAAAGTGAGTGCCATGGATTGGGTGGTCAGAGACTCTCAGAGATCTGAGTGGCAAGAAGGAAGCAGCCATTCAACCCTCCAAACTTCTTTGGAGGTGGGAAGGTGGTTTCTCCACTTATTTCTTGGTCCTAAGTTCGATTGCTGTGACAGAGGGGCTGCTGTAATGGGACTGGTGACCTGAAATGCACAAATGAGTCTGTGAAAAGGAGAAAGGTGCTGTCTAATACCTTGGAGGTGTACTCCAAATTCTGAATTCTTACATTAATCTAAGAGACTGTGTTCTCTATGATAAAAAAGACAACCCAACTAAAAATAGGCAAAAATTTGAATAGACATTTCTTTAAAGATATACAAATGGTCAATAAACCACAAGAGGCTCAGCATCATTACCTATTAGGGAAATGTAAATCTAAACCATAATGAGATACCACTGCATACCCACTAGAAAGGCTATAATTAAAATAAAAAAGGAAAATAACAAGTGTTGGCAAAAATGTGGAGAAATTGGAATCCTTACACATTGCTGGTGGGAATGTAAAATGGCATAGTTACCAAAACAATGGGAAACAGTTTGATAGTACCTCAGAAAGTTACATATAGGTTTTCATATGCTGTAACAATTCTACTCCTAGGCATAAACCAAATAGAATTGAAGACATATTTTCACACACCAAACCCCCCCGCCAAAAAAAAAAAAAAAACTGGTACACAAACATTTATAGCAACATTATTCATATTACCTAATAAGGGGAAACTATCCAAATATCTGTCAACTGATGAATGGATTAAAAAATGTGGTACATCCATACAGGAGTGTATTACTCAATCATAACAAGAAATGAGATTCTGATATATTTATGGATGAACCTTAAAGACATTAAGCTTAGTAAAACAAGCCAGCCACAAAGACCTCTTATTGAATGATTTAATTTACATGGAACAGACAAGTCCAAAGAGAGATAAAATTGATTAGTGGTTGTCAGGGGCTGGGGCAGGGCTAGAAGCAGGGAGAAGAGGGAGGGTCTATTAACGGTTCAAGGATTTTTTGGGGGGGTGGTGAAAATGTCCTGGAATGAGTGGTGATGGTTGTACAACTCTATAAATATATTAAAAATAACTTCAAAATGGTGAATTTTATGGTTTGTGAATTATGTCTCAATAAGGAATATGTTTTAAAAAGTCTGTGTTACTCAGCTGAGATGTAAATATCGAGGTTGCCATCTATAAATCAAGTAACTGAGGTTTTTTTTTTTTTTTTTTTTTTTACCCGGAGGGGGTTTGTTGTTGTTGTTGTTGTTTTGAGAGAGGAAGAGAGAGCGTGGAGGGGCAGAGGGAGAAGAAGAAAGAGAATCCCAAGCAGGCTCTGTGCCCAGGGCAGAGCCCGACCTGGGGCTTGATCTCATATCTGAGATCACGGCCGGAGCTGAAACCAAGACTCAGATGCTTAATCAACTGAGCCCCCCAGGGACCCCCAGAATGTAATTGTTGAACAAGGAAGGTATCTATTTACACTAGCAACACGAGTAATTCAAATTTATTATTTGAAAGTTGTTAAAATAAGTTAAAGATAATTCATAAAGACATAGAACTTAAAAATCAAGGCACTCGACTTGGATTAAAGTTCTTTAGTCGTCCATTCCTGCCTCACTGTTACTTTAGGGAATATCGGCAAGCTCAGAACTAATCAGATCATCACACTGAGGAATAAATCGATTCACTGGGGAGTCTTCATCCTGATCTCTAAAGAGCAGGTGTACCAACACCAAAGAGGTCAGAGGTCAGTGCTCCTCTGAAGCTGGCTGGCTCAGGGAGAGGCAGGACTGACCCTGAAGGAACCTCATCATTCAAGAATACAAGGACTTGAGGAAGGAAGTATATATACCAAGGTGGTGAAACGCAATTTATGTGGCTTATTGGGGGGGGGTTGTCTACTAGCTTGCTTTGTCCATAGGAGTAAGGACAGAGGAAGAAGAGGAACATGGGGGAGAGGCTGTGCTAGAGCGAGAAGGACTCCTTGAACGCCA
This sequence comes from Ursus maritimus, assembly GCF_017311325.1. Classification (NCBI taxonomy): domain Eukaryota; kingdom Metazoa; phylum Chordata; class Mammalia; order Carnivora; family Ursidae; genus Ursus; species Ursus maritimus. Next base: position 64,085,516 of record NW_024423343.1, read on the forward strand.
GGATAGAGTGGAGACAACTAAGAGATGCCACTTTTATCCTGGACTTTCCCCAAGTCTGGGTGGAGTTGGATAATTTACGTCACTCTTTCTGTTCTAGGTTCCTGTTCTTTATAGAAAAAGAGGCATTGAAGTTGATTTCTATACCAGGTGTCTTATTTGGGTTAACGTCGTATTTCATGGATCACTGTACTGGTTCCCTATTACTGCTGTAACAAACGACCACGAATTCAGCGGCTTAAGGCGATATGAATTTATTATTTTACAGTTCTAGAGATCAGAAGGCTAAAATCAAGAGGCTTGAGTTCTAGAGGCTTCAGGAGACAATCTGAGAATCTGTTTCCTTGCCTTTTGCAGCTTCCGGAGACTGTACATATTCTTTGGCTCATGGCTCCTTTCTCCATCGTCAAGGCACGTCCCTGCAACCACTGGTCCCGATGTGACATCGCCCGTTTTTGACTTTGACTCTCCTGCCTCCCTCTGATTAGGGCCCTTGGGATGACACCGGGCCCACAGAGATCACCAAGGTAATCTTCCCATCTCAAGATCCTTAACCTCATCACATCTGTGAAGATTCTTTTGTCATTTAAGGCAATTTATTCACAGGCTCTGAAGGTTACAATTGGGACATCTCTAAAGGACCATTATTAAGCCTACCACAAGCACCTGTCAGTTTGTCGGAATCCCTAAAACACACAGATTTCGAATGAGTCCCTTTCTAGACCTCCAGGAGTGGGGTCCAGGAATATGCATTTTAAACAAGACTCTCCAAGCTTGTGAATCGTGGCTGTTGAGAAAGGCATGTCACTTAAGATTTTTGAGGTTGAGTAGAGGAGGGAAATGAGTAAAACAGTATTTTAACGTAAACGTTGAGCTCTTTAAAATCATGTGAGAGTTACGTGTGCTGAGGGCTACTGAATGTTGGTGTACAATTGCTTTTTTTTTTTTAGCAGAAAATTCTGCTTAGAACTTGGATCCAATTAAAACAAAAGGCAGTTGGTTGGATTAATTGTGAGAGCGTGGGCAAGCCTGCTTTTCTAGTCTCTGAACCACCTTAGTTACTAAACTCTTTTGCTCTTTGGGAGAATCCTGCTTCAGATCACCCGCATTCCTGGCGTTGCCTGCCGGCCGGGGAGCCTTTAAACCCCGTAGGGAGCTGAACGCAGACACGCATCGCGGCAGCTCCCACACACATGGAATCAGAACCAAGCCGGCATGTCCTTCCTTCTCCCGTCAGATCATTACTCTCTTTGCACTACTTTCCTTCCAGTTTCGCATGTGACAGAGGCTTTGGAGCCTTGCGTCTTCGAGTGAAAAACTCCCCATTTCATGGTTAGACAGTGGACGGAAGGAGTTTGCTTGTGCGAGATGGCTTTCCCGTCTTAACTCGATAGCTTCCTCCAGCATGAGTCCTCGGGATGAAACATACTGACCAAGACACCGAAGGGCTTTCTCCTGGGGACAGATCCACAAAGCCCTAGCAGGTGGCTCGGGAGAGCCGTGTTTCTGCCCCTCCACATCTGATACGTCAGTGCTCAGCCCCGCCCGTACATTGGAATCACTTGAGGGTCTTTCATTATTATTATTATTATTATTTAAAGATTTTATTTATTTATTTATTTCATAGAGAGTGCAAGCACGGCGAGGGGGGGGGGATGGCGGCAGAGGCAGGGGGAGAAGCAGACTCTCTGCTGAGCAGCGAGCCCGATGTGGGACTCGATTCCAGGACCCTGGGGTCATGCATGATCTGAACCTGAGGCAGATGCTTAACCGACTGAGCCACCCAGGTGCCCCTCACCTGAGGGTCTTAAAACAAATAATTCTTGGGACCTATTCCTCCTGGAGATTCTGATTTTATTGGTTTGAGAAAGATTCCTGGCATTAGTATTTTTAAAAACTCTCCAAATAATTCTAATGTGAAGCCAGGGTTCAAAACCACCAAATTAGGGCACCGTACATGGGTCCAGGTGAGGAAGTCGCTAATAGGTAGAGTCATTATTGTGTTTTTAAAAATGGAGTACAGTCAAGAATTCTACATTTAGTTGTATGCAAAGTTCATTCACTATGTTAAGTACATGGCACTCACTTCAGTGATAAGAACTAGGAGTGCTGGTAGACCTATTCTGAGGAGATTCCTAGGCAGAGCCTGGGCTTTGGAGACAGACTCAAGGTTGAATGACTTTTGGTTCTTCCAGTTACTACTAGGAAGTGTTGACCCCTTACCCTCCTAAGTTTCAATTTCCTCCTCTGTGGAATGTACATAATAATCCCTACTTACAAATTTGTTAAAAGGAATAAATAAGACTTAAATAAAGCCTCTGTCATATTAGTAAACACATGGTGAATATTATGGTCTCCCTTTTCATACGGAAAAGGATTTTGGGGCCAAAAAACCCCTCTGCTGCGTGTTTTTTCTAAGTAACACAGTTAACTAGCACGCAGCCTGGGAGTAGAACTGATGACTTCTAGTTAGGATCTGGTTCTTTTGCAGAATCACTGTAATGTGGCTAATATATTATGTAGAAACAGTAACATCTTTCCCCTTAAGAGTTGCTTCTAGATGATTATTACCTGTAATGGCCCAAATCATCACGTCTCCTTCCCCTCCTCTTTCTTTAGCTGCATAATTAAATTTACAAGAGGCGGTTAGTGCAGGCCAAGGCACACCTTATGTGGCAATAACAATAATATGCTTTAGAGCAGATAATAAACACACTACTTCAAATGCGAGGACGCTGCTGAGGGTCGTTCCTCCCTGACCAGCCATAGGCGGCACAACTCACCGGGCTTAAATATGATTCCAGAACTGTGCTGTTCAGTACAGTAGTCCTAGTCTGATGAACATGTAGCTATTTCAATTAAAATTAAAAGGAATTAAATTAAAGAAATTTAAAAATTTACTCAGTTATACTGTCTACGCTTTAAGTGCTCAGTAGCCATATGTGACCAGGGCAGCTGCATTGAAGGGTATGGATTTGGAACATTTCCATCATCACAGAAAGTTCTATCGGTCAGTGCTGTGTGAGAGGCCCTACTCATTTCTTTGGATTTGCCATTGTATCTAAATTTGTGAATTGCTCTATTAATAACTGTTACTTACATAACAATAACATGAGGGAAAGAAAGGTGGGTGTGATACGAAAATAAGCTGAGAGGAAGAGGACAGGAAAATAGTTTGTCTTTCTAAATTGACATCTGGCGAGTGACAGTTCAAGCAAGAATAAACCGTCCCCTAGGCTTGTAAGCAGAAACACCCTGGCTAAAGAGTTCATTATGCTGATTCTGAAAGGCTGGGGATAGTACAGGGTCGGATACAAAGGTCTGGCCGCCAGTGTGCCTACTGGGCTCCCAGTGGGTTCCCGCTGCAGCTGTCACCATGGCAACACTCAAGCTAGAGGTGGGAGCCCTGACCGCAGCTGCTCTCACGCTGCTGCCCCACGCCTCCCAGCCATCCTGAGTGGCCCTACCCGCAGTCTCATTAATCACCGTGAAATCCCCAGAGAGCTCTATTTAAGCGCGACTTATTGCAGAAAAAAGTAGGACTCGGAAAGAAATTCAGATGTTAAACCTAATCGGCAAATACAATGTTAGGCCTCTTGCTGTTAACAAAAAAGAAAATCAAAGTATAAATTTTAAATTTTACTCTATCATGTTGCTGTATTTGATTCTCAGCTAGGAAGCACTGGCCCCTCTTTCTGTGTTGAGATCAAGTTCCTCATTTGGTGAACGCTATCGGTAGTTAGTGGGGCCGGTCACCAGTTTCCGTTCTTCCAAGCACGTAGTAGGAGGCATTACCCAACCCCTCCCCTTTCTTAATCATTACAGTACCTTCGTTGGGAATCAGGTAAGACGATAGAAAGTAAAATGCAATCCCCTTCTCGTATGATTTATTTTGACCAGTGCAGTGGCAGGGGAAGTGGGATGTGTTACTTCCAGCTAGAAACCTTAGAGAAGCAGCGCGTGACTAGCTACACTCCCTCCCGGAGGCCGCTGATGCAGAGCGTGGAGCCTTCCCCAGTCTCAGTACCCGGCGACGGCAGCCTAGCGCGGAGCGCCTCACCCAGTTCACATGGACCTGACGTGAGACCAGGTTTCAAACCATCGAGATTTAGAGGCTTGTTTGCCTCTAAACATAGCATACTTTCGAATCTTTTAATCAATACAGTGGATATGCTAAAATAAAAGTAAATAAAAATAAAACGGAAAGAGTGGGAATGTGTTAATTTCAAGAATATCCTTTCTATTGTAGGATCAGCTTAAATAAAATAATCAGTTTAAGGGTTTGGGTCCCCCCCCCCCCC
>NW_024423343.1:64089823-64160994 GCF_017311325.1 Ursus maritimus
GGGGTGGGGCCCCCCCCCCCCCGCCCATGCCAGTATTTTTCTGTCTTGCAAGCAAGCTTTGTTAATCTTGGCTTAGATCAAAGCAAAAAATTAGCCCTGTACTAGTGACTGAATTAGTCTTCTTAGCCTTCTTCTTCTCTTTTCTTTTCTTTTCTTTCTTTCTTGCTTTCTTCTTTCTTTCTTTTTCTTTCTTTCTTTCTTTCTTTCTTTCTTTTTTTTTTTTTTTAAGATTTTACCTATTTATTTGTCAGAGAGAGACAGAGAGCACACAAGCAGGGGGAGCAGCAGGCAGAGGGAGAAGCAGGCTCTCTGCTGAGCAAGGAGCTCCATCCCAGGATGCTGGGATCATGACCTGAGCCGTAGGCTGACGCCTAACCAACTGAGCCACCCAGGTGTCCCAGTCTTCTTAGATTTCTTGATGGCAAAATGTACATAAAAACTTCTGATGATACCTATATATAAAATTGTTTTTAAAAATTTTAATAAAATACACCGGTTCTTATATTCAAATAAATAGCCACATACAAAAACTATGAGAAAGGTAGCTGATAGATACTTAGTACCATTATCTGACATTTTTAATATCATTTGGGGGGGAATCCTGGGGAACAATTTGGAAGACATACATTTTATTCTTATTATTTTATTTTATTTCAGTAGGTTTCACACCCAGCATGGAGCCCATTGTGGGGCTTGAACTCCAACCCTGAGATCAAGACATGAGCTGAAATCAAGAGTCAGATGCTTAACCGGCTGAGCCACCCAGCACCCCTATTTTAATTATTTTAGATAAATGGTTTAACTTTACTAGTTCATCAGTGTTTCAACTTGTTTCTGAATGATGTGGATTTAAAAAAACGCCAAATAGATTTCTAAAGTATTAAGATTTGTCACAATTAAAGCTGTATTCCAATTTTTTTAAATGAAATTCAAGATAGCTTTGAACAATGGCAGCCTCCCTACCGTGTCTCCTCAAAAGAGGCAGCTTATTTAGAAATATCAATCCTGACGTGTGTCCGCGTGTGTGTTCACTGTGTATCTCATCTATTACCTCAAATAGATGTGATATAAAAGTTAAAAAAATTAAAAGGTTGAAAGCAGTCATAGTATTTTATAATCACAAATCCTGACACCGAACCCTTTAAACATCCACTAAAGCCAAATAACGAGAAAAATCAGAAAATAATTCTGCTGGATTTTATACATTCCGTGGCTGAGATTTTCCTTTGTTTACCCTGATACTCAGAAAAGAAAGTCTACTTTAGCAACTTTTTTTTTTCTTTTTTAAGTGCAGGCAACTTAGAAGTTAAGTAGGATGCCTCCGTGGTATGCCTTCTCACTCGTTCAGGATCTAGGACGTTCTGCCAGTTGGCCAGTAAGGGGAGCCATCACAAAGTAATTACAGACACGTGCCAACCTTTTCTCCTAGAATTCAAGTTTGTGAGGGGTTTTCTAATGTGTATCTTGTTCTGCAGTGAATTTTCTAGGTCACCACTGACCGTGCTGTTGAAACGGCAGGCCACCAGATAGTAAATGCTGCAGAAAAGCTCGGATGCTGCGCTGTTTCTTTGGAATCTCTCTTTCCCCATGTCCCATGCTGTTAGAAAAAGCTTCTATTACATAGGAGCCAGGCCAAAGGCTGTGATCTGAGTCCTGCTGCTGCTCTAATGTCTGCCCCTCCTCAGGTCTCTTTATTAACTCCTCTTGCCCCTCCAATAATAAATGGAAATTACATGTTTCTTTCAAGTCCACCTACCCACGCCTTTCAGGAAAAGCCATTTGTTCCCATGCACCTGGAGCTAATTCTCACTTCCTGCATCTTATCCACTGAGCCCACCTCCTGCCCGCCGCCTCCTCCCAGACTCCCCCTAGATGCCATTTTACCGCTTCTGGGGGTCTGAGCTGGTGTGCTTTGGGGCTTGCCCAAGATGAAAGACTTCAAGCTTTGAGTTTTTCCAGGTATGGTAGTTACTGTGTATTGTTTCACGAGGGCAAGCATTTGAGTGTGGCACCTAGCCAAGCATAGTTGTTTCAAGAAAAGTCAATAATGCATATTACAAACATGTTTTGGTGACCAAACACAGCCTCCCAGCTATAGGTCTCCCCTAGAAAAGTGAGGCAATTATCTCAATCAGTCAAGTGAAAAGGTCTATTTATGCTTCAATTCTCTGGCTAATTCAGGCAAAAGTAAAATTTTCATCTGAATGATCTCAGTAATTGGCTTGCTGCTTTGCTTTACCAGTGAAAACTTGACAAAGAAGCAGAGGCTGTTCCATACTGACAGCGTGGTGGTAATCATATAGGGAGCTGGTGCGTGGAAAACATTGATGAGAAAGTACCTTAGTGGAGACTTTGTTGAGAGAGTCCAACAAAAGAGCTCCTAACCATGGTACTGGTAAAGATATGTGTTCACCTTTTTCCATCTAAGTTCACAACTCTATGTTGATCTCTTAACTGTTACATGACTTCACTTCTTCTTTTGATGTGACGGATGTGGAGATGTACCACCCAAATTCGTGCAGGGCAAACTCGTCTCTCTTCCAGGAATGGCCTCAGCCGCAGAGAGATATCTTGCTCAAAAGCATGACCTACCTGGGGTATTCACACCCAATGACTGCGCATGGTGGAGACATAAAGACCTGACATTGTCGGTTTTCTAGGGGACGACTCCAGTGGGCCATAGCGGCTCTGGAGCTCCCTGTGAGTTGGCCTGAGGCTTTGTCAGACTTGCAGCACAGTTCAACTTATCCCTCTGTCCAATTGCTTTTTCTCCTTGCTTCCACAGGTGTTGATACCTCAATAAATATCCTACATGTCCATCTCCATTTTAGTGTCGGCTTCTAGAAAACCCAGTCTGACGTTTGGTACTAGGAATGGTCCAGACAATCAGTTAATAAGAAGTTTTGGAGCTGCACTTACCACTTGGCTAGTAATGTGAATTCTCTTACTGATGGCATATGGAGCATGGACCTTTCCTGACCTAAAGTAGTAGGCCAATGGTGATAGCAGAACTCTAAAACAATAGAGGACAGGCGATGACGCATGAGTACTAAAACAAGGAGAATGCAAATATAATAAACAGCAAAGTTAGAGCGGCAGCCAAAGGGATCCTGACCCACAGTGAGTTATGGAAACAGCTAGTAGAGACTGATATGACTAGAGACAAAGTCAATGGACAGCCAACATGGGTACTTCTCAGTTTATACCAAGGCATACTTTCTCCATGGGGTGAAGGCAGAAGTGGACCCATTTAACATGATCTGCTGGGGAAATCTGTGCTTCCTACCCCACTACTCTGAAGGATCCACCAGATTAAATGTCCTAGTTGTCAGGACACACTTCTATCAGGGGCTCAAGATTCCCATAGAACTTAAGCGCCTGCTGCTGCCTGGGAATTGTGGGCAGGGAGAAGAGTCAGCATCCTGGTAGAGGCAATTGACCTCGATCATCAGTAAGAGATGGGGCTGATGTTACACGCTGGGAGCAAGAAGAACAACCGCTTAGATGCCTCCTGGGTCTGGGTCATACCACCGGTCATACCATCAAGACTAACAGATGTGGTTGCTGAAGCAGAAGAGAATGTAGAATTTATAGTGAAAGAGGGCGATGATGGGTATCAGTTGTGGTTCATGACCGGCTAGAGTGGCAGGGGCTGGAGTGTACTCTACTCAGCAAACCCTTCCAAGTTTTCCAGAATTCTAAAAGGCCTGCTCCCTGAAATTTAAGTGAAGTAGTGGATCTGAGGGATGGAATGGGGAACACATGGAGCTATGCTACCTTCAAGGGTTTTTCTACAAGGAAGGATTCTCCCAGCTTCCGAGAGGGCTCCTCTGCTCTGGAGTGCCATGTTTCCCCAGAGCACCCCCTTCCCGGGGTGGACTACACACGAAGACTGGTCGTGGCTGGCTATAAAGGCCCAGCTGTCTTCAGCCCACCAAGGTCAGAGGAGCCATTTTTACTCCGGAGCACCCCCGGGGTGGGGGGTGGCCTGGTTGGGGCTCTGTGAGGTCTGCATCAGAGCTTGATTTCTCCCTCTTCCTGATCTGCTTCCTCCCGTTGGCTTCCATGGGTATTGAGCCCAAATAAAAAGCTAGCTAACCTGCATCTCAGCTTCTGCTGCTGGAGAACAGCCTGCACGACCGGCCTCGCAAATGCTCAGTCCCCTCCATTCTACTCCTCGTTTTCTCCTCAAATAACTGACCTTTTCTTTGCCGGAATCACCCAGAGCCCTGTCCTCGCTGGTCTGGAGGGACCCTGCCTGTCTTGTGCATCACTGCGCCCTCACTCTCTAGCACTGAGCTCTGAACAGAGCAAGCCCTCAGCAATTATTATTATTATTTTTTGAAAGAATAGCGATTGCAACGGCTACAGAGATTTTTACTCTGACATTCTCATCTTCCCAAACCGTCTCTGTACTGCAACTACTCTGATTCGTGATGTCTTGGGGATCTCCCTCTTTCCCTAAGGATACAAGTCAGATTCTTTGGACTAGCTCTCAGAGTTTTGCAGCATCTGAATTGATTCTCATCTGATTGCTCACTTGTTCCGAGGGTAAATCATCTGCTCTTAGCAACATCCCTCTGCTCTGCGTGACTTGGTCCTGACTCAGGCTCTCCTCGAGCTGATCCATAAAGTGGAATATGGAATGTCCCCTACCAGCTGAAACTCTCCCTCCCCTTGAATCTGACTTCTTCTCCTTCCTTTCAGACAGCCATCTTTCCCTCATCTGACTTCCTGTAAGTGCAGCCTTCAGTATCTCACTGCAAATATATCAGCAAACATCTTATGTGTCTACTATGTTCTAGGCTCTAAGCTGGATGCCGAGGCTATGGAGAGTAGAGACACATTTTCTGTTCTCAGGGAGTCCTGTAGAGGGAGTAGGTACATAAACAAGTGAGTGCAGCAGAAAGTAAAGGGAAATGTCCTCCCTGGCTCTGAAATAGCAGGTAATCCAGTTTCAGGAGAATCAGAAAGGCAACATAAAGGAAGAGACATTTGAGTTTTCTCTTGAAAAACAAGCAGATGGTTAGTAGAATTGTGCTGTCAGGACAGGGTTGTGGGGTGTGTGTTCTGGACAAGAGGGGCCTGCTGAACAGAGGCAGTGAAAAACGGAGTAGTGGACAAGGTCTAAGCTGTCTGTCTTGGGGGCAAAGGAGGACGTGCGAAGCAAAGAGAGAGCTTGATGAGCGAAAAGGATGGAAATGTTTGTTGTGCCCAGATCTTGGGCGATCTCGTGGGACACCCCAAAGAGTTTGGATTTTATCTTGTTGGCAGTGAGGAAGGCCTATCAGAGAAGGTATTTTAAGTGAGTGAGCAACATGATCGAATTTGAGTTATAGGTTGTTCACACAATCACGTATTATGATTGCACTTTCAAAAATATAAATCTAGTGTCGGAGAGTAAGAAAACCCATTGTTTGAGGACAGTGACTTGCATATAATAGGAGATGAGGAAGGATCCATTTTCTCTTTGCCAACAAAAGGTCACTTAATTCAGCATTACCAAGCAGGTAAGCATTTACATGCGCTATGTGTACACAAATATTCTAAACACCGAATCACACAGAGTCTGCTTTAAGCAAAGCCAAACAAAAATACTACTAATCAAGTGTATTACAGAATGCTACTTACAAGAGATTGGATTTGTCTTTATCAAAATATCTCCCCAAATTTCATTTGCATAGGGAATTCCTCTCTGGCCCTCACATTTGTTCACACGTCATTACTTGATGAAGGAGTTGAATAGTTGAAGAAAAATGTTAGCAGCGTCTCCACTTAGGGATCGATCATAATAAAGTTAACACCTCTTTGAGATGATAATGTAATAAGCCATTCACAGGAACTGGTTTCACACAACGTTTCAAAACTCTGTCTGTTACACAGAGGGAGGTATTCTTGTGTGTTTTGGTGTTTTGCGACAGCTCAGTATGTAAGAACAAAGGATTTACACAAAACGCAAAAGAATGCAACAGTAGATACAACTTAGAAACCGGTTTTACTCTGCTGCAAACAAATGGACAAGATATTGTACAATATATAATAAAAAGGACAGCATAATACAAGTGCCACTAATAAGAGAAACTTAAGGATAAGACTTAAAAATGCTTATTTGTGATTTATATATATACACACTGCAATAAAAAGCCACAATAAATACACGAATTTCCATGTCATTCATAATAAATACTGAAAATATAAATACAGAAGACTACATCTAATATGAATAAATTATTACAACATAAGATCCAGGTTAAGTTCTGTTGACTATTATTGTAGCTTATTTTATATACCCTTTGGCATCTTTGATGTTATAACTTATACACAAGAGAAATCAATCTAGAAACTGTGTGACACACAATATGATGGTTTAGTGTAAAGCGATTGTATGTATGAACTGTTGTTTGCTTTTCTTCCCTTTCAACCTTTCTGAGCGATTAAATTGAACATAACAGTAAGAAAATGTCTATTGAAATACTGTTGAAATTGAGTAAAAGTAATAACAGAAATCAACTAAGAGATAAAACCAATCACAATGTCAAAAAACGTGACAGTGAGTTTATCTCACTGAGTTTTTAAATTACTTTTTTTGTCAGCAAAAAACAAACAAAAAAACAAAACAAAACCAAAACAAAAAAACACTCTCAAAAGACTTCCCTTGTGTAAAGACCATTCCCAATGTCCGAATGGTTCAACATAGACTGAAGGATAACACTCAAGTCCTTTGGATTCTTTGATCTACCATTACATTCAGCTCACTCGATTTCACCAGAATTTGCAAATGTTCCGAATTCTATGGCAGCTGGAAAGTGGAGACACAGTTGACATCTAAGACTATGATCAAGATAAAGATACTGCAAAAGGTGCCATTTGTCTATGCAACCAATTATACATATATATTTTAAATGGGGAAAATGCATTTTTGACCAATGTCAAATGACCTTTTCCTATCAAGTTGATATACCCTGTGACATTGAGGGAAACACACTGAAATAACAAAGTGCCATTTTCTGCATTAACAGGCATTAACCAATACATATGTATTAATAGTTCTATCTTAAGAGGCTATTACACCAGAAATGCAATAAACTAAAATGAAAGCAGATCAACTTTACTAAGACACAATAAAGGCTGAGGTTCTTAGGAACAGAGTTGTAATCTACAGGTTTTTAATTTTTTAAACTATGTCTGTACTGTAAATGTCTAGCATTTATTTTACATCAAACACTTTTGAAACATGTTTCACAAACTACGCCTCAGACTTATTTCCATAGAAGTGTCTAGAGTCAATTAAAACATGGGCCAAATTATCCAACATTCTTTACATAAACATTCTATACCTTTTTTTTTTTTTAAAGCAAAAAGGGTTATTTCCCCTAGTGTTATTTGTGGGGAACAACCGCACCGATGTGGCTGTCATTTCACAAGAGCATCCGAGTTGGGGAGATAAGCAGCTGTATCTAGATTGGAAAAAAATCCCATGGAGAAAGGAAACATTGATTTCAGGGGTGCTCCTCATCTTCCGGTTAGTTCTGACTCTGAGTTGGAAGCAACTCTGAGCAAACAGAAAATGCTCTGAAAGCTGCAGGGGGTGCTTGGGTCAAGTGATGTAATCAGGAAAAAAAAAAATCACCATCCTCCCAGACTCCCTTCGATTTCAGGCCTTGTCAAGATGACAAATTTTTAAATCATTCTGCTGATCCCTGAGAAGGCAGGCAGCCATTGTTTAAATAACACGGGGACAAAGGCTGGGATCAAATGGTGGCTGAGTAATTCTCTGGAGTCATTTAATTCCACAAAAGACTCTCCAAAACTAGTCACATCTTCCCCCAGAAGGAGTGGAAAAGCTTGAGATTCTCATTTGTCATTTTAGGGTAAAGAAAGATTCACGAGAAGGTACTTATTTAGAAGCAAGAAGGTAGAAAATGCTCACTTGATGTCACTGCAACTTCTCAGAAAATTGAGCAAGTCAAGTCACTTGATCCTAACTCTGATGTCTGTCACTGGGGATCTGAAGCAGTCACCTTTCTTGACATTACCTCCTGACATTACAGCATTGGTGAACACAAACGAAAAAGAAGAAAAAAAAAACTACTGTCATATTTGTTGAAAGCAGGTTATGTTATTGAACGTGGTCTCAATACTCACATCTTTATTTTTTAAAAATCTGATTTCTTAGGAGACGTATGGAGTCATCAAATACAATAATCATCAAAGTAAGGGGAAACCCAATGTCCTTCGAGTCTGCCAGGACAATGGCCCAAATCACCACAACTGTTGCCAGGTGCCTAGCCCACAAAGACTGGCCAAGATATTTTCTTATTGTGAGAAAAACCTAACAGAACTGGATTGTGTTGCCAAGGAAACAGCTTTCCCTAGAGATGTTAAGAATAGATGGGTATCTATCCTGTTGGGCATGCCTGAATGACAGTCTTCCCCGGAGAGAGATGGATGAGGCGGATGACCTCTGGAGATCTCTTCTAGTCTCGGGACTATAAAATTTGAAGAATACACAAGAATCTCAAACTTTTCATTATTCACACACAGTTGGCCATTGTGAGTATCCGTGAAAAGATTAAACTAGTCTAAGATACCCGTTTGGCATGACTAGAGCCTAATGAATCACGATTCAGAGCGTAACCTTTGGCAGGGGACCCTATTTAATTATGGTACAAAGGAAATGACTGTGCCAACTACTAAAATTTAAAGTCTATCAAGTTCAGATATTATTTGGGTATCATTAAAGCATCCAAGGATCAACACTTAATTAAAAAAACAATAACCTCTGGCAATTTATTTCTTAGGCTTAGATATTTAGGTTTTTCCCCTTTAGGGGAATTCAGATTTTGATTTTATTTACTTCCTTCCTTTCTTTTATATTTAAATAAAATTTCAAAAAATAAATAAGTAAAATTTCAAATTCCTTTGAATTTGTTTTAGAGGTGGGGGGCTTTCTTTACGGCTAAGGGGAAAAGCTTGCTGACCAACATTAAAAAGGAGAAGCAAAATAAAATTGGATAAATTATGTTACAAAGTTTAAAATTCTTATCTAATTTTTAATAGGTTTCCTATGTAGAGAAAACAGCAAAACCATATTTGGAAGACACATCCCTGATGAGGGGGTTTCTGGTCTTACATAGCATGGCCATAAGACTTGATAAAGATCTCTGGTGATAGAAGCGCTTAGATACTTTTTAAAGAGATATTTTCTAAGTCAATGTCCTTCCAAATATTCATCGATAAATAACTTTTAAGATACCCCCAAGCCAGATAAAAATATTAGAAGAAAGCAAAAGTAAAAAGAAAGGCATACCTAACAAAACAGTTATTCCAAAATTACCACTAAAACCTTTCAATCAGGCCACATAAATTCACGTAGACAAAGGCAAGGCTAATTTCTACCATAAATTTGTCTTTTTCTAAATTCGTCGAATCAATATACATTATCTTAAAATATTGAAATGGCCTCATACATGTCACCAAAATGAGAGTTACTGAACTGATTTGATTATCACCATGGTAATGAGTAATGTGAAGAAAGGAATGCCATCATCGGCACATTAAATGCAAATATTGTCCAAAATAAATTCTATCATATTTCTTGAAACTTGAGTTCTGCCAGAAACTTATGAGATGAAATAAAATGACACACTAGAGTTGACTTTTCTTGAATTATAAGCAAGTGTAAAGTAGCAACTAAGAAGCAATTACCCTGTATAGTGATATATTTATCACGAGTGAAAGAAAGTAGTCAACAACATGACTTAAATCTTTGAAATTACTTCATTTTCCATGAATGTAACACGTACCTGTATTTACTAAAATTCCAGGCTGTGTATTAATTAGATTACAATAATTGCATATAGAGAATGAACTGGTTTAGGCTTTGAATCTGGTTGTATTCACCTTCCTGCTTCCAATAATTCTGTCTGAATTACTACTGTCAGAGATCAAAACCCAAGATATTCCATTTACTCTCCAGACAGCCCAAAGTTAGACTAACCGCAGGGCCACTCACCAGGTACAACCCAGGTCATATCCAGCTTTAAGTTTGAATTTCTAAGGAAGAAAATAAACAAAAAACCCCACCTGCATTGGTTGGTTGGAAGGGGGTCTCATAGTCTAGTTTGAAAGCTGAGAGGAGTTGAAGTAAAACTTAGAAGTGACTATATTAAAAAGTCACATTAAATATGCAGATTTGACAGGTAGAATATTAAAGAGCTCTTTTATTTCCGTATTCATCACTTTTGACAATAGTCTGTCAGTCACCTTAATATAAAATATGTTTAAATCTTAAAAATAGTTTCTTTAGCATGTTGGAGCTCCGTGTTTTTTTATTTTTTAAAGCCAAGCATCAGATGATTTTTAGAGAGTAAGACATAATCGATGTGGATGGTGGGCAGCAGATGTGAACACCAACTGGGCTCCGAGTTTCGACATTGTCACTGCCCCTTCTAGGTTTCGGGCTGCCATTTGTGAATCTAGTTTTTCCGGTGAAAATTCTAGTTGTTCAGCTCTGCTGAAACGTTACGGTTCCCAGGAGACACTACCACTTATTACGCATAGATTCCGTCCTCACCCCACCCTGTCACCTCCATAATTTTAGTGGGCTTTTTCGATTGCTGATATTCAGTTAAATTAAGTCAATTAAATTCTTTAATGCGACAGAAAACATCTGTTGGACTGTGCTATTTGTGCGAAGCTGTGGCATGTGGCTTAGGCATTTAAGTTACTTGAGCACAAGTTAGCAGATCTCAGAATAATATAATCAGAAGTTGCAAATTTGTATTAGAACGGAGAGCGATTAAGGCTTTAAACTTCCCGTGTTGGTTGTGGTAAGGATATACAGATAGTTCTGGTTTCAAATTACACTCCAATCTTGCGTTTGAAAGTAAGAAGGTACTTCCCACTTAAATTTGGTATTTTATACACTGGCTACAGTAATAACACTCTAAACTCTCTGCGAGAGAATAAGGAGCAGATGCCATTTTTAAAGAGGAAGGTGAAGTCGTATTTGGGGAAGTGGAAGGCTTTGTGGCACTTTTTACAAAAGCAGTCTCTATCTGACTTCTGAGAATGTCCATTTTCCACTTGCTTGTTTGATGGTTTTGTAACCCCAGCGAAAAGTGAGGTCGCCCGAATGACTTCTGTTTTCTACAGGCTACAAGGCAATGCCTTTGGAACTTGAAACTATGGTTTTGCTAAATTTCTAGGCTGTTTGTTTATAAATAGAAGTAAGAGTGATTATGTTCCACATCATTGTTTCAAAGTTTTCCTGAAATGTTTCCTGGTTTATATGAGTCAACCAGCTTTGGAAACTATCTGGTAGGAGTTTGCTAGTATAAATTTAGCATCACTTGTATAGATCTAACACTGAAGAAGCAATTAGCTGAAAATCTCTTTTTCATTCGATTCGGTTCCCCTAGCTGAGTCTAGATTTAATTCAGAAATTTTGGATAGGGGGTAGAGGAAAAAAAGAGCATCCAGTGAACTCCATTAATTTAGGGAAAAGAAGTATCCTTTGAGTTACGGTTTGCATGTAATGAGACAAGAATTGATGTCGCTTTTTCTAAAATCATAACATAAAATCACCAGTTAAAAGAATTAACAGTGAGTCTTGATTATTTCATGCTGCTCCTCCCTTAGAATCCCTTATAATTCCTTAGAGTGTGTAGTGTTTTACGTCCTCTTTTTACCACTTAGAAAACTTCCTCTAACAGAGTAGGTGTTCTATAAATATTTGTCGATAGAGTTGATACTTAGTAAATTCTAAATATCAAGACCAAAGAATTATAAACTTGTACAATATCAGAAGTTTAGTCAGAGAACCAATGATCTATCAATTTATAGGAAATAAATCATGATCTATTTCCCTGTTTTATGATATACCAAACCAGAATTTTGCCAAAACGTCATCTGTTAGAGTGTAAAAATATAAAGAACATAATCACTTATAATCTCTTTGCTTCTTGATTATTTTGTGGCCAGTGTTTCTGTAATTCATAGTGGTTTGTTTTTGTTTTTGTTTTGCGGGGCGTGGGGGTTACTGCTGGGCTATAGATGATTGTGATTTTATGACTCGAATAACATTAATTTCACATTTTATATGTGGCTGGTACACTGGGAAAAATATAGTTTCATCACAAAGAAAAGATTGACTTTTAAAAAGTAACTATATTATTCAGCTAACAAAAGACATGAGTTGAACAAGTTTTACCTATGTCATAATAATCAATGATTAAACAATGGGGGGGATAACTTAAGTAAATCTCTTTCGTTGACTTCTTTCTCCCAAAGGAAACCTAGAATGACAAAGGAAGGGCAAGCTGCTCCAGCCACTTGACTTGCAAATCAGTCTGCTCTGGATTATAACTGGGAATTAAGTCCAATAAAAAGTATAGGGCTGGTGCTGAAACAACAGGGACCAAAGCACGAAGCTTTGCCATTGGCAGTGAACGACTAAAAAGCCCTGTGTCAGAAAAAGACAATAATTTGGTTAAACTATGGGGGCAATACAACAGCTGCAGGTCCGGTGTCACTCTGTCTCAAAATAAAGATCTTAAGTATCCCAACTGGCTGCATCTCGCTTGATCCCCATTTTAAAAAGCTTAGAAAAACTGTAGCTCTCTCCTGGCATGTGGGCAGTTTTTGTTGAATAGAAGGGCTATTAACGGAAAAAAAGTCAGATGGAACACTGTGCTCTCTCAGTGTTTTTGGGAAAGGAAATAACAATGAAATGAATCCATCATTAATATTATTTGCAACTTTGACCCAACATTTTCAAACTATAGCTTTACACATTAACCCCTTTTCTAGACCTTCTTTTTTGATCATAAAACCCCATCAAATCCTAGGGTGGGGAAAAATACAGTATTTTTTATTGGCCATTGCCTAAAATCTGTCATTCTCCAGGGTGTGGTATACAGTATGTATGTATGTGTGTGTGTGTGTGTGTGTGTGTGTGTGTGTGTGATGGGAGTGTTTTAATAGGTAATTTGTGTATGTAGTTTATGGGAGACGTTTAGGAGTTAGGTTATATACATGAAAATTTGGAATGGAATTCATGCTTGGAAGGTTAATCCTTCTGTGCACAGTGACTTTCAACCCCAATTGGACAGATAGGGGAAAAGGCTCTGAAATTTTTTGTTTGCCTGTTTCTAGGCTAAGCATCCTTTTGGAAATGAAGCTACAAAACAGAGACCTAGCCGAACAAACAAGTAGGCTTCAACCTTCTTACGAAAATAAAGCTGGACCAAATTAAATATCTATCCTTTCAGAAACTGGACTGACATTCTACCCTTCAACTTTGCCCCAGCCAGAGTCGCTTCTGCCCCCCTCTGCCACAGTCTGGGTTCCAAGAATATGCTGACTGCTTCACGAGTAAATACTTCAAGGGCTTGTAGTGGTCCAGCAAATAGGGCACATGTGATTTTTTTCACATGCCTAAATGAAGGAACAGTAGCCTCTTGTCATTTTTCTTTGGGCCTGTGCTCTTTCGATTGTATTAGTAAGGGAAACAATTTTGGAAATCAAGCACTAGAAAGTGTAGCTTTGTAGACAACGGGACATATACTACGGAGATTTGAGCAAAACCCCGATCTGATTAACCCAAAGGGCTTATCCTTCAAGAGTCACATCCCTGCCCTCATCACTGCTACTTCCATAAGGACAAACCCAAAGCTCCTTTAATGTTAACATTAATGGTTATAAATTTGGCCCCCTGGAGGGGTAGAGATAGGGCAGAAACCAACTGCCAAGTAAACATGTGTTCCCCAAATCAAGTTTGAGTAGAGACTTTTCCACTGGAGGACTTTCTCGAGATCAAACATTTTTAAGTTCACTGAAATAAAATAGTATTTTTTTAAGGAATTGAGATCTACAATATATTTATATCCATATTTCTAAACACCTAAGTCTAAAAGACATAAAAATTAGCGATGCAGTCACTGAATAGCAAGGCATGTCCACATTTCAAAGAGGCATAAAATGTGAAATGATAGAACAACAGAAGGTCAAAAATATGAAACAGACTTAGCATAGTCATATTGCATTGGGGGGAAAAAGGCAGAACACACTACTTAGGTACCTAAATTAATGTACAGGAAAACGGGATCTTAGAAGTCCTCCGACGAACCAAGTGCAGATAACCTAAAGGTGGGGAGTGCATGTTTTAATTTCTATCTGTCCCCTTTAATAAGAGAACGTGAGGTAATTAGAGTATTCAATGCATTCTGGACTGTTCTGCTAATTGTCCCAGGCAAGAGAAATCAAAACGCTTCAGAAAAGTAAGGCCTAGTTGAGTATTTGGGTAGAGGCCCCCCCTTCAATCAGCTAGTCACTAAAAGGAAATCTCCTTATATACTCATTTTGTCGAGATGGATTGATCATGCTGTAGACAAGGATGGTTGCTGAGGATGTGTTTCTTCCGGGTTTCCTCTGCCTCCTCTGCTTTTACCGAGTTAGGTCTTCAGAGTGGCGAAGGAAAATAGGTCATTTTTCCTTCATAAAGTATCATTGGATGATTCCTCTATATTAATTATATGAACCTTAAATAGTTGCAGATTAAAAAAAAATTTTTTTTTTTAATTTTTCATCTCAAAGAGTTCTCAGTCCCCACCCCTCACAAGGTACCATGAAGGGGCACTAAAGTGCATTTGGATGTAGGGGAGTAGAGTTTAAAGGTGCTGTCCAAGCTAAGAACCAAGATGATGCTGTTTAAAAAAGAAAGGCAATTCCTTCTACCTCCATCTCTGGAGTCAACTGAGGGAGGGCAATGACTAGACCCTCACCAGAGGATTGTCCTAACTCTTAACTTTAGAGAAAACTGTGTAAGGACCTGCACATATAGACTCATTTATTTGTCCAAAATAGCAAAAATAGGCCTATTTCACCCTTAAGAAAGTATTTGCAAATCTGATCAGTCATGATCATAAAAACGTGAATGGATTCCAGATGCAATCCGTGTGGGCATGCTCGGCGGGCTAACTATGCATCTTCAGCTTAAAAGAACATGTCGCTGTTCGTTTTCATCAAAACATGACTTCTAACTACCATAAACAAAACACACATGGAACGATTAAATCTTTTTCTTACAATAATTACTTTTACATTAAAAAGTCACCATCATCTTCAGATTTATCGAAAATTAGGACTCTAAATCTTATTATTTCCCAGTCTTAGTTAACAATCTTGCACAGGCCCGATAATCCAAAACTTGGAGCTCTGATCTACACAGCTTGGCAGGTTTCACACAGTTTGACAGGTAGGCAACTGTGAGATAGGCTTTTTTTAAAATTAGCATTTTTCTATCAAAACAGTCTGAAATCTTTTAAAATCCTCAAGAGACTGTATTTGTGCAATGCCACAGTCATGTAGCTAGAAAGGAGAAAACAAAATACAGTCTGGAAGATTCACCACAGTCCGGGGTTGCTTGGTCCTCAGTTTAAACCACCACGGGCCCAGGAAATCCAATTAAATACAGTGCTTTAAATACGAGAAGAGTT
Organism: Ursus maritimus; assembly: GCF_017311325.1. Taxonomy (NCBI): domain Eukaryota; kingdom Metazoa; phylum Chordata; class Mammalia; order Carnivora; family Ursidae; genus Ursus; species Ursus maritimus. Next base: position 64,105,324 of record NW_024423343.1, read on the forward strand.
GGTCCTAGAAGAACTTCAGCTACTAAACAGGGACGGTCTCAACCACGGGTGATTTGATGCACTCTTCGTGCAATCTGCTCTTTTCTGCCAGACTCAAAGAATTTTCCGCCGGGTGCTCTGAAATGTGACTGTCACCATTCAACGTGGAGACAAACCCTTCCTGGGAGGGGCCTTTCAAGTACGAGTGGAATTCCACCTGGGGATGATTGGACCTGTGTTCGGAGTATAAGCTGTTGCAGGGCACACCGCTGTCGTTTTCCGCAGAGGAGCAGCAGACGATGACAGAGGGGTTGGCAGCTGGGTAGTGGGAGGCGCCGTAGGCCTCTTCGGCTTGGCGGGCATAGTCAACGAACTGCTCCGGGGTCATGGTGTAAGGCACCAGCGAGAGGGTACCGTTCTTCACAGGATCTCGTTCGGAATAGCTCTCAGAGATCTGGGTAGGCGTTCCTGGAATGTGGCTGTCGATTTGGTAATACAGAGTTGAAGAGTTGGCGTAAAAAGAAGCGTTTTTCGCGTGGCTCTCGTGGACGGCCGAGCCGTCGGAATAACAGAGGACGGAAGGGAGAGGGACGACTTCCGCATGGGTCCCCAACCCTTCCACGAAGCTGTCCCCTTTCTCGTCGTCGTCGTCGTCGTCCTCCTCCTCCTCTTCCTCCTCCTCCTCCTCTTCCTCCTCGTCATCTGACTCACTAGGCGCCAGGCTCTGCGTGCTGGAATCCGTGACTCCGCTGCAGAAGCTGCTGCCGTCCTCCTCCTCCTCCTCCTCCTCGTCTCCTTGGCAGTCTAATTCCTCGGCCGACTGCAGGTGCAGCACGGCGGCCTGCGGCTCGGTCTCAATCTCGAAATTGTCTGCGATGGAATACTCCACGGAGTGCGCCACGGGGCCCATGGAGCTACTGTGAGCGCTTATCTCGCCGTGGCAGCCGTTCAGCGTGGGGATTTGCTGCTCTCGGTTTTTCTCCAGTTCAAGTTTCATTATTGTGTGCAAAAAGTGAGTCCGGACACGGATCGGATTAAATTCAATTCTACCTGCTGTGTTACTACATCCTTCTTTAGTGCAGCCACATGGGAAAGACATTCGATCCACCTTGGAAGGAAGAACACAGATTAGCCCCGTGGAACTCTTACAGACCAAAGAAAAATCCAGCACCTCTCCGCAACCCCTTTGAATCTGGGATCACTTCATCCCACTTTCGCCAGAACAAATGACAAGCACACTGCAAAGAAACGAAGAGGGGAAGTGAAGACTTCAAACGTTAGGAGTCAAACCTGGGTTTAAAACCTGTATTCAAAATAAAAATGAGTCACAGCTGTAAGTGTGGCATTTTAGTTCATTGACCCCTCCCCATGCTTTCTTCTTTCTCCATTCTCCCCTCCCCACCCCTCTCTCTGTCTGGCCTATTACTTTTGCACCCATCTTTTCAAAGTCGCTCCTTTCCCCAGACTCCCTGCACTTCCACTGCACGCAAGCTCACATGCCCAATTTTAAATGACACAAACTTACTGCTGCTATCCTTACCTGCTATTTTTAATCTGAATTAGATGACATTTTCCATACTAGCCGTCCCCCTCTTCTTGGCTTATTATAAAATGAACGTTTCTGCCTGACATGGCCAGATTGACAGCATTTAGTCTCATGCAGCCTGATAGTTCGTTTTTGTTGGTTTTTCTTCTCATTTGTTTGGGTCCCTGGTCTATGGTGCATGTATGTGTCCTGCAGGGCTGGGACAGTTGTGACCATTTTTTGACTCTGGCTGGGGGACCCATGCATTTAGGTTCTGGCTCTCCCCTGCCCCTCCCCACTCCAGGAGACTATAAGCTTCTTGAGGGAAAGGGATGTTCATGTCATCGATACCCCAGAATTAGAGCGATTGGGCTCTAGGGTGTTTGGGTTCATCAAGTGTCATGGGACTGACCTCGTCACTCGGGTGATAATAGGAGGAATTTTCGGCAATCCAAGGGCACTCCTAAGACATTTGCTAATTTCTACCAATTAACCTGTATGCAGACCAGAGCGCGGGCACCCGGAAAGAACTTACCCTGTTTGCCACCTTATCCAGGCGCAGGGCATTTTCTCTGCCACAGAGGAGAAGCAGACTCCAGCAGTCATCCTGCTTTCAGTAAAAAGCAGTGGCAGAGGGCAGAGCCAGATCTATCACTGTTTTCTTACTCGTGGATCCCTTCTCTATTAATCCACTTAAGCAACTGTTCAGCAGATGAGAACTATCTTCTCTTTTGGCCTGCCTGAGTGGCCGTCCTTATTAAAAAAGGCAAGTTTCCTCATAAAATAATAACACCCTACTAATCATGGAGCATAAATCATATAGATGTATGGGGACTTGAGCATCATCTAGCCCCGAGGTTGGTAAACTCTTCCTTTCTTTCCTTTTCCTTTTTTTTTTTTTTGGTAAAGGGCCAAAGAAGAACTATTTTAGGCTCTGTGGGCCCTACGGCGTTTCTGGCAAATACTCATTGCTGCTGTGAAAGCATGACAGCAGTCATAGACGACACGAAAACAGACAAACAAAGAGACGCAGAATGTCTGGGCTTTGCTAAAATGTTATTTACAGAAACAGGTGGCAGGCCAGATTTGTCCCTCGAACCACAGTTTGCCAACCGCTGATCCAGTCCAGCCCTTTCATTTTTGAGATAAGGAAACTGAGCCCAGAAAGCTTACCTGACTTGCCAATTTCACACAGCTGGCAGAAAGCAGAGCCAGGAGTAGAACTCCATTTTCTTAAGTCCCAGTCTTGTCATTTTCCCACCAGTGCGTGCCACCTCTAACCTATCATCATTTTGTAACCCGTAGATGGATCAGAAAACACAAACTCCTATGTCAGAGATGTCACGATCTCTCTGAGTGCTTGTAAAAACCCACGATAAGCTGGTACAATAAATGGATCCAAGAGGAAATAATTCTGATGGACTAAGCTACAGCTAGGGTTGCCTCTCACATAATATTTTATATGTAAGAGCGTATTATGTATACCCAGACATGTCCCGGACTTCATATTTCTCTTTTCTTGAACCATAGGTCTTGCCTTACTGCAAAGTTTCTTCCTGTGTGGGAGAAACTTCTTTCTCTGTCACATGTGGGGTGGTATATGAGGTCTCCTCTTTGGAGTCCTTGAAATCCAGGTCCTTACCTGACACTTAATGCCTGCCAGGCTGCAGGTACACGTTTCTGGATCACAGAACACTCGGCAGTCGCAGCCACAGTCCTCTCTCGACAGGCGGATGGCGCGGAGCTCGTGCTTTTCTTCCACATCAATCTTTTTCACCCCGGAGGCCCGCAGCAGTGCTCTTCTTTTTTTTGTCGGCAGCGGTTGTAGAAAGAAGTACTCGTCTACCTCTGTGTTGTCTAAATCAATATCATCATCGGAAATGTCATCCACGGTAAGAGTGCTAGCTTCTTCCGATTCTACTGTGCCATTCTTCGTCATCTAGAAACACAAAGCAGCAAACAGACTTAGCATCGGCAGGGTCTCCAATCCCTACTTTTACACTTGGAAGAATAAAACTATTATAAAAACATCATGTCCCCATAATCCAGAGTGATTGTGGGTCATATTGTTCCCTTTCATTTTTCGCTTTAGAGAAGTCACAGGAAAGGTAAAGGAAGGCATCCCAAATGATAGGCTTTCAAATGTACTGGTAACAGGAGACTTAATTGGAACTCTTAACCTCCTAATGTAAGGAGTTGGAGTTTTTAGCTCGTGCGATGTGAAAAAGGCCAAAGGTTACACATGCCCATCAGTGAAAGCTATCTTTAGACTCAGTTCGTGATGGGCAGCTCTGATGGTGGAATAAATGTGTCCTTGTTCAGAGGTGATAGCATCTTAGTGGAAACCACTGCCACCTAAATCAGCAAACATGTCCTTGAAATCACCACTCTGTCTTTTGTGGCGCTAGCAAAACCATGAACTAGGAAATAACATTGTGCTGCACTGTGCTATTGGGATTACAAACATGGTTACCCTACAGAACATTCCAAGAATGAGGGCTGGATATGAAGTAATCAGTCAGGTCAGTGTGCTCTCAGGAAGACAAGGAGCAGAGGGCAGTGCCGGCAGGCTCTGGCCAACAGACAACCGGAACAATAAACTCAGCCCTCGAAGGACTTCACGTGAACCCATGCCCAAAGCAATAGCCGCTGTGTCATAGCTCATGTGGACAGCGATGTCTCATCCGCTCATAACCATTCCGCTTCTATTTCTATTTCTGTTCTAAATTAATTTCATCCATCAGTAAACCCTGAATCAGTATTTCACTTCTTACCGTTATACCAGCGCGTAGTATGTTTCCTTCATAAAAAAGCACTTAAGAGACATTTTCTCTGACTATGAGTGAGAAACGTATCCTGAGAAGCAGCACAGGAATAAATGTAGAAACTCCATAAGGGCTTACTCTAAATATAGAAGCTATTTTGATTCTTTAATTTTTAAATTTGTGACTTCATAAACTTCATTAATTGTAATTATTACCATGCTATTTTAAAATTTTATTTATTTGAAAGAGAGAGAGAGTGGAGGCAGGAGGAGGCAGAGGCAGAGGGAGAAGCAGACTCCCCACTGAGCAGGGAGCCCCACATGGGGCTCGATCCCAGGACCACGAGATTATGACCTGAGATGAAGGCAGATGCTTAACCGGCTGAGCCACCCGGGTGCCCCCATGCTATTTTTCATCTGTTTATTTATTTTTTTTTAAGATTTTATTAATTTGACAGGGAGAGAGGCAGCGAGAGAGGGAACACAAGCAGGGGGAGGGAGAAGCAGGCTTCCCGCTGAGCAGGGAGACTGATGCGGGGCTCTATCCCAGAACGCTGGGATCATGACCTGAGCCGAGGGCAGACACTTAAGACTGAGCCACCCAGGCGCTGCTGTTTTTTCTCTTAAGAACAGTTCAGTTATTCCACAGCTAAAATACTCAGACATCAGACTTCATTTTTTTATCTTTGTAGGAGAAAGTCCAACATTTAGACAAAAATATTTATTATTGACCAAAAACTGCAAACTGGAAAACTCTGAATACATTGGATAACAAATGGAAGACTGGTTGGTCTTTGCCCTCAAGAAGAGGAAACAATACAGTAGCAAGTGTATATTAAAATACATTACACAAAGCCTCTGAACTGCATTTTCAAAAGCCACTAAATTATATTTTTTGAATATTTCAGAGCTTAAATCTGTGTTCTTGCAATAATGGGCCTCCCCCATGATGGGGTTTTGCTTCTCAGTGGGATCTGCACTGCATTTCCTTTGTTGGCATTTCTTTATGCCATATTGGCTAAAATTTCCACATTTTTTGTGATGTCCACAACTAGGATGGTACTTTGATTGATTGTTTTTATCATTTTTGTTAATTCTTATTTGCTAATAGAAGCATAAGCATCTTTCTATCTGTGAAGATCTGATTTCCTAGGAAATTCAAGTGTGTAATAGTCTGCACGTACTCAATCCTCTGTGACCGGTAAAGCTGCATTAACAAATAGGAAGCATTACCCTTCCCATCTTGTCACCTTTGTGGCATTTAGATTTGTTGTCCTTAATTCTTGGCCTGTTTGTGAGCTGTGTGAAGGTCTGACTCCACAGCTCACGCAGAACACCCAGGACTTGGTGAGCATGATTCATTTTACTATTTCTTTCCTACTGAATCTCTGTGTTCTATATTTATCCCTCGTGCAACTGGTAACATCACAAAACAATGAAAAACCCTCCATTTTATATCAACAGGGCCTGATTTTTAAAAAAATAAGAATTGTTAGGGGAATATGAATTACCAGTTGGCATCTAAAAATTTTTAAAAAGTTATCTCAAATAAAGTAGAGATGGTGCTTATTCCAAATATAAGTGCTCTTAGAAATACATTCTGTGACTCTTATTCCCATATATTTAAATTACAATAAACAATTTCATTTCAAGATAAAAGTTCAATTAAGAATCTAAAAACTCTTCACACAGAGCTACTGTTTTCACTCTTGTTTAGGACCCCGCAGGGGGCTTAATCTAGATTTCAAAATCTCACGTTAACATTGAGGTGATCTGTCAAGGTTTTCTCCTCACCTTCCCACAATCATCTTTGCCATTTCCTTTTTTTTAAAAGTTTTATTTATTTATTTTATTTCAGAGAGAGAGAGAGAGAGAACAAGCAGGGGGAGGAGCAGAGGGAGAGAGAGAATTCCAAACAGATGCCCTGCTGAGCGCAGTGCCCCTTGTGGGGCTGGATCTCAGGACGCTGAGATCATGACTTGAGCTAAAACCAAGAGCGAGATGCTTAACCAACCAAGCTACCTAGGCACCCCTCATATGTGCCATTTCTAATGAAGATTGGAAATATCTGAGTTCATCCTAGTCAGTTGCCTTTTCTCCCCTTCCTCACAGTTTCTGGTGTGGTAGCCATTGAGAGATACTCTCTACCTTCCCAGCCCCTCCTGCGGTCTGTGCCCATTGGCTCCTTTAAAACCCAGGCCAAACCTACTATGTTTAAATGCTCTTTAAAATTGGTGTTATCCATAAATTATTTTCAAGAGCATCTTCTCATATTACAGCAATAGGGAAAAAGTCGGTGAGCTCCCTGTTTTGGGACATAACTCATGTCCATCACGCTCTCAAGATCTGGTGCAAGGAAACCAGACAGTCTTCAAGATTGCCTCACCTACTTTCCCTGACTTCTTTACTACCCATCTTCACAAGAATATTCATTTTGTACATTTCTTTCTCTACCACCCCCCCAGTTTTACTGAAACACAATTGACATATGACACTGTGTAAGCTTCAGGTGTACGTGTCGATTTAATGCACTTATATATTGCACAATGATTACCACCGTAGCATTAGCTGATATTGCCATCACATCGCATAATTACCACTGCTTTTTTGTGATGGGACCATTTCAGATGTACTCTCTGGGCAGCTTTCAACTGTGTACCACAGCACAGTGAGCCACAATCACCATGCTGTACCTGAGATTTCCAGAACATATTTGTCTTACAACTGGAAGTTTATAGCCTTTGACCAACATCTCCCTATTTCCCTTACTTTCCAGCTCCTGGCAACCACTATTCTACTCTCTATTTCTATGAGTTCTGCTTTTTTAGGTTCCACATATAAGTGCTATTATACCGCATTTGTCTTTCTCTGTCTGAGTTACTCCACTTAGCACAATGCCCTCAAGGTCCATCCATTTGTCGCAAATGGCAGGATTTCTCATGGCTGGGTAAGATTCCGTTGCATATATATAACATTTCTTTCTGTCAACAAGAGTGCTAACTTTAAATGTCTTTACTCTATCTCAAAATAGATTCATTGAATTTTCAGGCTTTAGTTCATCAGACACAGCCTCCTTATTTTATGCAGTAATGAGGCCCAGATTAATTTTGATCTCTCCAAAACACACGTATAGTACCTAATTCCCTGACCCCTATTTAGTAAGCTTTCCCCTGTACCTCAAGGTTCCAGGTTTCTGATGGTAGACAGTGCAGTGTTGGAATTCTTACATGGAATTAAACACAATACATCTAAAAACCTATTCTGTTTATTAAAAAAATGTATACAGAGTAATGAGCACATTCAAAGGAATGCTCCTTTTTGAGATACATACCTTAGAAAACAGTCTGGGACGTGGACCATCTAGTTCAGTGCTCTTTCCCCAAAGTAACGCTGCCTTCCCAAGAAGTGAAAAAAAACTTGCCAACATGTGGTTTAATTACACTGTGGTTAACTACCAAATAATGCTGGCCCTCAAGCCTGCTTTGTTTCTGTGCAAAGCATGTGTAAAAAGAGAGAGAGAGCTGGAAGGTGAAGATGAAAGGGAGGTGGGAGAGAGATGAGATGAGATTAACAATATTAATAAGAGCAGTTATGGACTCTGCATGCCTGGCGCTGCTCTAAGCACTTTACCTGCATTTAGCGCCAAAAAAATCTCATTAGGTAGATATATCATTATACCCATTTAACTGATGAGGAAACTGAGGCATGGTGGGGTGCTAAATAACTTGTCCAAGATCACAAGCAGTAAGGGTGGGCACCAAGTCACCATCTTAGATATCTGACTCCACAGCTGTGCTCTTAATTGCCATGATATTACATATATACACTATTTTTATGTATTAAAGTATATTGAATAGTCTTTGTGCTTACTTTGTATTTAAGCATTAGGTATGTCAGCGCACAAGATACAGGTATTAATCTCAATGGATTGGAGTAAAGAGATGAGGAATCTAGTAATTTTAATCCAGCTCATAGGGATTTTCTAGCTGAGAGTGAACACAGGCCACCCAGAGGGGGGCTGGTGGTGGGGTGAGGAGGGAAGACTTCTACATCTAAGCTTAACTCTGAAGATGGAGTAGCAGTGAGATGAACCAGTGGAGGCAGAAGGTGTTCTGCACTCAGCAACAATATAGTTTCAAAGGTCTGTGAAGGAACAGAGCGTGGTGCTTTGATAATGGCCTACAAATTATTCAGATGACTGGACTTGTACAGGATCACTTCCTGTCTTGGTCCATAGGCAAAGAACAAAGAGTAAATAAATTGTAGGCCTCTAGAGAGTAGCTCCAATGTTCTTCTGCCTTAGTCACCTTAGAGGTGACAAGTAATGACCTAACTCATGATTTGATTAAATGATCTTTATCTTTAGATTTATCCTGTGTGTGCATTTATTTATATTATATTGGAAGGATATCAAGGTCAAAAACTCTAGTGTGTGTGTGTGTGTGTGTGTGTGTGTGTGTGTACGTTTGCTTGCTTTGTTCCAGGAATGATAATTAAGATGAGACTTAGTTCTTGAGTCACTGTGTAAACTTGTCCAGACACATTCTACAATTGAAAGGACTATACTTTTCTTTAAATAGAAGTCAAACATCTTAATTTTGCAAATCTGTCTGATTTGTACAGGTAAGTATGAAGAAATAGTTCACAAGCCCAACAGAGTAAAACCCTTGCCCATTTAAAATACACTTGAAGAATGGGATACATTACTGTCAGAATCAGTGGAATGATTCTCAAACTGCTTCAGGTCAAGTACAGGGCAAGAGGGGCTCAAATAAAAGTCAGCATTCAATCCCCTGCCTTTTCTTTTCTTTTTTTTAAACCATGTCATGTGAGGATGAATTCCACCATAAATTCCAATGAGATGAAATTTTGGATGAATTAAGTACTTGAAAGAACTATTACAATACAAAGTGATTAATGTGAAGGAAACACTACTGAAAATGTGGATTGACTAAAATGCTAAAAGCAAGAACAAAACCCACAAAAATAAAAACACACCCTTTCAGCAGTTAAAAGGTATTCTTAGTAATAAAGTCTCTTGGTTATTACAAAGTTATTAACACATGTAAAAATGATAGTGGAAAGAAATGAGAATGTGAAAATAATTCAATTCCACAAACACTGGTTACTGTCTATTATAGTGATGATAATGATGTTGAGAATGACCCAAGCTGCCATATATTGAAAACCAGTCACTGGGCTCCATACTTTATATAAATTATCTCATCCAATTTGTACAACAATCTTATGAAATATTTTTTTAATAGTTGAGAAAATTAAAATTGAGCCTTGAGAAGATAATTTGCCAAAGTCTAGCTAGTGACTGTACTGAGAATCAAACTCAGGTCTATTTGACCTCAAAACTAAAGCCAGGCTCTTGAGATCAGTTGAGAGTAAGAATTCTTAGGGGAATAATAGAACCCTATACAGAAGGGGAAAAAAGGACATAGTTGCAGCTACAATCCAAGAGCTGATCCCAGCGCTATGGGGTAGCAGACAAAAGAGCAGTACAAGCTTCCTTAGACTTAGCTCATTCAGAAATGAGAAATATGATTCCGACACAGAGAAGTAGAGCTCAGAACAGAAGAAAACAGGAAGGAAGCTAAAGATAAATGACATTTCTTTGGGCACCTATTTTGTGAGCATGTGGTGGAAGACTTTCTAATGGAGATGGCAGCAGAAGAAACTGGTCCAAGTGATGGCTACCACTGCTGAACTTTCTCAGCCGACTTCTAACTCATTTACCCTGGCCTGCATTTAAGTAGTACAGTACACTGCCTAGTTTTGTAATAATATATTATTTTTGGTGATTAGCTTTATATATATCTCCCCCAACATAATGTGCACACATTGAGAACAGAGACCAAGTCTGTCTTGTTCACCACTGTATCTCCAGCACTTTGTTAATTGCAGTCTGATAGTCATTGATTAATAAATATTTTTGAATAAACGAATGAGTGAGTGAATGAGTGAATGAATGAATGCTTAATCCCTATGCTCTACCACCAGTCACTGTACTAGGTTTCAGGATTTACAGATGTATGACAGTTCTGCCATCTAAAGAACTTCCGGCCCAGTGGAGAGATGACCATGCAATAAATATGATATAGTGCAGTAAGGGCAACAAATTATACGTACAAGTTATAGAAGCAGCAGGGAGGAGGAAATGATAGACAAGTGAAAGCGTAGAGACAAGGATGCAAAGAAGAATTATTTAGTTTCTATTCTGATTCCTTGGTCTCTATCAAGGAGAAAAACCCTCAAACCAGAAAGGGAAGAACAGATATGTTAGTAAGGATTTACATATAAAAAAGAGGTGGGGAGACAGTGAGATAGTACTCAGCTGTTTTATGTAAGAATCCCCAGGTCCAGGCCATTCACGCTCTTGAGCAATGAAAAAGCTTGAAGCTATGGTTGCTCAGTCTAATATGTGTGAAGGTCTATGGAGAAAGGAATCAAAAGATGATCAAAATGGGAGTGAATTGTTCAAAAAAACTCCCCCTAATTCTAGGTAATATTCTAGAAAGGATTATTTAAACGGATGGTCTCTGTACATTTGAAGAAAGAGAGCAGTGACTACTGGAGTTATCGCTGAGCTCACTAAAGAGAGAATGTCCATTTGTCAAATTAAACTCTGTGTAGAACGTCAAGCTGTAAAACAGATAAAAGCGGGAGTAAGGTACAGAGGCCCAACCTCAGGAAATACAACGAGAAAACCACTGATCTAGTCAGGAGATTCTCAGACAAAATTTTTTATATTCTTCACATAGAAGGGCAAAATGCAAACTCATTCATAAGAGTATGGTTGGATACATGAATCTTTAGTTATTTGAACAGTTGAGAATGTCTCTAACAACAGTGACGCTCAGCTCTTTCGCATCAGCGGTGAGGCTGGGAAGGGGGTGTGGCACATACACCAACACGTCTCAGTGGAGGTCAGGGTGGCACCGTGAAAGGGAAAGTCCTCCTTTCCCCTTGAGGATCACTACTCTGAGAGGATATCCTGAACTTGACCCTGTCTTGTTAAATATAATTTTTAAATCATATCTTGGATGAAGACTAAGGGGTGGGCTCATCACATTTGAGGATGACAAGATCAGGTTTATTCAAAGTAAAGAACAAACTTTATTGATCACTTTCTGTATGTCATGTCCGGCACTAAGGAGGATTCTTGCCTGGAGATGGATAAAGTTTTAATTTATATGATGATGCTGATCTGATTGACCCGGGCTTTGTTTTGTTTGCTTGTTTTTGTTGTTGCTCTTTTACTTACTTACTTAATATGAACAAACAAATCGATCAAGGTCCAAAAAGCTACTGTACCTTTAGTGTATATTCAGGGATACAGCATCCACCACTTGGGAGGGGAAAATGTAACACATTCCTATATACTGGAAAGATCCGATCTGGAGTACAATGTCCAGACCAAACATCATATTTTGAGGTAGACATTAAGAAACAGCATTATATCCAGGGGAATCTAACCAGGGTGAAAAGTGCCTTAGGAGGATTAATTGGAAGAACTAAGGATGTGTAATCCTATAGAAAGAAACACATGGAGCCCGTATAACCCACTTGTCAAATATTGGCATATCCATCACCATTGCTTTCAAACACTTGGAGTTTGGAGAACAGGGGCAGGATTTATTCTGTGTGCCTAGAGCGCAGAATTAGGGTCAAAAGATAGAATTAGACGGCAGCATTCTGGTCAACGTAAAGAAGAACTTTCTAACAATTACAGCTGGATAAATAGCATTGGCTCTCTCCAAAAGCAATGTGCTCTGGGTCATCAAAGATGTGCAGCAAGGTTTTGTACTGGACATGGTTTTGTGCTATGAGTTGGGTAGACAATCCAGTCACAAATTCTCTCGCAAACAAAAGAAAAATATTCATATCCTTTTGATATTCAGTCAAATCTTATAGTCTAACTCTTCTGTTCATTAGTTGTTAATTGCAGGTGGCAAATTGGAACCAATTTAATTATACCCTCAAAGAACCAGGAAGATTTGCTTGTTTTGTCAGCCTTTAAGAATTTCAACAACCTGAATTTATAATATATCTGTTGCTTCTGTACCACCACCAAAGTCACCAGAAAGGATGATAATATCAACATATAAGAAGTATAAACTTCCATATGTTCTGTTATCCTCCCTCTGATTTAGACCACCATTGCTTCTTTTAGTGGTGGCTATTAAGCCAAATGAATCCAACAGTGTGCTGGTAAATACTTAACAATGGTGTCTCTGGAAAAAAAAAAAAAAGTTCTAATATGTTGTGTTTGTCAAGTTCCATGGTGTGAATAATCTCATCATGGCTGATTTCAAGCTACCATTGGGAAGACACATGCCCAATACATTTTAATGAGCAACCTTTGTGAGCTGGGTCTAGCATAGCACTGGCTGCACTCCATAGTTTAATCAGGAAAATCAGTTCGATCGACTTCTCTTGAACCAGAGGATCAATGTATATTGCACAGGAGGAATGTAAATATTTGATTACATATGTTTAGTTGTTCCATTAAAATTAAAATACCAGCAATATTTTGAAAGAACATATTCTTCAATGCTTTGCGTTTGTGCAGGGCTAAAGCCCGGTCTCTCAGCCTCCATCACTATGGTTAGGTGTATTTTTTCTGTACTTGTCAAAATAGGTTGTGCAGATGACATGACAGGTATTTGGCAAATATCAAAGTTTTTCATTTGGTGTTGGAGCAGACCTCCATTTAGGGATACATTCTGGAAGCTCTGGCATTAACTATGCTCTTGAGCAATCTCTCCAGAGTCCAACAGAGAAGTTCTGCAGGGATAAATGGAGTTCAAAAATGCCATGACCAGCAGTCTCTGACCCATCTAATAAAGAACTATACAGTATGATGAAATAGTTAAAGACAAATCCAAAAATTTGGAAACTATAGATTTGAGATAATAACCTATGTCACCCATCTCTCACAAACCCCCAATCCTTCATATCTTCTTGAGCATTTGGGATATTTACCTAGAGGTTAGTAAATCACAAGACTGTTGAAAGGATATAAGGAACAGGGCTGGAGGGGAAGGTGGAGAATTATGTCGCATGAGTGAGTCATTAAGTGAATAAAGCACGACCATAAACATAAAATTTCAAGTGAAGAAAATTTAAATAGAGATTTTTAAAAGGTTGATCATTAAAGGAAGAGTTACCACCTGACAACTCTTGTTTTATGAAGAAAGAGAGCAAACAAGCAACCATCACTCAAGGAATACATACATGACTGAAAAATTGGGAAAACTATATAACTCTGGGAAGTAATTTGAAATGGTACAAGAGTGGAGACAGACTCTTGATTTCAGAAAGGAGAAAAAGAACAATCAAGGTTGAAAAAACATTGAGAAAGAGAGCCAGTCAAAGCTGTGAAAGCTAAATTAAATTTCCTAGAACAAGGTAGTAGAATCCAGTAAGATATAACCCAGAGGCAATTGGAATGCCAAGGCTCTTTGGAACATAAATGGCTGCCTAATGCATTTTACAGATACATGCGAAATGGGAATAAAGGCTAATGTAATTGTTCAACAATGTGGTGCAGATGATGAAATCTAAGCACTTAATTTGGAAAAGAGTATAGTATTAAGACGACTGCCTTGATTACTGTGAAGAGTATGACATGTTTGAACGGGCTTGACAGGGAAAGCGGACTATTCTCTGTAATTCAGAAACCTAAAGCTAGTTATTTCTTCTAGGAACAAGCATTTATTCATTCAGCTTTCTCTACTGATTGTTTTTTGACAACGTTTGGAACACCAGCACTACTAACAAAAAAGACACTTGAATCCCCAAATGGAATTGGATTTGTACTACACATCTAATTGCATATATTATTTCCCAATGTGTCTAACTCATAATTTGATTAAGAGATGGATTACTCAATAAGAAGCCATTTTATAATGAGAAACTAAATTCCTATCCTATTTTGTTTCCAAAATATTTATTATAAGGGAACATCAAGAAGTGGGTAGTGTATGTCTCTGTTTATAAGCTTTCACTAGGAAGGCCCCATCAGAAGGGATGCCATTGCATAAGTGGGTTTTCTATTTGGAACCTACAGAAACACCCTTCAAAGACTTGGAGGCACAGTGGAAAGAGAAACTTCTCCTTACTGTTCTAGGCTGTTGGTTCTCAAATAAGTAAAAGGAAACCACTCGGTTCCGTGTCCAGTGAGTTTTCTGTAGTGTTGTATCTGGTCTCCGTGGGGAGGGCTTTGGAAGGTGTTTGTCTTGTCAGATGCTGCCTTCTCTCTTCTTACTCAATAGATAGTTCACTGCCACTCACAGAGGACCACCTCCAGTCAAAGCCAAAGTGGAAAAGTTTGTAACACTCCTTGCTTTCCTCTTTTGACCCCTCTCTCTGCCAGTGACACTCCTGCTGCCCCAGTGAAAATAATGGAATCAAGTTAGCTATGTTTATTTTATTCCTTATTCTAGAGGTATTAATATTTCAAGACAAATGTTACATTAAAAGTGAAATTTCAATTATCCAAGTGATTATTTTTGGATAGCTATGTTTTTGGATAGCTAAGTTTAGATTTTGGATAGCTAAACCTTAGACAAGTATAGTCAATGATATTTTAAAAATCATAAAAGTTAATATACTAGAGGAATTGTAATTAAAATATACAACTCTTTTTTCATTTGGCCTTCTTGGATTTTTTTTTTTTTTTAGCAAACTGGTCCACATTGCTGTGATCTTTTAAGTTTGTGTGATATCTTTCTAAGTTTTTAAATATTTTCAGTACAGTGAGGCTAAGATCAGATAGCCTTAGAATCCCATTATCTTTTTGCTTGGTATTCATTTGAAAGGAGCAATGATATCCAAATGTCTTCTGTTTATATCTTCACCAACAGGGAAAGTTGCATGTTTTCACTTATCAGTGACAAACTAAGCCATGACACCCACTTGAATGACTGCCTCTCCAACTTCCAACACTAAGCACAATAAAAAAAAAAAAAAGATGAATCAATAGGAGAATGCTTTTTTGGGCTCTTCTTCTCTTCTTCAGCTTATTAAAGAAAAAGCATAAAAGTAGCTGAATACAAATTATAGTATCGTAATATATTACTGCCTGATATGGAAGGTTCCTATAGGTGTGTGGTTCTTCCTAACATTCATCACATGTATAATGTGCCTCAAAGTTCACCACAATAAATCTTTTGGTTCTCAGATAGAATTATAGTCTCCCAGCTGTTAAAAACCACTGCACACAGTACCAAACCCCAGAAAGGTACGACTCCCTATAGGTACAGAGATTGTCTTTCCCAATGCCTAGGGGGGATAATCAATTAATTTTAGAATAGGAAGTAACAGGATAATATAACCAGTTTTCTATTGAGTGAGTCAGTGTTTAACATCATTGTGCTTCTTTTTCTTCAGCACACATGGTCTCATAATTTACCTATCCCACTGGGTCTTTGTTAAGATTAAATTGAATAAAGTTTACAGAATGCCTGGCAAATAAAAAATCACTTAATGAATGGCAGCCATTCCTATTGTTCTGCCAATATTTGAGTTTGGAGAATGACTTTATTCTTTGAGTAGAGCGTAGAGCTGGTTTAGAGTGGGTTAGAAAGGCAGAGGGTGGATTTCGGAAGCAAATCTAAGAATAATTATTAAGTTAAGCTATATGCAAAGCAATCATGAAAAACAACAATAAGAGTGGATTGCTACCAAAAAAATTTTAAGAGACTTCCAATGACATTTGTCAAAAATACACCAAAAGAAATATGAGACATGCTCTAGGCTAGGTTGTGCCTAGCTTAATTTAAGCAACTGCCTTCTTATATGGTTGGGAACAAGGCAGATACATAAATTGCAAGATACATAAAAACAAGGTATTTTAAAACACACAGCACACCTCTGCTGCCTGACTTTATACTGGGAACTAAATTTAGAGGTAACACAGGTGTGTTTATTGGTGCTTTAGCTATTTAGTAAGAGGCTCTTTATGTTAAGTATCCTGAATTACCTAAAAAACATTTCCTTTTTCAGTAGATAATGATGGGAGAGCATTTCCTATATATTAAGAGGCTGATGGATCAGTACAGATTTAAAGACTGTCTTTGGATGATGAAAAACATTTTCTGAGCTGTGTTTCTCTCCACTTCATCTCTCATGTGGCCTGGACACCTCCTTGACATCTCTTTAGTAACTCAAAAGGCTCTCCAAAATCAGTTATGTTCAAAAATAATCTCATTATCTATCCCTTCCCTTCCAATCCCAGGCCTAACCTGCTCCTTTTCCTGAATTCCTTGCCATAGCCTCCTCAGAGATAAAGGTATCATTACCCACAACCTGTTCAGTGTTATAAGCCAGAAGTTTAGGAGTCATTGTTGACCATACCTCTCCTTTCCTTTCAAATCCAGCCTGTCATCAGGAACTGTTGATTTTACTTCCTAAACTTGTCCCTCTGTCCATTTCTCTTCATCCCCCCCTCCCCTACCATCGTCTGTCTAACTTCCCATCATCTCTCTCCTGGTTTACTCTGGTAGCTTCTTAACTGGTCTAACACTGTATGCTCCCCTACCAGCATGGCGGCTCTTACCCCAAAATTATTCTCACATCATAGCATGAACCCGATTATATTATTCCACCCCATGCTCAAACTCTTGGATGACTTTTGAGGTTCTTAGGAGGAAGAGAAAAAAAAATGCCTTAACATGATCTACAAACCCCATCCTGCCTTCTTCACATATAATTTACTTCATGAATCACCTATTCTTTTTGTCTCTGCTCCAGCCACCCTAGCCCTTGTGTGCTCACTGTGCTTCCCCTAGCACAAGGCAGTTCTGGCTCTTCCCACTACCTGAACCACTCCTGCCAACCCTTTGGCTTAGTTATCTGTTCAAATTTCAGTTCAGTCGTCATTTCCTTGAGGAAACCTTCCTTGACCTCTGGACCATACCAGTGTTCTGTTTCATACTTTCATAGCCCCTTGCAACTCTCGTTTATAGCACCTAATGAAGCTATGATTTGATTTTGTCTACATGATTGATATTTTTCTTTCCTATTACTAAGAAAGTTCCAGGAGACAGGGACCACATTTTGATACCAGTTGGCCCAACCCAAGCATAGGGTCTATGACCTGGAAGTACTCAATAACAAATATTTACTGAATGAATAAATAAATGATGTCAGGTAAGTTTTCCACATTGCTTTCAGTGAAGACACTTTACTGTTTTTGCTTAAAAGAAAAAAAAAAAAAAGCCTTAGCAGGCAGTCTGTTGTGTAAAATGTCCAGTTTGGTCAAATGTGAAAATGGTTAATTCAACCAAATCAAAGTAAGGATATGAAGTTTTGCAAAAAGTAAGTTCCTAAAGCTTTTTTTACCTTTAGCTTTAAAGAGTTCAGCTTTTCCTCCCTGAGGTGTTCTCTCAACATCTCCCGGTGGAGCCGCTCTTGTTCTCTTGCAAATTCACCAAGAGTGTACTGGCGCACGCTGTTATGGCGGCTGGACATGCCCAAGGTGCTGCCCCCTTGACTGGGCACACTCGTGAAGCCTTGCCTCCTGGTGAAGTAGTACACGGTGACACAACTGAAATGCACATTCTTTGTCCTTAGCCTCTTCTCTCTTTTGAGGATGGAGGAAGCTGAAAGAGAAGGAACAATTCAGTGAACACCCAGGGCAGCAGTTTTCAGATGAGGTGAAGAATTAGAAAGTGCCATTTGATGATATTGAATCTACGGTCAACCCTTTTTGACTAGGAGACACAAAAAATGTTATATCTGAGAGCTGGCGCAGATTTCTATTTCCTTTCTTAAATTTTCTTCTAGCTGTAGTGGAGTAGACTTTTAAGTCCTCTATAATTGCAGTCTAAGCAAACATATAGGAAAGTTGCCAATAGTCTATGAGTCAGTGGCAGGGTTTAATTTTATTTCCCCTAACGTCTTAAGTTTTGGCTTTATGGTTTTCACATGAGTGGCATCATACTCTGATCAGAAAAGACACACTACAGACTCTTATATTCTGGATCTTATTTTGGTATCGAGGGCACTTGGCATAGAAAAATGTCTATTTACAAATTTTAGAAATTTTCAAAAAGCAATAAAAACTCACAAAAAAGGCTCAGTGGCACTGTTTAGATATTTTTACAATCTAAATATAACAAAGCTTTCATCTGATAAGAACCACACTTAAATAGCATTACAGACAGTGGGATTTTAATACAAGTATACACTGAGACAATTGAAGATGGTCATGAAATACATCAGAACCTTTATTATTAGTTACAGGGACACCAAGATGCATTGAACATCCTGGAAGTTTGAAATACACGCTGTAGTTGAGGAAAAGAGAGCCACACATTATAAACATGAAATTTTTGGAGTTGGAAGACATGCTAGACATCATCTAACCCAGTTCTTCTATTTTATAAAGTAGTCTAGACTTGCAGGATTTGAGTGGGTTTTTTCAATGCAGGTAGTTAGTGGCAAAGCTAAACTTAAACCTAAGAGCCCCCAATCTGATGCCGTATTATATGACGCTTCTCCATTGGGGAAGGTAAAGTACCCCGAATTGAGGAGAATGCTCTTATGGGTCATTTTTCCCACCACTGCCACCAGTATGTTGAAGTTCTAGCCCTCAATACCCCAGGCTGTAACCTTATTAGGGAACAAAGTCTTTATACAAATGATTAGTTGAGATGAGGTTGTTAGGGTGGGTCCTAATCCAGTACAACTGGTGTCCATATAAAAAGGGAAAATTTAAACACACATGCATAGAAGGATGATGTAAAGAGACAAAGGGAGAAGTCCATGTGAAGACAGAAACAGATTGGGAGTGTGCTGCAGAAAGCTATGCAATGCCTAGGGCTACCAGAACCTGGAAATGCAAGGAAAGCTACAGCTTTCCAAGAGAGCACGGTTCTGCTAACGTGTTGATTACAATCTAGTCTCCAGAACTGTGGGATAAGAAATTTCTGTGGTGCTAAGCCACTGAGTTAGTGGTACTTTGTTTCTAAACTAACATGCATGTTCAAGTAGAAAAATAGAAACAATAAATAGAGGAAAAATCCTTGGATAGCAACAAGTAATATAAGCTAACATTTATGGAGAGCTTCCCAAGTGCTGCATCATGTAAAGAATTTTACATGAATCATCTCATTTTATCCTTACATCTCCTTGGGTTGGTATTACCCATGTCTCCATTTAAGGAAACCAAGTCATCAAAAGTTAAATAACATTGTCAAAGTCACGTAACCAGTAGTGAAGCTGGAATTCATTATTCCAGGATGCAGGCTCTTAACCACCATGTCACAGAGAGAGCTGAAGCCCCCCTAAGGGAGTTGAACAAGGCTAAGACTTGGGGTTATACTCCTTCTGGTAGATGTCAACTGCTGCTGCCGTCAAAGAGGATTTTGATTTAGAGGGCTATATAAGCAATGAGAGAAAAGAAACTACAATACCACTTTGAATTTGTATAAGAATCTTCTTCCAAGTTCCTTTGTCTCATATCCCCCCACCTCACAAAGCATTCCAAACAAATACAGAGAGGGCTATTATGATTCATCTCATTTCATGAATTGGTTTATTCAATAACTATAAACCAAGGACCTACTATGTGCCAGGAACTTTCTAGATGATTGGATATATTGATGAAAAAAAGAGATGGTGATTCCTGCCCACATGCAGCTTCCATTTCCAGTAATGAGAAACTCAGAATGAACAGACTCAGAAGTTTACAGAGTTAAGAGAAATATGACATTTGGGCAAGAATTTCATTTTCCCAACTTCTTCTCTTCTCTACTGTTTTACTTCTCCAGAGGAGATTGCCAGAAAGTAAAGGCTTTCAAACATGTACACAATTTTCCCATTTTATTTATGTATATGTTCACTGCACATACTTGTACTCCTGGCAGCAGAGACAATTTTCAACTTTGATTTAAAAGCTCTGATCTGCTTCATAACGATATGTTTAAATCATCTCAAAACAGGGAAGAATTTGTCAAAATGTAAAAGATTACCATAGAAAGAAAAATTCAACAACCTGCCTAGTAATCTGCCACCCTATCAGACAAACTCATCCGTCACCACCTTATAGCAGGCAAGAGCCTCTGGTTTTGGGGTGATAAGCTTCAACCTTTTCACTCTTGATATCATAGAATGATGCCCTTAAGATATTGCCTTTCAAGGCCATGACTTTACAGTTTAAAAAAAAAAAAGATTTTAATGAACTCATTTAAAATAATTATAAAAACCTCTCATGATTTTATTACTTATTTTTTAGACAATTCATGGTAGTCTAGACAAATTTTCTTTTTAACATTTATTTAGATTTGTACCTGTACTTTTAGATTATAAGAATTCTTCAATCTTCTGGATGAACCTATTGTGATATGAATCTACTATTTCCTAAAAAGTCAGATTACCTTTTCCCAAAAGACAGTTTAGAGAAAATTTTCTAAGGCTTTGAGGATAACGATAGTGGCATACTGTCGAGTCCCTTCCCCTGGGCTCTTGGCATTGCTAACATGGTCAAAGTGTGTTAGGATTGGATTGGTGTCAGTTCCTATCCACGAGGGTTTATAATTCAAACCTGTGCTTATCCTTGTCCTAGAATTTGCATATTATAAATAGCACTATAAGAACAATGACTGAAATGCCTATGGAATATATTTAAAAGGAAACCTTTGAAATACTATAAGATTATCCTTGTGGGAGATATTTTAAATGTGGCTTTCCTGAATATAGGAGCCACCCACGTCTCTCTTCTGATGATTGAATCGGAGCACTAGAATGTGCCTTTAAGGGCTATCTCCTGCCTCCAGGCCCCAATTTGACAAACATCACAAAATGAAGTCATAAAAAAGAGTCTGTGTTCTTCAAGCTTGGGAAAAGCAGGCCAAATTCACTCAGCACATCTGCCTTAGGGAATCTGAAACCTCTCTCATATGCCTACCTAGTAATCTGTGCCATTTGCAGAGGGATTGAACTCTACTTTGTGTCTCTATAGAGTTCACAATTTACTTTACCACTGTGAGGTCAAAGAGCAAGTAGAAAAAGGGTGAAGGTGTCTTTCACTACTTCTTTGAAAAAATTAGTCTATTTTCATACATGATACTAATTTTTCATGTCTTTCATTCCAATTTCTTTTATCCCATTCACAGTTACCACTCTGAAGTGGAAGTGTCTAAATGCAACAGTACTACGTATACTGCTCAGGACACAGTTCCTGAGAACACCATTGTGGTCCCATGGTTCCCATCAGGATCCACTGGTGTTACTGTAAAATGATCACATATTATGGAGATAATATCGAACTTGGTAAACTAAAGGCCTAAAGACCACAGAGTGACTGATGTTGGTTATACGCAGAATATAGCCTTCCTAAAATAATGCTTTAGAAGTGAATGGAGAAGAGAATTGACAAACTGCCTAATTCACAATGCCAGGATAAGAATGTAAGTAGATAAAATAATCTGTGCCATAAATTATATAAAGAGTTCATGAGCAGAGTGGATTAGAAATGGAAGCCAAAACCAAAAGTTGGACATGTGTTTCCAAGACCATCCAGAGAAGCCAGTGCTTTGATGAGACAAATATTCTGAATATTCTGATCCAATAGAGATGAATATATCAAGGTATCATAGTTGAATCAAATTAAGCTCTATGAAAATTCATCTGACTTTGCTCCACTTTCACCCTCATAAACCAACCTGTTCATACAACTTGGAATACATTTTCAGATCAACAAAACTCTCTAGTTGACTCATTAATTTGATCTCTTGCTGAAAATAATCAAATTTGTTTCAGATGTATAAGTCAGTCATTTCTGAATGTGGTTAGTATGTGTCATTCCGTCTGAGATTGTGTTCTCAGCATGCAAGAGACCATCCTGTGTCTGGGCCTGTAAAACTGAAGACCAGATCTCAGTCCACGGATGCCACATAGCGCAGCACTCTGGAGCAGCAAGCCAGTTACCTTCTCAAGGCACTTGTTCTTTTTAGTGTCAACAACTATCAGCAAGGCACTGGCATAGCCAGAAAGGCAGAGAGTGGTAAACAGAGCTATGTTTTTTGGCACTAAATTTAGTACATAGAATTTGAAAGTTTGTGGTCCAGTCTGATGTTGAACAAGGGACAAATTATGGAAAATATGAATTCTACCATTTGGGTCTCAAGTCAATAATATACTTCTCTCTCCTATGCACCATGCTCAAAAGGAAAATGTCAGATTATTTGTAAGTCTATATTTTATTTTTCACTTATTTGGGGGGAAATTTAGCCTAAGCAAAATGAGATTACTGAAATTAACTTGTTATCTGGTAAATCTTGGGCAATAAAAACTCTTGTTTTTTAAAACATACACACCAAATTAATCAGGGGCCCTGGAGGTGTGCATGCGGCTTTTACCTTTTGAAGAACAAATCAGGATTAAATCTGTTATGAAGTCACGAAGCCTAGTTTACAAACAGAAAATCCAGTTTCACCAGAAAGTATTTTGTATAAAAATTAACCTAATAGTTCAGCTATTACATCAATTTCCAAAGGTTAAAGTCATTAAGATTAAAACAAAGTATGTCCCTAATCTTTACAAGTGACTTCTGCAAATGGCCTGTGAACATATTCTCATGTCTTCTCCAGCTTGACATGATTGTCCAGGTTGACCCCTCTTGAGTAGGTGTCAACCACATGGTCTCAAATTCTAACCACAAGAGTGAAAACAGATCCAGCATCCAAGAAATACAGGAGTAGTTTCTTTGAAAACGAAGCCTAGTTTGCTATTAAAAGCAATCCTTCCTTGTTCTAATTCTCCCCTTTTATTCTTTTAAGTTATATCCTCAAGTTTCCTGAATATACTTGCCCCAGTCACATCTTTCATTATTTTGCCCAAGTAAGGTATTTAGGGCAGTAGTAAATCATTCAAGTGGGAGAAATTCCACAGGATTGATAATAAGGAAATATCTTGGGGCATGAGTGAATGAGAGGCAAGACAAAAATAAAGAGTAATTGGGGATATTTTCCTTCTGACCACAAACAAAATCCAAATTACCTTAAGTATGGAATGTAAAGCGATCTATTATCTATGGCTAAATTGTTATTGTGTACTCAGCATGTTATTTTATACTCAGTTACAAAGGGTAAAAAACGCATACACACAGTCACAAACAAAAGAAAGAGAAACTCCCAAACAACTAGACAGGCAATACTGGGGTCTACCTAATATTTTAGAATTGAAGTGCTTTGCATTTCCAAAAAAGTAATCAGAATTGAGACAGAATCAATAAATGTAAGAAAATGTCAGAATCCTCCAAATAGATGGCAAATCAGGGTTCCCTCCCCCCTTGTATTACTGCCCTTTTACTCTGAAATAGCATTCAAAAACAAAAATCAAGGAGAAATAGCTCCCACTTACAGGGATGCTCGTGATGTCAAATCCAAGTTTGTATTTGGCTCCCTACAGTGTGAATGATAGCTCCAAATGCTTTTAAAATTGTAGCACATCTCTCTCCTGAGGCTCTAAATGTCACTCTTCCCCATCTCAAACCAACCAAACAACTGTGTGCTAGTAAAGGGGCAAACAGACTTGCACCATATAAAATATGATAAGAACCAGTCATCATTCTGATTTCAGTCCTTCTGTAGAGGAGGAATAGTTTTATAATTCTTAGGCAAGATTAGGTCATTTAATCATTTAGCTACACATATTTTCCATTTTAATATTAAGTTGAAAATATTCACAATGGATTGCCCTCAAGACTGATCAAGTCTATTGTGAATTGCAGCTTCTAAGTGAAAAAATTCAAGATGACACCCTTTTGTTTAAGTCACCAGTTTGCAAAAACAAAACAAAACAAAACCCTTCTCATCTAAGACTGTGTGCAGTAAGTATTCTATCAAGATACGTCCAAATACTGCACATGCAATTAAACAAAACAAAATCAGCAAAAATAGAAATAATAAAAAAGATGACCCTTGAGGCTGGATGACTAAAGCTTTGTTTTGGATCATGAACATGCACGTCACGTCGTCATCCATTCACTCTGTCGGCTACGTCCACACAAGCAAGTGAGAGAAATGCACACAGGGGACGAACTCTCTCCTGAGCCTCTCCAGACAGCTCCAGCCCATGCAGCTCAGACGCTGCACGCTGGATTTGACATTATAGGGGTGCTTTAATAGCATAATCATCTATTTGCAATTCTCAGCTTAGAAAAAAAGAGAAGATTTACCACCCAAGGTTTTGATGTGAATTCAGAAAGCTGCATGCAAAAAATTAGTCTAAGTATAAACTTTGACCTCTCAGCTTTGATGTCATAAATAATTAAAATGATTAACTCCCAAAGAATGATCATTTTTCAGAACTAGCTATTTTTCATGCACACATTTCTCTTTTATTAAAGATGTCCCCTGCACTTTCCCCTTAATTCTTGGGAATAAAAGAAAGGAGGGGGGAAGGAATCATTTGTTCTCATATGTATTAAGATAGAAGGACTAAATACTGTATTTTAAAGTTATAAAATTGAAATTGAAAAATTGAAGGGTCAAAAAAAATTTTTTTTGAAGAGTTTTTATTTATTTATTTAACAGAGAGAAAGACAGCCAGTGAGAGAGGGAACACAGCAGGGAGAGCGGAGAGGAAGCAGCAGGCTCCCAGCGGAGGAGCCCGATGCAGGGCTTGATCCCAGGACCCTGGGATCAGGCCCTGAGCCGAAGGCAGACGCTTAACAACTGAGCCACCCAGGCGCCCCGAAGGGTCAAAAATTTTAAAAAGAAATCATGTTCTCTTTTGTATAAAAAATCTTAATATATAATTGACGTAACATTGACCCTCATCCCACTTGTATTAATTTGGCATTCTACTGCAAATGTGTTATGACCGCAGAGTGCCCTAGCCATCACCAGAAAATGTGACTGATATTGGGGATGGTGAATTGCCAAACTAAAACAAATTTAGATCAAACAATAGATGAAATAAGACCACTAACGGAATGATTTACTGATTTTCATTCTAATTTTCCTTTTTTGTCAATTCATCCGTAAATTTACAGTGACTAGTATCATGAATTTTGCGGTTTGATGTGCAGTCTTCCTTCTGGTTCCATTTTGTCTTTATGTAAGGCATCATTTAAATAAAATTTATAAGTTCGAATCCTTCTATATAATATTCGAAACAAAATGTAATATGATAAGGTTTTGTTAAATCTAGGCCCTGCATTCCACTCACTTTTGCCCAGAGCAGACTGGAAATGGGGACGTTTTCTCCCCTGGTCCACATATTCATCTAGCCATCAGACACTGTTACTGGTTAGAGCTTTTTTAAAAAAATTTTGACCAGATCAATTCTTTTCTCTTTTCACATTATGTACATTTCCTTAGATAATATTAACGTTTTCCAAGGAACCTTGAAGATCTCTACAGAGTCCATGTTAAAATTTGCACGTGAAACATATGGAACATACATGGTTATGGAGGTATTTATTTGTCTTCACATTTTTATTTTATTTTATTTATTTTTTATTTTTTTAAAGATTTTATTTATTTATGTGACAGAGAGACAGCCAGCGAGAGAGGGAACACAGCAGGGGAGAGGGAGAGGAAGAAGCAGGCTCATAGCGGAAGAGCCCGATGTGGGACTCGATCCCGGAATGGCAGGATCACACCCTGAGCCGAAGGCAGACGCTTAACGACTGCGCTACCCAGGAGCCCCTGTCTTCCCATTTCTAAAGGATATTTCTTGATCGTAAGCATGTCATATTGCTCATGAATTAGAGAAAACATTATCCTGTCCTGGAACATGGAAAATAATACATTGTTAAATAATGTAATCAATTAAAAATCTGAATGCTAATAATTGCTAAGATCCATTGTACAGATTACATCCATGAGCATCTGCATTTCTCAGTTCCTCCATTAATATTTTCAGAATTATGTTTATCTACCTCCTAGGAATATTACCAGGAATAATTACCTTTGTAAAAAGCCTTAAGAATCACAGACGGAAAACATTACATATGCAGAGTACTACCTTGGTGATGCCGTTAAACTAAATAAAAAGAGTATTCCTTCATTATCAGTGAGAAAATAAGGACCACCTACTTCCCAGCTTGTTTCCTTAATTTCTCATATGTGCAATTAAATCCTAAAACTTCATGCTTAAGAAACCCATTTCACTACTACTAAAGTAGGAGCCATTTCTAAAATATATATACTTATACTCTCATTTTATTAAAATCTCAACGTGGATACCATCTTAAGACCATAGTGTTTCTTATTGGGGAAAAAGGTAGTCGTTACTACACATAAATAATCGTAGCTCTGGCTGCAGTCCAAGATGTAAGCACTTTCCTCTGCTGTCTCAGCAATTCTCCCGATGTCAAAGACACATTAAAATAAATGGGAACCATATGGCTCCGCAGCAGAATACCCGTACTCTTACAACCGAGAGGGCAATGCAATTCATTACCACCATCGGAGAAATATTTGGGGGACATGGAATATCTCAATGCAAAATAAAGCTGCATGAGGCAGGCCATTTGATTAAAATTCACACACAATGACAGAGGAGACATTTGCTGTTCTTCGGCTCTACTAACCTGTTCTGCCGCTTTTTACATTTTCTCAATACCAAGAGCCTCTCCTGTTAGAAGAATTAAACAGCACTTTCCACCTGCTCAATGACTTTCCCACACAGTATCTCATCTGGTCCAACAATACAGCCCCATCAAGCCTAATATATCATGATAATCCAGGTCAGAACGTCACCTAACAATAACGAAAAGCAAAATAAAACCAAACCTTCAAAAACAAGAGCGGCAAATCTTTTCTAACATCCAGTCATTCAGGAAAGCAACACTGAGTCAAAGGTTATACGTTGAACTTTGACCTTTGCCAGGAAAGATGAAATCTGGAAGCATTTTTTTTTAATACGTTAGACTAAAAAGCCTTTACTATTTTTATCCCAAGCAGAAATCCAAATCATCGAGAAACATAAAAGGAAGAAATTCATCAATGCTGTATTACCGGCTCCATATGTCAGAAATGTAAGTTTAAAAAAAGAGATGCAGGCCTGCAAAGTTGGGATGAAAGATGAGGTTGGGAATGCAGTGGGAGGGGGCAGCCGGGGTGTTTCCTGACTGTCAATGAGTGATTTGGGAGGGCTGTAAGCATTAAAAACAAAAAGAAATTTTTAACTATGATTTTTTTTCTATAAATGTACATATTTTTTGATTGAGCATATGCTTGAGGTTTTTAATATTGCCCTTGTTGTATGTTACAATATTTTTTAAAAGTATGAATTGCTTTAGCATAATGTCTGGCATAGAATTATCAGCCAATATCTACTAGAAAAATAAAATTAAGACTCATCTCAAATGTCAACTCCAGAAAGCCTTTCACAGACCCTCTAAGAATGAGGTGAGTGCTTTTCTACACATTTCCAGATCATCCTTGCCTTGGTACTGGTAGGATAAGTGTGTGTTTCTACTCTACTGCCAGCTTTGGATGTAGAGTACAAGGACTATATCTCACTCCCTGGGGAACGCTCAGCATACAACACACCAACACACTGCTGGGCGCCTAGGACTTCCTTGATTAGTGTTTGTTTAGCTAAATTAGATGAATGAATAACTGAACTCTGGGCTAAGCACATATATACATTTACTAAATATGATTTCCTTAATTTTAAATGGTAAGGTGACATTTAACAGCTTTCCCCTGAAGCTCCAGGGTCAACACATTTTCCTTCCTTCCTTCCTTCTAGTCACTTCATTTTCCTGGGCTACTTTTCAGTGAAAAAAATTTTTGTATTGGAGAGAGGACACATTGCTCTCATGGCTTGAGGGTACACATAACTTTTGTATGAGAAACCATTTGAAATACACTATATTTTACATATCAGAAGATCTAACATAACAAACCAACTCTGGCATCATAATAAACCTCTGAACAATCCATCAATTAATGTGCTTGTAAATTCAACTCTAAAAAGCACAAGTAGTTGGTAGGGGGAAGAGTTACCTGAGTATTATAAAATGATTTTGAAAGAGAAATCCTGCTGATAAAATATCAGTAATTAATATGACCTCCAGCAAAAACATGACTGAAATTCCTGCCTTTAGCAGTCCCTTAGTGAAAGATCTACTAAATGATTCTCTCTTAGTATTTAAATTGTCATCTTTGCCTCAGAGCAGTGACTGCCCTGTAAAAATAAAATCATATTGCTGAAGATTTATTAATTTCCTATGAAATTTTATAATATATAGTCATATTGTAAGACAGATAATTTTTCTTTTTGGTGGGAGTGGAGATGAGACATAAGTAAAAGAGGCCCAGATGACTTCCTGAGACAAGGAGCAGAAATAAGCAAGGAGAAGTCTAAATTTCTATTGAAATATAAAAGCAAGACAGAACCGAAACAATATGGGCTAGAATAGAAGTGGAATGAAGGCAGAAATCTGTCATGTGTGGGACTGATTTTACACTAAAGCTAGAAAGTTTTCCTGTTGATGTTTCATGGATGGGGGCAAAAGACACGAGACTCCTGGGTCCAAAACAAAGTTTACTGTTCATAGCACAGCAAACGGCATGAGCATCATGTTTCTGTTGGTAGTCCTTGTCCCCCAAATTGTCCAGAAGCAATATGGAGAGACCAGAGAAATGCTACACATAGGAGGTCTGCATTATACCAAAGGCATAACGAGCCTGAGAACCCACTGGTTTTTAGCATGCAACAATCAGTCCTGTTCTTTGTCTCAGGAGGATACATAACCTCATCCCTCAAGGTTGCTTCCTACAAACCCAATGCTGAGAAATGGCCCTGGGAAAAGGGGTCAGGGCAGTGCATCCCTGACATCCTCAGAAAGACACATAAGAATGCAAAAACCTTTGGAGGAGTGTTTCCCAACAGAATTTTTATTTATTTTGTTCATTCATATATCCTAAGCACCTGGAATAGGGTTTGGCATACAGTAGATATTCAGTACATAGCTGTTTAATGAATGAGTGGGATTTATTGATGGGCTTCTACTCTTATTAAACACTGTAATTCTTGTGAAATGATCACTTCACAGGCATGCATATTGTAACTACCACTTAGTATGCAAAAGCAATATTCACAACACACGAAGAAACAATCTTTCCTGCAAAGTGTCTATGAACTAAAGAGTTCCTTGAAGAATGTTTAGTGAGGTATTTTTATTCCTATGAAGTAGGGCATTTTTTCCCTAGGTCTCTTCATAGCTCACGCATACTTCCCTTTGTAAATATCTTGTCAAAGGAGAGAATCAATCCAAAGATCTTTAGAACAATTTTGGCAGCTCCCAGGAGTGGTATCAGCTACAACATTACTATCACATCTATGTGGCATGTAGGGACATATATATATATTTCCCCCCCTTAGGTATTCTCAGGTATCTCCTGTGTGCATAGCAATCCCAAAGGATCCATATTTGCCCTTTTCTATGCTACTCTTATGACATGTGGGTTATTTGTTACAAGAAATATATTTTGTTTTTCCAAAGCCAAATGTAATCTCAGGTTTGGACTGTATAAAGAAGGAGGGAAAGAATAAAGAGGTTCCTTTTCCTTCTACATTTTAAGAGTTTATATTTCTTGGGATGGAAATAAAAACTGAGCAGAGTAATGAGCATACCATATTTTATAAAAGCAGGATTCGACCTCTTCTACCTTTAAAGAGCATCACTTCTCAAAGACTTCTGTTTTGTCATCTGGAGCAAACTCAAATTCCAAAACCTGGTTCTCAGCATTCTCCACTGACCAGTCCCTCTGATTTTGTTCTCAAATACATAGTCTTCAGTGTCTTTATGTCCAATTTTTAAGTGACTTACACCAGCAAAATATTCATCATTGACCCCTCCAGAGACCATGGCACTCACCAAAGGGGCTCTTGGAGTTTTGAGTTGGAGAAGAAAAAAGTGAGAAGCAGAATCCATTTAGGACCAACCCTGTCTTGGCCCCCAGACTTCTGGCCTTTGGTGAAGGATTCAGGAAGGATAACACGGGATGTTTTTTGAGTGTGTGAATAATCTTGGGAGAATTGAGGGACTACTATTATTCCCAGATGGTAGCGGATATAATTACTTTCCTTCAACAGTTACTCCTTTTTCTTTAGTAAGTTATTGGAATTGAGACAGACTGGAGGAGGCCGGAGGTAGCTCTGAACAAAGAATTCTCTGGGGAAGGGAGGTGCAACAATCCAGGGGTGCCCCGGGGCAGCTTGGGGGTATTGGGGAAAGATGAAAGAGGACTCGGTGAACCTGTGGTCTAGTTTAAAACTGCATGAAATCCATTACTACAGCAATATAATTTCCATAATTTATACATAAAATAAGGATATTGGTATACATGCCAATTGTGCTGACAGAGGTATGGGACCACAAAAATTTGGAAAACTACTAGTACACAAGACGCTAAGCTGACTAAAAGACAAACTTGACTACTTTGAAGGTATTGCACCTATCAGTGAAGTTTTATTTGTATGTTTACCATGTGCCAAAGACATTTCTCATTGCTTCATAGGTATTAATTCATTGAATCCCCAAATCAATGCAATCATGGTTTGAATGGTAGAACTGTATTAATTTTATAAAGAAAGGTGAGGTCCAGAGAGGTTAAGTAATTGACCAAATTCACGGCTGGTAGCAGAGCAGCCTGATTTGAATGCAAACAGTGTCAGTCCATAGCTCAAGTTGTTAATCTTGACAGTATCCTGCCTCCCTTTCTTAGTTCTAGAATGGGCTAATACTCTTTCTTACATTCCATGAACACCTGCTCCCAGGACACACAAAATCCAGAATTATGGCAATGATAATCTAACTGCATTATTAAGAAAACAGGAAGAGAGAAAGCAAGTTGCCTGTGCCTTACAAGCAGTTAGAAGCAGCATTAGTAGTAAACCATTGTGAACCTCTGTTGTTTTACTACCAGACCACTAGTGGCCTGGAGCCATAAATCCTAAAGACACAGGCTTTGGAATCAGACACACCAGTAGGTTCACTGCCACCTTGGGTCAGTGGCTTAACCCCTGTTTCCTTGTCTGGAATCTCCCAGGCCTATCGTGAAGCAGCAGAGCTTATAAACATGAACACTGCAGCCAAAGCACTTAGTTCAAACCCTGGGTCTGTCATTTACTTGCCGTGTGACCTTGGGCAAGTTACTTGCTCTTTCTACACCTCCTGTTATAAAAAGGTGTTCATAATAATACCTACTGCATAGTGTTAGTATAAGAATTATAAATTAATATTTATAAAGTGTTAAACAATGTTTGGTGCATAGTGCTATATAAGTGTTTGTTAAATAAAAATAAAGAAATCAATAAATCATTCATATAATTTGGGTCCACATAAATCATTTATATAAAGCAGTAGAGTGTCTGAAATAGAATGATCAATATGTGTGAACTATTTATTGGCAGGGACTGGTCCCACATGACTAGGACTTTACAAGAAAAATGTTTTATTCTGTACTTTAAATGTACAACATTCTGTACTTTAAAAAACTTTTTTTAGGGAGGTTTTTGTATCCATTTTGGTACATTTTGGGCATTGAGTATCTGAAAGATAATTGATATGTGTGTGTGTGTGTGTGTGTACTGCAAATATATACTATATATATATATTTCATTCATATATACTATATATATATAATTTCATATATATATATATGAAATTTTGCAAAATCCTAGGGTTGTAACTGTGAATAAGGGATAAAATGTATCCTTAAGAGACATTTAGTCTAAGGAGGATATGTTAATATTGATTTTATGGAGAAGAAATGGAGGGTCCGAGCGGTTCTCACCAAGGTCGCAAGCTGGGAAATGAGGCTCACATTCATCTCTGTCTGCCTTCACGTGGGAGCCCTTCGCCTTTCCCTGTGGGCTGTTTCTCTCCAGGTGTCAGCATATTGACTTTGCCAGTCTCAGTTTTGCACTTTCCTTGCTTTAGGTATGGCAATTCCTGACTATATTTCAAAATTATAGGACTTAAAGGACACTTTCTTTTACTCATTCCCTTTAAAATGAATTGATTTGTATTCATCTGTCCATTCACTCGTTTCTTTACTCACCCATATGTCTCACCATTTGCCTGTGGCCAGACTGCTAAGAAATGAAGAGACAGTCAATCCTCATTATTCATGGATTCTGCATTTGTAAATTTGCCTACTCGCCAAGACTTATTTGTAACCCCCAAATCAGTATTTGTGGCACTTTCATGGTCATTCATGGACAGGTCCAGAGCAGTGAAAAACTGAACTAGCCTCCCATTCCCAGATGAGGCCGAACAAGGTGACCACCCACCTTCTTGTTTTAGCTCTCCTAGTGTAGAAAGCATCCTTTAGGTGGTATGTTTAGTGCCATATTATTTGCACTTTTGGGCCTTTTATTGGTCATTTTGCTGTTTAAAATGGCCCCACGGCGTGGTGTTAAAGTGAATGCTGCCTCATGTTCCCAAGCGTGAGAAGGCTGTGATATGTCTTCTTGGGAAAATAGATGTGTTAGATAAGCTTTGTTCAACCATGAGTCACAGCGCTGTTGGCCACAAGTATAATGTTAATCAATCAACAATATATATTAAATAAGGTGTCTTCAAGACAGAAATATACTCAACAAGGTATGTATTGATCAGTGGGTGAAAACATTATGACCAGAAGCTCCCAGAAACCGAACCCTATATTTCCCCTAGGAGTAGTGGTTCAGTATTTGCTAATTTAGTGTTCACTGTAACTTTATAGAACATAACCGCTCTGATAATGAGAATCAGTTGTATGTACTCTTCCTCTTCGTGGGCCATTTTTCTAACGATTGATTGATGAGTGACGTTAATAAATTGAAAGGTGACATAAAATGATATTCAAGTGTTTAAAACATATAAAGTATTCAACCTCACTGATAAATAAATAAAAATCAAAACAATAATAAAATTCGAGCTTCTCCCATCTACTTAGTAAATAATACAGAATTATAATAATCTTAAATTATGGCAATAGTACAAAGAGATGAGTACTTTTCTATATTACTCTACAACATTTTCAGAAAGCAGCTTCTCAATATATGCCAAGAACCTTCAAAAATCTTCACCTTTTTTGAATAAAAACAATTCTGAATCTAGGAATAAGCCTCAAGGATATAATCAGAGCTTTAGAAAATTATTTATATCCAAGCATGTCCATTGTTAAGTTATGCATAATAATGACAAATCGAAAACCATCTAAATGCTCGACACTGTAGAAATGGTTAAGATGAGGTTCTATCTATATGAAGAAATATTTTCATAGCAATAAAATAAATAAAATTTTACAGATTTTTTTTTTTTAACAATACTAGATAATGCCTGCTATAGTGTCCAGGGGAAAAAAAAGCAGATTAAAAAAAAATTGCTGAACAATATGTAGCAACTATCTAATACACAAAGGAAATATTAGGACAGTACACTAAAATGCTAATATTGGTTGTTTCAGAGTGATAGGATTATATATGTATTTTTAATTCTGCTTCTTTACACTGTTTTGAATTTCCCAACTTTTATACAATTAACATCACAAAAAGTCAAAAGTTTTCAGACTTAAAGCTCTCCATTTTGTATTTTAAGAAACATTTCTATAGGGGCACCTGGGTGGCTCAGTCGTTAAGCATCTGCCTTGGGCCTAGGGCATGATCCGAGGGTTCTGGGATCGAGCCCCACATTGGGCTCCATGCTCTGCTGGGAGCCTGCTTCTTCCTCTCCCACTCCCCCTGCTTGTGTACCCTCTCTCGCTGGCTGTGTCTCTCTCTCTGTCAAATAAATAAATAAAATCTTAAAAAAAAAAAAAGAAAAGAAAAAGAAACATTTCTATAGCTCTCTGAACATAAGACAATAAAGTTGTTTAATACATTTGCCAAGTGGT
Source organism: Ursus maritimus (assembly GCF_017311325.1). Lineage (NCBI taxonomy): Eukaryota > Metazoa > Chordata > Mammalia > Carnivora > Ursidae > Ursus > Ursus maritimus. The sequence goes on from NW_024423343.1 coordinate 64,139,459, forward strand.
ATTACTATAAACGAGTCATCTTATACCTTAGCACTTATGACCATATGTTTCCCATTTTCAAAATTCCATTAAACATGGGTATGAGCACTGATATATATAGAATTCCATAAAGTATGTTCAAGAGCCTAAACCACTCCATAATGGCTATTATGAATGTGTCATTCCTTGCCTGTCCTATCATGACCAACTGTAAGTACTAATTCTGAGCCAATGAGAATGAGCCTGGAAATATATTAATAGCTCCATCTCCATTACCATGCCAGGTACACAATTAGCCGTTCTTTTTCTCACAGCATACTCACATCCACTGGATAGTAGCATTTCTGCTAAATCTGTATATAAAGACCCAGACAGTTCAAAGAGGGTAAGAGCACTAGTCTCTTTTACCCCTCTCATCCTACACAGGACTTGGTCTTGTTCCTTAATTCCAAGCTATTTTATGAGTTCCTGCTATAGCTTTGTTGAATCATCCTAAAATCACAGCTTTGTGACCTATTTCTTTCATCCAGCCATACTTCCTTCCATACTTCTCTTCACCATATCAGACATTTTACCTAAACAAAGCAAAACAAAACAAAACAAAACAAAAAAAACAACAAAAAAACCCCCTAGAAAACTGGCCTAGATCAGAACCCACAATGCCATAATACCTGTAGCGTTGTGAATAGGACTGCTGGTTGTTTTCCATGGGGGTGAACCCAGGAACTGTCCTCAGTCCCAATCCACCCAAATTTCTGTGTGCTCTGTTCCAGCACTGATAAAAACCCCCAAAGCATTTTAATCTAATGAGTAACTAATGCTTAATACTCTAATCTTCAAAAAACTAAGGAAAAAAATGTAACAGTATTATTAGTGTGATGGAATTTTGGAATGGGTGGGAAAATATCCACAAGATATAAGTTTTCTAAAATTTAAATATGTATGTGGCTTATATATACAGGTATCACATATTTATGTTTTACAGTCATACACCCATTTATGATAAGTATATCTGCTTGATGTGCTAATTTGGTTCTTGTGACACCAAGGTTATATACGGTGATAGCGGTCACCTACCTGTCTTGCACATCAATGGTATTAGTTATGAGAACTTAATGGGAGAGAGGTATCTAAATAACACAAAAACATCAACTTTACTGGGAAAACATCACAAGACACATCTTACTGATGAAATTAGAAAAATTGTCCTCATACACAGTTCTCTAAAAACACAGATTATCTTTCTATGTTATTCACTCTTTTAAAGAGCTCTTCACCTACACATTCTTAATTTATGCATTCAATTATGAATGCATGCATTCATATTTATTCATTCACTGAATAAATATCTATTAAGCACCTATAACCCAAGCAATTTCTAAGTGGCTTCTGCATAAATTTGTCAATCTGCTTACATATGCGTTCGTCACTGGCCATAGCTGATAAGAACAAGAAAGTTCATTTGACCCAACAGAAGACATTGTTGCTCTTAATGTTAATAGGAATTCTATTAAAACAATGTCATGTGTTTACATAGATTCAGGAAACAGAGTAACAACAAAAACCCGCATTTTTTTACCCCAAGTCCACTACTCCCCATGTTGTATTTGGATATGTGCTTTTGGGAGCAGAAGCTGGAGGGAGCAAGAGGGCTTTGCATAATGGAAGGAAGTGACTTGCAGCTCTCAGGGCAGCAATTCGGGAGGGAAAAGAGAACGGCTATGAGCGAGAAAGAGTGGAGTCATGGAGATAGGAGAAGGTTGCATGTTATATCGTGCAATGATTACCCATGACTCTGAAATCAATTTTCAATTCTACAGAATCACGTAATTCTGGTCCGCAATCCTGATGAGCTGCACTGGGCCATGACCACAACATCTAGATGGCTACTATCATCTAACCAGCCTAGACTAGTCGTACTATTAGGTAAACAAGACAGTATTGTCTCATATGTAAATAATATACGAATACAATTAGGGATTTAAAATAGGCATTTGTCCTGTGTGTACGAACATTCTATGATGCCATGTTCTTACCTGAGAACAAATCACTCACTTGCCCTTTCTCACTTACTCTTTCTTTCTGCCTCACCAAACACCAGCCCTCTTATTAAAGCAGCTGATTATCCCCGAGAGTCAAGTCTCAAATGTGCCTCTGAGAATGCATTTCTGAAGACTTTGGAATTTAAAATTTCCACTTAAAATTCCCTCTTTTCCTGGGAGGAAAACAGTGGCAGGCTTTTGTCGACCAAGATGAATTAAAATGTCCTGTGTAGCATTGGGGTCCATTTTCGATGTCTATGGAGAGAAAAGAATGAGTTTCACCAGGTTCTGCCCACTCATCTCCACTGTGATCACAGTAAGCTTTTCAAGCAGAAGAGGATGACCTCATGGGCACTCCGGGGGCCCCGCCTGGCTGCACTGCTTTGGCAGCTCTCCCACTGATCAGACGTGCTGCCACCGGGCTTCTCAGTGTGTACAGTAATTCACAGGGGGAGAGCATTCAGCTCCCTCGGCTGAGAACACCAAGACAGGAGGTCCAGGCGGCTCCTCCCCCAGCTCCAGCTTAAGTCCTGGGACGGCCCTCCTCAGGACGCAGGGCCTGAATCCAATAGCCTGCTGGGCCTAGAACACCTGGGGACCGTAAGCACTCCGGGGCATACCAAGATTGAGCAGCACATGGCTCTGGACAAGATTACAATAAAGAACACAGAAGCACATAAAATAGCAAGGCCACCATAAGTGTTAGAAGGGGTTTTCTCCACAGGTTGGGTTAGCGTTCTTTCCACACCCTAGAGTGCAACCATTGTCACCTAACAGGTAGGTCTCTTCACGACGTTGTGAGCAAGGAACACGCTTCACTGGTCTCTATATTCTTGGCACCTCACACAAGACCTAGCTACTTCTTCGGGAAATCAGTGTTTTTACTCACAGAGCCATCGCTAACCTCCCTGTGGGGGAGAGCCACCTGCCTGTCCTTTCCTCCATTCCTTCCACCCATCTATTCCTTTCCCTCTTCTATTTTTTGTCAGAGTCCATATTCCTGCTTGATATTATGTATCAGTCTCTTATCCGTCTTGACCATCAATATATATGCTTTGTAAGAACAGGGCCCTTGTCAATCTTACCACTGTATATCTTTGGTGAATGCTTGCAGAGGACGATCTGTTTATACTTCACTTACTAGTTCAATTAACAGATATTTACTGAGCCCCTACTATGTGTCAGGCACTATTCTCAGCACTGAGGAAATGAGCAAAGACATAAGACCTGATATTCAACAGGAAATAGGTGAACAGGCTAGTTTGGTTTTAAGTTTAAATCTTGCAACCGGGAGACTCGATTTTATTCTGTACTCAGTGGGGAGTCTTGGGAAGCTAGTGAGCTGGGGGGATTGGAGTTATTGTGTGGAAAACAAAGAAAAGCATTAGAATGTTGAATAAAGCAAGACCGAGGAAGCTGCAAATCTCCGAAGGGATTGCTTTCTTTTTTTAATTAAAAAAGAATATCTGAACATTTCCCATGCAGGTTCATAAGAACTCCTGGAAAAATAACAAGGTCAAAATATTATTAATGGCAGAGTTTGAGGCTTTGTGATAGGCCATTACATTCTTTCTTAAAGATAGAGACTCAAAACCTGCTGGCTGCAGGACGTTAACGCTCCTATTCCAACACGGTTATGGGTGATTTAAATGATAAAAAGAAACAATAAAGGACAGTCCTGACTGCCTTGCTTTGAACAATATTATTGCACTATCAGTCCTTTGGAGTAGGGCATCCCTAAGTTTAAATCGCTTGATGGTATTATCTGGTAAGGAGTGGGATGAATGCTTTAAGAGACATTAAGCAAGCTTAACCACGGAATCAATGTCTGGCTCACTCAGGTAGTCCTTTTCCTAAGTTTAAGGTGATAGGGGCATTTGCATTAAGTATGACATAAAATCGTTCAAATATTACAGAATATATCAAAAAAGGGAAGGAAACTAACACGTTTCACATATCTACCACAGTGCAAAGCGTTTTTCGAGTTTTGTTTCATTAATTCTTGCCACAGCCCTACAAATAAGATAAAGGATTTCTATTCTACAGATGCAAAGTGGAAATTGACAGCTGGTAAGTCGCTTAGTTTAGTTGTTGTTCAACCAATCTTGAGAGTGCAAAGTTCTGATAAAAACGGGAGCGAAACAAAGATGTGGGTGAACCACGGAGTAGGCCAAAATTATACTTGTTAATATCTCATGAAAGAATATTCATTTAATCCAAGGTTTTTCTTTATGAATCAAAATGGGATATTCTGATGAAGAACTTATAAAAATATAAATGATTTAGATTTGTTGATCTTTATTTTTTTTTTTTTAAAGATTTTATTTATTTATTTGACAGGATAGAGACAGCCAGCGAGAGAGGGAACACAAGCAGGGGGAGTGGGAGAGGAAGAAGCAGGCTCATAGCGGAGGAGCCCGATGTGGGACTCGATCCCATAACGCCGGATCACGCCCTGAGCCGAAGGCAGACGCTTAACCGCTGTGCCACCCAGGCGCCCCTAGATTTGTTGATCTTTAGATATAGATTTAAGAAATGTAGATGTAAGGCTGCAAGGTCCCATTGCAGGGATAGACTATTAATGACGAGAGAGACAACATTTGATTTATTTCACTTTTTTTTCTTAAAAGGATGACAGCTTTGCAACATTGATAAGAAAATAAAAAATAACATTTCCTCACTGAATTTGGAATTAACACCTAGGTTGTATTCTAAGCACTCATGAGATGTTTAATGGTTTTCTGTTATCATTAGTGTATGATGGTGGCATTTCATTTTGTCTCTAGGCCTGGCCACACAGCACAGAAACTGTGAAAGTACCACAAGCAAGTCTCGAGGTGATGCTTTAAATGCCAACAGTATTTGAACCCAGCCCTTTGAAACAGGTTCATACATATTTTATTGCAGGGGTCAACAAACTTTGTCTATAAAGGGCCAGATGGTAAGCATTTTGGTTGTGTGGGCCATTCGGTCTCTTGCAACTATTCGCTCTGCCATTCTAGTGCAAGAGCAGCCACGGACCATATGTGCGATATGTAAACGAGTGAGAGTAGTTGCATTCTAATAAAACTTTACTTACAAACAGGATGACAGGATGGGTTTGGCCTGCAAGGGTTGTTGTTCTGCTGAAAGCTATAAAATGGATTATTGCTATAAAAATAGAATCCAAACACCATGACATATTCTGGTTGTCTAATTACTGATTTGTGTAGCTTATCTGTTTCCTCATCTGCTAGCTAGGCGGAGCTCTTTTGGGCCATGGAGGGCATCTTGCTTTTCTTTCATGCCTCTAATCCATTAAGAGCAGGCAAGCTGGGCAGTGGCAAAGGGCTTCGATAGGGGCATCCATCATGGGTTACAGAAATAACACTGGAATAAATAAAAGATATGTGCCAGTAAACCTGGATTTCCCCAGAAAACTGGCAACTTATAAATTGGCCTTGTTCCCACCAAAGTTAACAGCTCCCATGAGTGAGAATATAAAAAGACTTCCCTGGCATCACTCATCTCTGTTGTGGATACACATGGCGGCGGGCACAGCGCGCTGCTCCTTGCCGTGCTGGGCAGAAGCACCGCATTCTCGCACAGATGCTGCCCCCGGCCCGAGTCCGCTGCCTCAAGTCGCAGTCGCTGGGAGCTGAAATTCTCATCGTGCACGACACATGGTGTAACTGCTGTTTATTGGGAACATGTGATTTATTTTATCATTTAAATTTAAAACCCTCTTCTATGCCTCCTCAGAAGTTATCTGGTACAGAAAATGGCAATAGCAAGGCAATTACAATTAAGTTATAATGTTACCTAATGTTTAGTGCAGGTAATAAATCTCTCATTTTGAACATAATGAAAAAGGTACACAAATAATTGAAAACCCTGGCCCTAATAAGAAAACGTTGAACAAATAGTTAGCCTCCCTGGGGCATTCACGTGTCCTGGTATGTCCCTGGGTAGGCTTTTAATAAATGTTTGTTGAGTGAATGAGGGCAGTGGGCCTTTGCTCCACCAGCTCCAAAGAACTCAAGGGCTGATTTAGAACATGTTGAGTATAAGCAATTTTATGATAGGAGAAATAAAAGAATTTCTGATAAAATTCCCACGAGGAGAGCTATACAAGGTCAGTCTTTCCTCAAGTGGTGTAAAGGTTTACAACAGTGAGAGATATATTCATGTACAGAGTAAACATAAAGTGTCTATTTTTTATCTGGGAGAGGAGATGCAGTGAGAGACCCTGGAACCCCAGGCCAAACAGCTGTTGGTGTGCAGCTGAAGGGCCAAAGCTCCAGGACAGGCTGCCATGGGTACCCAAAACGTATCTGCCGCTCACTGGAGTTCATGCCCTGCGGAGGTCAGAGGGGCAGGGGACAGACAGGAGAAAATACGGTGGACTTCAAAGTGATTAAGGAGAAGGCAGGAAAGTCAATAAAGCCGGGTGAATAAACAGTTGGAGGAAGGGAGTCACATTTAGGTGTAGAAGAAACAAGAATCACAATTATAAATGCCGTCTTAGAAAAATGAAAAGACCAATTCAAAATACGTATGCATGCTTTTAGGATTAATACATTGTTCACTAAGAATACTAGAATTTAATTTTTCAGGCAAAAGAGACAAAAAGGAGCTTTTTTATTTCTTCAAAAATCAAAGAACAGGCACCCTTGGGTGGTGTGCCCCAGGTCTTATTTTAGTCTACATACAGAAACTATGATTAAGCTTTTGTAGAGTCTGTTGAGATTCTTTGAAAGCAAGCTTGTTTTAAACAATCAAATTCACCTGACTACAAAAGGAATAGCTGCGACCTTTCTTTTAAGTGGTTGAGAACGGAACCACAGGAAATCAGCTTGGGGTCCTCTAGATCTGAGAGAAGAAATGGTTTGCTGAATGCTGCAGGCAGGGCATCCAGGGATAAAAGAGGAAATCAATGAGAGGTAGAATGCAAAATGAAGATAAATAAAGAAGAAAACTTTTAAAGGAAAGAAAAGAGGGTGATCGAATAGGATTAATGCAGGGCCACTGCTTCAGGTTTCCACAAACAGTAATTCGATGGTCCTGGAGTTTAATGTTTACTAATCAGAGATGAACATGTCACTTGGTTGAATATTTCACGAGCGATGCTGAAGGGAGAAGACGACACTCTGCCTCGGATTCTGCCCTCTCTCATGACTTGACAAGTAAGCGAACGACCTTGGACAAGTCACATATCTGCGGTGTTTCAGCAGCTTCACAGAGATAGGGAGAGCATATGTGCCCTCCGGAATTCATAGCTTTTTTTTTTTTTTTAAGATTTTATTTATTTATACGACAGAGAGAGAGACAGCCAGCGAGAGAGGGAACACAAAGCAGGGGGAGTGGGAGAGGAAGAAGCAGGCTCCCAGCAGAGGAGCCTGATGTGGGGCCCGATCCCAGGACTCTGGGATCACGCCTGAGCCAAAGGCAGACGCTTAATGACTGAGCCACCCAGGCGCCCCTGGAATTCATAGCATTTTGAAGGAAAATCCCAGGAAAATCCTTTCGTTATCTGTGTGAATGAGGTGCATGAACCAGGAGCTAGTAAGTACAGAAAGAAATTGATACGTGGTGGCACATGGTAAACCAAGAGGACAAGAGAAGAAGAGGGGGTAAAGGGAATAAAATGTGTTGCGAGAATAAAGTAGATCAGAAAGAGTAGTATGTTTGTGGTCGGGGGATAGGGACATATCAGGAGCACATCCCCCAGGGCTGAATGGTAATGCAAGTCTACTAAACAAGAATAGGAGTCACCCCTTGGAAATCTAATAAAATGATGCCAGAGTAGCAGAAAACATTTTGAGGCTATTCTATGGAATAGGCTGAGGCTAGCAGGCATTCAACAACGGCTCCAAGAGAATCTGTTAGATCGTTAGCCGGTTTCAGCAAGCATTGTAAGGCATCGACAGCCCCAGTGCAATTTGCTGGGGCAAGTGTAATAGGGCGCTGGAGAGGGAGGGTCTACAGAAGACAGGGCCCAAGTGGCAGCTGTTTATTGACTGTGCACTTGGGTGGGGGTGTGTGTGTGGAATTGCACCACCTCTCAGATCATAGTTTTTCATCCATGGATGAACAAGTGTCACACCCTGATCATGTCCCTGGGTGGGAGGATAAATAAAGATATTTATTCAATTGTATTTACTCATGGGTGGGGTAATATTTGTGAAAACTAAGTAAGGTCATATGACAGGAGGAAGAAAGTGTTACTTACTGGAAAGTTTTCTTTTAGGTAGAAAGTGCTTCTAACTAACAAAAGAGGGCACCAAAAACATAGTTTGTGTGTGGTTCAAGTAATCAGTGCAATGTGAAGGGAAAAGTGGGGTTTCAAAGGAAAGAGAATATCAGCGCATTCTTTTTCAAAAGAGGCAGAGAAAGCTGTTTCAAACGACCGGCACAGAGCACTTCTCAGTAAAGCTGGGCTATACCTACTTCAAGGGTCCAGAGTGAAAGAGAACAGAACTCAGGAGAAGAGGGTGGTGAGAAGTGGTGGCACATTGATAAGTGTGGCTTGTAGCTATAATGGAAAAGGCAGCTAGAGCAAAAGGGCTTGAAGGGGAAATGGCAAACAATTTCAGGTGGTGGGAAGCCAAACAAACTAGCTCACTAGACACAATGGGGAAATCAAGAAAATGAAAGGAAAATTATTACACCCTGCCGAAGAGAGGCGATTGGTGGGCTTGTGTCACAGGTAAAGGTCTTCTCGGCCCTGGAGTGGAAGGAAAATATCCAGGGGGAACATCAAATCCAGTTCAATGGTTCCCACAAGATCTCAGGGTGGTCAACTACTGGGCGGGAAAAAGACTCATTAATAGAAGAGCCGGGGTCACCAGCAGGGGACAGAAGAGAACAGTGAGATGGGAGGCGAAGGGGTTCAGAGGAAGCCCTGAAGGAATAACCTTCTCTAAAGTGCAGGAAAGCATAAAGCCACAAAAACACCCATGTATCACATGGGGAAGGAGGAAGCCGGCGACAGGCCTGCATGATGGTGAAGGAAGTATGGCTAGAGAAGGGAAAAAGAATCTGTTCATTGTGTTCATGGGGAAATGGGATGTAATTGAGGGCACGGAGTGGGTATTTTCTCTGGCATGAGGCTAATGTAAATAACTCTGTTAAAAAGCATGGAAGGAGCAATCGCTTTCACCTGCGGGAGAGACTGGTTCACACTGTGGTGAAGCCACTTGGTCACTCGGTACAAAGAGAGAGCAGCAGGGTGGAAGGTGGCAGAACACGAGCCGCAGCAGCAGGCCCTCTGGGCTGACCTGTTTGGAAGCTGGTAACAGACCCTGCGTGTCAGAGCAATGAGGCAAAACAGTAGGTTTTTAAATGTGTTCAGCTCTCAAATATGCTTCGGACAAGGAATATTAAGTGTTAGCAATCCATGGAAACTTTGAAGGGACAAAGAAGACATTAATGTGCCTGAAATATACCAATTTATATATACTGTAAAGATAAACTTAATCATCAACAAACTTTTGAGTTAGTTACTATTAAATTCAGCCTTTAGGTTTTTGCACTTTTCCTTTTGCCTACAATATTCTTATCTCCGATATCCATGTGGCTCCCCCCTTACTTACTTTGCATCTCTGCCTAAGTTTCACCTTCCTGGAAAAGCCTTTTCTTACCCTTTCTTCCCATGTCTTATTTTTCTTTAGGACACTTAACAACTACACGATATGTATTCTTACTCTATGTCTCCCCACTAACACCTTGGTTCTGTGAGAACAGAGTAGCAGTCTTATTCGCTGCCATACTCTAAATGCCCAGAACAGGGGCTGGCAAAAAAGAGGGGCTCAGTGAAGATTTATTGAACAAAAGAATGGATCACTGGCCCCATTTTGCTGGTGAGGAAATGAACTCAGAAGTGTAGTTATTTGCCTAGGATACAACCAAAATGATGGAATCAGGATTCGAAATTGGATCTTTCACACGGTCGCATTGTTTCAATTATTCTGCATGACATCTCTGAAAACATGATGTGACAAATGTGTCCAAAGGGCAGTGTGACATAGTGTTGGCTCCAGGGTCACAATGGGATTTCCATCCTGGCTCAGCCACTATTTAGTTTCTCACCTTCTTGAGACTTCATAACCTCCCTGTGCCTGTTTCCTCTTTGTAAAATGAGACTATCTCCCCCACCGGGTTGTGGAGATTAACAAGTATAACAGCTGGCACCTAAGAGAATCCTAGTGAATGGTAGGTGACGCCACTGGAGTGGACAGAATAAATAAAGGAATGAGGTGTCAGGAAAAAGGAGGAAATATGGAGAGGCAGGGGAAGGAAAGGTGAGAACTTTGGCTTTCCAAAGTATATTTGGCTTTCCTTGAAGGCTGTGGGACGAACAGAAGGAGTCTTAGTTAAGAGAAGAAAACCCAGGCAGCTTTTGTGAAGAGAAAGGAGCTCGAAGGGGAAATTTATGAGGCGCCTGTTTAACAATGGATAAGAGCAGCTGGCCAGCAAGGCACTGTGCAGGTGCCATGGTACCTCAAAATGGACGAACCCTTAAAAGTTGTGGTTACATAGAATGAATGAGTCTAGGCAGCTAATGTACAGCATGGTGACTCTAATAATGCTGTAATACTACTAATAATACTGTGTCACAAACTGGAAATTCACTGAGAGAGTAGATTTCAGGTGCTGTCACTACCACCCCCCAACACACATGCACACAGACACACATACACACAACAAATGGTAACGATGTGGAGATGGGTGTTAATTAGCTTGATTGTAGTAATCATTATATAACTTAAACATTTTTGTTAAAAAATAATAATGAAACATGTATCTTGATCCTTCATGGTAAATGAAGAAAATCAAGGTTAATTTTAAAAAATTTATTCTTAGAAATATATATATATATATATATCGAAAATTGTACATTTTTGAAATGTTGATTTTATGTGAATTTTGCCTCAAAGAAAAAAATTCAAGGAGAAAAAAATGGTTGAAACCACAGAACATTTGTAGTAATTTAAATCCCTGGAAGTGAGGAAATTGTAAGCTTACATCAAAGGAAAAAAAAAAAAAAAGACTGACTTTGGAGAAGGTTTTAGGAAGAAAAAAGGACCAGCCTGATGGAAGCTCTCCGTGGTGATTCTATAGAGCAGGCCCTGGAGCCTTTGTTCCTTCCCCTGGGGGGCCCCACAGAACCAGGGTAGGGCGTACATATTCAGAATCCAAACCTGGGCCTATGTTTTGATAAAGATTATTTTACCCTTTAGCTTCTGAATATATATGGAAAAGCTTAAAATAAATAAAAATAATACAATTCCTTTATTAAAAATTCAAAATTATGTAAATTAAGGGCTAATTTCCTTCTTTCCCCCCAAAATGGCAGGATGGTTTTCCTGAATCTTCTTTATGGTCCAGGATGAAAGAAGACCACAAGGTAACTGAGCAGGACTGATAGGACAGGGTAGCTGGGACTCTTGTTACTACGTGTAGGGATCGCGGGAGGCAGGGGACAATCCAGAGAAGAACAGAAAAATGAAGCTGACAGACCTCCCGTGCTGCTGGGACAAGAAGAGCCAGAGGAAGCCAGACAAGGAGATAGCTGTCTTTGTGGAGAGAAGGAGACACGCAATAGTCACCCTACTTGAGGTTGCTTGAAAAGGGAAGAGAAGAGCATTAGAAAAAGCAATGGCAGGGGACAAAAAGCTTAGACAACAGCCACCTAGAAGTAGAATCCAAGTCTCACTAGTGGAAATTCAGGAGGAAGGGAAAGAGCCCGTTTGTGACTGCACGTCCTCAGAATATTGGAGGGCTGAAGTCTCTGCTGCACAGGGACATCAAAGAACCAATAAATGTAAAGGCAGTACAAAAGCCTATTGTATCAGAAGGCACAGAGACTCTTCAGAGGCAGAGTACCAATAGATTTAAAGACCAGAGGTTTGAGTTGGAAAGGAAAGTAGAATGTATGAGTGTACATTGGCATAGACACTGGTAGTTCTTTCCCCAACATCTTGACTTCTCTAGTCATACCATTTTAAGCTAGTCACCCAGTAAGTAGGGTCATGAAGTGACTAGATTCTGACCAGTATGTACAAGTAAAAAATAGTGTGTGCAATTTTGGATCTTGTTTTTAAAGGTCGTGTCTTTCCCCTATCTTTTTTCTTACCCTCTCCTCACTGGCAGGAATGTGAATAATGGTGGGGGGGCACCCTATAGCAATCCTAAACACAACATGGAAACTGCGCAGTAAGCATGGTGGATCAAGAGGACAGAAGTAACGTGAGTTCCTCAAACCAGGGAGCCGCCATATGGCAGTGGGCTGTTTCTGAGTAGACTCTTATGTTTAGAGAGAAGTACAACTTCCATTTTGGTTAAGCTACATAAGCTTAAGTGTAAGCTATATTCTAGAACATAGCTAAAACTACTATTATTTTGTTATAGCAACCAAACTAATACATAGATACCAAAGAAAAAGTGATTTAAATATATGCCTCTCTTTAATACATTATGTTTTTAAAGTACTTATTTTGACTCTTACAGAAAAGTACAGACCCAGAACTAATCCGTCAAGAGATCTATAAAGCCAAATGAGAATTAGGGAGGCTTTGCTGGATGGTAACATGGTGGAAAAAGACACATACGAAGGAAGGGAAATGGGTTGGTAGAACTTAAAATATTCACTGGCAAGCAAGAAGAATTTTTTAAATTCAGTTTGAGAACTTCTCTTTTCTGACTGCCACCATAACTTCAGAAATCATTTCTTAATGTGGAAAATACAGCAGAAATATAGCAAGAGATGTATTAGAAAGGAGACATTTCAAAGTAGAATCGAAAGAGCAGCACAAAGAGGGAAGTTCTGCCTGCCTTTGAGAGTTGTACGAGTAGGGGGACGTGTTAAATGAGCTGAAGAAAATTCTCTTAAGTAGTAAAGCCGAAGGCTCTGAAGGACAAACTAAGCATTCTCGTCTGTAGAAACGTTCAATATCACACACAGGTAGAAATATCAAGTGGGAAGGCAAAATGTCAAGTGGGAAGGCAAGGAACAAATGAGGCGAAAATAGGGGAAGCAAGACAAAGTGTGTGTGAGGTGTCTGTTAGATGCACACATACAGGTAAGAAGACAAAATGTGGAAAGACTGTTTAAAACAGATTGATATTTTTTCAATGATATAAATTGTATTAAGACCAAGAAAAGACAGACAGGGGCAATGACGAGACCTTCGCTCCAAGTTCACTCTAACACAGAAACGACATGATTTGCCATTAAAGAACACAAAAAAGTTCATTCAAACATCCCTCATCTGTAAGATTTTCTCAGTCTGCATCCCTTTCAAACAGTAACACACTCTGCTTCTGTGCTGTTTCAGATTTTCTCTTGTTTTTACCAACTCATTTTCTGCTCTGCTGAAAACCGTTTGCGTCTTCTTTTCCCATCAGTAAAACGGGGAGTTCCTGAAGGGCCGGGCCATGTTTTATTTCTTTGTGTCTTCCATTCTTAGCATATCAAATGGAAGAATACTTGAGGAAAATCGTGCCTGCTGGAAGGAAAGTGAGATGAAAAGCCAGGGAAGAAAGCCGGAGTTGGCGTCAATGGTATTTCAAAAAAAGGACCGAAGGAAGCGAGCAGAACACAAATAATAATATTTTGGTAGGACGCCTGCAGTCAGAGCTGCAAAGAACAGCTGTGGTCCGACAAGACTCAGCATAACACCCAGGACTACAATGATCCAAGACTGCTTACCAAGAACTGCTATCTCTTTAGTTTGCTTTCTGGTTTCCAGCCTAAAATGTATCATACTGTGACTGTACCTTTATGTTCTTTTACAATGAGGAAAGAAATTAAAATAAGGTAAAAAAGTGAGGTTATGATGTGGTGGTCATTTCTCTTATAAAGTGTAAATATGAAGAGAAGCAGAGTAGAAAGAGGTCAGTTAAAGAACTGATCATTATATATATATATAATGTTTATATTATGCATATTTATCATAATAAATAATATGTATTTCCCATCAGTAAAACGGGGAGTTTTATCATATGTGTGTATCTCATGTACACACATGTGAAAGGATGAAATTGGGGGATGGTAATCAAAATTTGAGGCCATTTAATCCATAGGCAACATTGACATTCTGGTTGTAGAAAGAAATTATAACGTAATATCCTTCAGGTAAGTTCCTTCTGTGAATATATGTGAGCATCCATTGAATGAGGAGGCACCTTATAAAAACCAAAAGTAAGATTTCAGCCACTGCAATTATAGGATACCAATACTAACAGTACCCACTATGGGCTAACATTACAGAATATTACAGGAAAGCAGTCACAATTTATCAAGGGCATGCTTACAATATTTCACAAATTCTATGGTATATTTAAAAACTTTTCTGCTTTATTAACCTACACAATTCTTAAAATAACATTTATGTAGTGTTAATTTGATCAAAGTAATCTTCTAGGAAGTGACAGAGACATCTCTGACAAACTAGTAAGTGCTGAATCGTCTAGCTTATGAACCCCACTGGACATATCCTTATTTCTGATTAAATTGTATTTTAATATCCAGAGCAATGGTTTTTCAATGTTTTCAAAACTTAGACTCCCTTTTATAATCAAAATTACCATTCTCCCACATTATCTTTTATTTTTATTTTTTTAAAGATTTTATTTATTTATTTGTCAGAGAGAGAGAGAGAGAGAGAACACAAGCAGGGGGAGTAGCTGGCAGAGGGAGAAGCAGGCTCCCCAGTGAGCAGAGAGCCTGATGTGGGACTTGATCCCAGGACCCTGGGATCATGACCTGAGCTAAAGGCAGACACTTAACTGACTGAGCCACCCAGGTGTCCCCCACATTATCTTTTAATTGAAACATACATGAAAAGAAAAGCCACTTTGGACTCGTCATTATTTTAAATGAATATGTCTTATTTAACTACATATAACAACATTTGTATAGATTTCCAAAAAAATTAGAAAATTAAAAATATTTATTCACTTTCTAGATAATGTTTCATTTTTTCCCTTTTTTTTGAACAGAAGATGATCAGATAATTTTTGTTTTGTTTTGTTTTTTTAAAGATTTTATTTATTTATTTGACAGAGATAGAGACAGCCAGCGAGAGGGAACACAAGCAAGTGGAGTGGGAGAGGAAGAAGCAGGCTCCCAGCGGAGGAGCCTGATGTGGGGCTCGAACCCAGAACGCCGGGATCACGCCCTGAGCCAAAGGCAGACGCTTAACGACTGAGCCACCCAGGCGCCCCACCTTAGATAATTTTTGGAAGGCTTATATAGGCACAACTCTGGCTCTATCAAATTGATCAAAAAGAAAAACTGTAAAACTTTGAATTGCTTATATGGTTTATTCTGTAACATTTATAGAAAACCATATTACCAGTAATTATTAACTCCAAAGCTGCCTCTAATTCAACTTTAAAAAAATTTTTGCAATAAAATATTTTTGCTTATGTGATTTACAGTTGACCTTTAAACAACGTAGTTGTTTTGAACTACACACATCTACTTATACATGGATTTTTCTTATAAATACAGTACAGTTCTGCAAATGTATTTCCTCTTCCTTATGATTTTAATAACTTCTTTTCTCTAGTTTATTTTATTGTAATAATACAGTATATAATACATATGACATACAAAATATGTGCTAATCAACTGCATGCTATCAGTAAAGCTTCCGGTCAACAGTAAGCTATTAGTAATTAAGTTTTTGGGGAGTCAAGTTACATGCGGAGTTTCAACTGACAGAGGGTCAGCACCCCTAACCTTCATATTGTTCAAAGGTCCACTGTATAAAATCCGAAGAAATAAGAGAAAAAAGAGTGCATTTCCTTTGGGTGCCCCCTTCAAATATATGTCCTTCATTTGAGAATTTTTCTTTGATTTCCAATCCTTACTCTTAGGAAGAGGCTATTCTTCCAACCAGAGTAATAAGTTTAGCTTAATTAATAATTAAATGAATGACTTCACTATTAAGCTTTAAAGAAGTCTTTAAACTCTTTATCCTTAGAATTTCTAAGTCCTCCTGACTTTGGTGGTTATATAGCAATCCAGCATCTTTATCAGATTGATCTAGTAGGGAAATACCTTAGGTCTAAATGACCTCGGTAGGATCTGCCAGCAAATAAATTCTAGGAAACAAGGCAAGAATTTCTGAGCCTCCAACTCTTTTCTTTTTGATAATGCTTTCCACATTGTGTGTGCAGAACTTCATAATTGATTTAAAAAGACATGTTCTCTCTTGATATTTCTGCCACTTTCTAGATTTTGCCAGCAGCTATGACGTACAATATGGGTGCATGGGTGGGGGCGGTCACACGTGGCTGACAACAACCTAACTCACCACAAAGCACTGTTGCTCCCTAGGCTCACTACGAATGTAATGAAATTATTGTGGTAGCAAAAAGAGCCCATGTGATTCCATACTTGTAATCTGCAGATTACGATTTGAGTCAAAAAAAAGTTTTAGATAGGAAGAAAAAAATACCGTGTCATTTTAATTTCACAATTCAACAAATAGAAAATCAGGATATAGAAGAGGGGATTTTCCTATAATAAATCTCTCATCTACTCTGTATTCTCCTAGGAACAATTTTGGGTAAAATTATAAATTAGACGAGATTTGACTTTAGTTCTCTTTTCTTGTTCTTTTTCTTGATTTTATTGTAGTTCTATTATTCAGATACACAGAGCACTACTGGGACCCCATACACCTTCTGTTAGAAATAGTCACTCACTACCTTGGCTGTGCCTGATAGTTTTGTGACTGTAAAGTGCTAATATTAACCATCTCAAAAGAAAGAATGAAAAATGTGGGTCTAAATAAAAAGGAATGTGTTCTTAACATGTTGTAACATTTTTGGATAGCCTCCCAAACACACAGCATATAAATAATAACATTCATAAGGACGTTCTAGCTTAATCTCGCTATATACTTCTTTTCCTAATTTCTAATACATTACCACATCATTCTTGAAGTCCAACTCAAAATTTGGTTCTCCTAATAAACCCTTTATATAAAAAAAATCTCAGAGGATTTCCCGGCCCTGTGACAGCTATTATTCTAGCACTCTATAATCCTTCCACGTATATAATTTACTCTGTATGGGCTGTGGACAGGAGGAAGAGGTGAATGAATAGCAAAGATTTCCTAATGCCAGCTACACAATTATATAACTAGTATAATCTGTGTAAATGGCAATTTGTTTCGTTCTTGGTTCATACTGTCTTCTTGCTATGATTGCTCCCAAACAGCAAGGGTGCCTAACTTTGTGAATTTCATAGAGTCCAATTAAATGACAGTACCATTTGGGTGTGAATGTTAGCTAATGTTGATGACAATGACAGCTTTGTTAATAAGATAATACACTTCAATTTCCAAGAGGGGGGAAAAAAGACACTCATAGCTTTTCAAGCAACTGCCTGAAGGCAGCATAGCAAAAAGACCCGCCACAACTGTATTGAAAAGTCACAGATGGAATATTTTTGTTGATCTTTTGGGACTATGCATCTGTATACAAAAATCATCCAGCACACGCATTTTGAATCGTGTTTTTCTGTTACTGTGTTTTCATTTACTTATTTATCTTCTAGCCAGTTTCTACAGTATTGAAGAATAGACATTGTAGCTATCTGATCAGAATTAGGGTTAACCTGTACCAGTGGAAGAACCAGACAGTCTGGGATTGAGCTTGATACTAACATTCAAATTCTAACTAACTGAGTTAATTGACCACAAATCAGACAAAACCTTGCTGCAGAAGAGGACGGGAAACAGTTGAGAAACATAAAAGCAAAGCTGGATTTTTTTTGAAATACTTAAATGCAAAATATCTACAAATTATCACCCAAATTATTTTTTCATTTCATTGTGATGAATGGCATTTAATTCATTTCCCCTCCAAATTCTTATAGTTTAAAGAATTTGTAATGAGTTAGTATTTACAAAAGTTGACAAAATATTTTGTCAGTTGGAAAACACTAAAATTTTATACCCAGGACATTCAAAACAATAAAAGTGCAGAAAAATTTAAAAACACACAAAAAACTGGTGATTTCAAATATAATCATATAGCAAGCATTCTGGAATATGTTTAAACAACTGGCTACCCCTAAAAATGCATATATTTATTATAAATTTTACTCATAAAGAATGCATAGCCCATGGTTTATAAATAATAATAAAATATAAATACTTTTGATTGTAATTCCATTTAATTAATTGGTTCTCATGGATTTAACTGTCAATTGATTTTTTTCTTAATTTATGTATCTATCACCAACCTCTGGTTGCAATTGACAGATAAGGGTAGCTTAGTTATAAATATTAGTTGACATTTGCATTTAAGTAAATGAGTAAAGGAAAATGAAGCATTGAAGACATGTCGAGACAGCTCATTCATCCATGACATGAATGACTTCTTTGCTAGGTAGGATAATTTTTGACTATTAGAAGACTATTTCTTTCATCTTTTACACTATGTACAATGCAAAAGCTAGAGAAATGACATAATTTTAATTTGTATTCACATTTTATCTCATTGCTTTCTTAAGCCTACACAACCTACAAAACAATAATAAATTGATCATTCTGATGTGTGGTGTCTGCCAATTTCTCTGGTGCAAATACCCACACCATAGTTGAAAAATTAAGTTAATATAATTTTATGTCAATGTAATTTTTATGGGAATGATTCTAAGTACAAAATAAGCCTGGAAACAAAGCGAAAGAGCTATTCGATATATGTAAAACAACCTTTTTGGAATTTCACTGTTTTGATGGTTATAACTGATATTTTCACCAACATATCCTTAAACATTTGAAAAAATGAATGCAAGTCATATAGTACTCTCACTCTTCTTTAGATATGCATAGTTCTATTATTCAGCAACTCTAAGGTAATTAATTTTGATACTCTATACAAAATATGACTTTGAAAATTGGAGAACAAACTGATTTTCTTTTCCCCCTCAAATTCTTATAGTTTTAAGAATTTGTAAT
This sequence comes from Ursus maritimus, assembly GCF_017311325.1. Lineage (NCBI taxonomy): Eukaryota > Metazoa > Chordata > Mammalia > Carnivora > Ursidae > Ursus > Ursus maritimus. Next base: position 64,158,444 of record NW_024423343.1, read on the forward strand.
GAGTTAATATTTACAAAAGTTGACAAAATATTTTGTCAGTTAAAAAACACTAGAATTTTATACCTAGGGCATTCAAAACAACCAAGAAAAACAAAAAAAAATAATGTTTTCAAGAAGTGCAAATAACATTTAACACTTTGGCAAGCATCTTGTGGTTTTATAAATATTTCCTAGACAATATGAAGGTGATCGTTATAAAAAAGAGTTAAAGGCAAGAGCAAATACATTACATTATAGATTTTTTTTTACTTTTTTCAGCAATACAAATCAAAGCTGTACGACAAAGACTTTTTAAATGAAATCATATGACAATGATTTTATTTTCTACTTAGAAAATTAAATCACACTCCTACAGATTTCTACAAAGCCTAGATTAAGCCTAGATTAAGAACTGCATATCAGGGGCGCCTGGGTGGCACAGCGGTTAAGCCTCTGCCTTCGGCTCAGGGCATGATCCCAGCGTTATGGGATCGAGCCCCACATCAGGCTCCTCCGCTATGAGCCTGCTTCTTCCTCTCCCACTCCCCCTGCTTGTGCTCCCACTCTCGCTGGCTGTCTCTATCTCTGTCGAATAAATAAATAAAAATCTTAAAAAAAAAAAAAAAGAACTGCATATCAGAGATGAAGAGAAGTTTCCATAAGAAGGTGTATGTGTAAGATGTCAAGCCCCAGAATGAGGCTGGCCAGGGCTGGAATCTGGTTCCACCCCTTACTAACAGGAGGACTCTGGAAAAGTCACTAACCTTCTCTGAACTCCTGTTTTACCATCTGTATAATTAGGATTAAAAGTAATAGGCATTTCCTAGGATTGCTGTAACACTTCAGTACATTAATGCACGTGAAGTGTAGTAGTAAATATTTTTTAAAACCTCACATTTCTTTTACCATTTCAAAAAAGGCCCACCCTTCTTAGGAGGTAGCAGTAGATTTTGTCTCTTACCTGGAAACTTTGAGAGATGCTAACTGGAGCAGTAATGACTGGTATTATAATGCATATGTTTATTTACGACCCAAGTGCTTGCTATCTGTGCTGTGTGCTTGAGCAAGCACTGCCCTCCATCCTGCAATGGTTTCCCCATTATTACCCCTTCTCTTCCCTAATCCCATGTTCTGAGTATGTAAGTATACATCTTCAGTCCAATCGACTGCATTATCTTCTCTCCCCCTCTTTGTCTCCCTCCCTCCTTTCTTCCCTCTGCTTGACTTTTAAGTCTCAAGTTACTATCCATTTCTTCTAGTAAATTGTCCTTGATAACTGGTATAGAAAAAATTCCAGAAAGACTTGTGCCAACGCTTATTTCTCTGTCCTGATATTTACACAAAAGTCATGCTTTATTGATGTTCTGATGGTGCCTAGAGTTTAGGAGAATAAGTCCAAAAGACATCGAACACTTGCTGTGACTATTTCCCATAAATTCTATCTTGGAGTGCACTCATAAAAGCTCTCACATGTTTCCATTAAGATGGTCTAGAGAAGAGCTCCGCAAATGGCTGATGCTAATGAACCCATAGATGTTTTTAAAGCCTGATGTGGTCAATCAAAGGGGAGGCAGCTGCCAAGACGCCCCCCTTCCTGCAGCTGTGAAGCACTTCCCGCAGGGAAGTTGGGCCTGGCTGGGAGGTGCCACAATGCCCAGTCTTACCCCCTCAGTCATAACAATGTCAGCATCTCTTTCTCCCTCACTGCTCGGAAAGACACTAAGTGATTTAGCTTCAGAAAAATCGAAGCAGGCAAAGTTCTAACGACCATGGCATTTGAATACAAAGGTTTATGATACCAGTGCAAAAAGCTGTATGCATGCAAGAATTAGTAAGCAAATCGAGCTTATTCTCTTTGAACTCAACCCATACACTTATTTACTGAGCTTCTCTCATTTCAAATGGAATCTCTGTGCTGTTTGAGTAATTACCAGTAGACTTTACTATATTTTCTGAATTGGATACAAACTGTCAGGAGATGTTTTCAGAAGTCTGGAAAGTGATGCTAGCATGAGACAGACTGATAATGCTGTTTTCAACATTAATTACAGGAAACAACAGTATAAAGGACAGGATTCAGAGTCAGAATGATGCAGAGATCAGAAGCTTATCAGCTTTGTAATTCTGGGCACCTACTTAAAATCAGCATCAGATGCTTCATAAGTCGTGCTAATGAAGTAAGAGAACGCACATAAAATGTGAGTGCAGTTCCTACCACTAACATTCAATGACAGTTCAATAAATGCCAGCTATTACTGCTAGGATTATTATTCTGAATCCTTACAATTTTTTAGGACTAATGCTAGCAAGAATGGTGAGTATACGCTGGAAATTCTTCCTTCTGCAGCAGCTTGTGATTGAATCTCATGATGCCCCCTGAATAATGTTCCACTACCTAGACCAGGAGTAGCAAATTCGTAGATGGTAAACTGAAAATAGCCTGAAGAAGTATTTCACTGGATTACATAGATTTCTTCTTATTATTATTAAATATAAAGCCTTTTAGGAAGGCATATTCTAGGTCCACCATGCCCTCTTGTCATATACCTGGCTTCCTTCTCATAGTTACATG
>NW_024423343.1:64161004-64267449 GCF_017311325.1 Ursus maritimus
AAGATCCAGGATTTACATCTGCAATCTAGATCTTTCCAGACGTCTCTCCCACTCTATCAAAAACGTAACCGAAATATGTCTCTTTCCTCTGGAGACCCTACTGTCTATATAGGTAGTTTTCCACAATAACTATTAATAAAATTTGTGTTGGGGTGCCTGGCTCAGGGTGCCTGGTGCGGCTCAGTTGGTTAAGCATCTGCCCTCGGCTCAGCTCATGATCCCAGGGTCCTGGGATTGAGTCCCACATCTGGCATCTGGCTCTCCGTTCGGTGGGGAGCCTGCTTCTTCCTCTGCCTCTGCCTGATGCTCTGTCTGCTTGTGCTCTCTCTCTCTAATAAATAAAATCTTTAAAAACAAAAAATAAATAAATAAAATTTGTGTTGTCCCTCATTGGAATCATCATTAGCATAGCTAATACTGCTTGGGCATTTACTAAATATCAAGTACAGTATAAAGCAATATTCACTCATTTTAGCCACCATCAAACTTACAATGTAGGTAGTATTGTTTTCTATCAGTATTTATAGATGAGGAAGCCAAATATCAGAGATATTATGTTATTTGCTTCTGAGTAGAGAATCTTGGATGAGAATCTAGGAAATTTCAGTCCAGACACCACATTTTAAACTACTAGATAGGCCATGTATATGTAGATTTTAATATCGTCATCCCAAAGGGATTACATTCATGATGAAATTTTCAGTCACGTGGTAGAAGATATTTTAGGACAGAAATGCCTCTTAAAATATACTGTCTAAACGCCTGCACAATCTGTTCACAGTCAGGGTTGACCTCACCAGTATTAAAACACAATTAGCACATAAATGAGACAAATGTGGATATTCAGTTATAAATAATATTTCATGATATCAAATGACTATGCATTTTAAAAATGTTCCAGATAAATCATTTCTGCTAATCCTTCACCCTTTTGTGACTTTCTTTAGAAATTTTCGGTTAGAATATTCCTTTGTGGTAATGAGATGTTCCAAAGTCTTCACTTACACATTTCAGCCAAGGACAGCTTTGAAAATAATTTTTAAAAATCATTAAGCACATGAATATTCGATTTATTTCTCCAATATTTCTCTACCAACAGACCAACATATAAAATTCCTTACTCTAAATATCATTATTTATTTTTACTCGGTCCTATATTATTAAACTGTCTTTTTTATAGTTCTAATATACTCTGCTTTGAGCATATTATCTACTCAATCAAGACATCCCAAAACAAATCAATTAAAATAATTCACATGATTTTCACTTCTTTATGTGGAAACTACAAGCTAAAATCACCAAATGGGGGGCGCCCATTTGGTGTCGTTAAGCGCCTGCCTTCGGCCCAGGGTGTGATTCCAGGGTCCTGGGATCGAGTCCCACATCAGGCTCCCTGCTCCACTGGGAGCCCACTTCTTCCTCTCCCACTCCCCCTGCTTGTGTTCCCTCTCTCGCTGGCTGTCTCTTTCTCTGTCAAATAAATAAATAAAATCTTTTTAAAAAATAAAATAAAATAAAATAAAATAAAATAACCAAATGGAATATTCTATTGGACCTGTATGTAGGTATTCCAATGGTACACAGCATAAACATTGAAAACACAAAGATATCCTTAAATATGATATAAATAACTCAAGCATAAAGGATTATCAGTAGCATATTATATTCAGAGGGAAGGAGGATTACCTGAAACTTATGCAAATTTCCATACTTTGAAAATGAACCTATTCTCACATTTTCCAAATGAAAAAACACGTTAAATGATTTAACTATAGTCAGAGCTACTTGTAACAGAACTAAAACTAGATTGAGGATCTCGTGGCTCCTTGGTTGTGGATTTTCCAATTATAACAAATGAGGAATTTCTAAGAGTCCCATTTTCACAAATTTAACTGATGCACTAGGGAAAGAAAAATCACAGCAAACCTAAATATCTTTCCTCTCAATGGCTCCCAAACACAAGCAACTACTTCACGGATGATCAGCTAAAGAAACAATATTCTACCTTAACACCATGGAGGGGGAAAGGTCATGGGGACGTACTGTATATATAGTGCAACAGTGCATAGTGTATTTTATAAGCACAAGAAGCAATTTCCAATGGGAATTTTTCTAAATGTCACTGTGCATCCTAGAGCCTAACACCTAGGGAAGATATGGCTCCCTACTTTTTAGGACTCAGGTAGTGAATTATGTGAAGGGATTTCAGGGAAATATTTGGCAATATCACTTGGCTATCACTGTGGACAAGATGAAGACTGACTCTCAATGAATATATTAAATTTAGTTCTACTTAATGGCCTAATTTGGCCTGGAAGTTTCTAATGTCTTACAGGGCTCTTCTGCCTTTTCCTAATAGGAATGCAATGTTAAAACAAAACAGGTACACAAATATAAACAAATGTAAAAATACACAAGTATAAACAAATAAACTGGGGCACCTGGCTGGCTTAGTTGGTTAAACATCCGACTCTTGATTTCGGCTAAGGTCATGATCTCAGGGTTGCAAGACTGGGCTTCATGCTGGACATGGAGCCTGCTTGGGATTCTTTCTCTTCCTTTGCCCTTCCCCCCACTGGCACTTGTGCGCTCATGCTCTCTCTCTCTCTCTCCCCCCCCCAACCAAACCAAAACAAATACACTATAAAATAGTTGCAAATTGTGATATGTACTGTGAAGGAAAAAAAGGGGAGTTGAGAAAGAAAATGATGGGAAAGAGAATGGTGGGGTAATCCATAGACTTTAATCTCTAGTGAAAGGTATGTAGAACTTACTAAAAATTATAAAAGAATCCAAACTTCCAGAAATAATATGTACTTACTATCCATATTTAACGAATGTTAATATTATACCATATCTACTTCAGATTGCTACTTTTAAGATATGGACAAAAGTGAGAAAGTACAGATAAGGACCTACCACCCATTTTTATACTTTCCATCTCTACAGGTACCATTCCTCACATTGCTGTGTACCATTGTTTCCTATGCATCCTTTTACTTCTATAAAATATAGTGTTGCTCCGTGTATTTTCATTATGTAAGTGTGTCATATAGAGTTTTGCAGCTTGGGTATGTCACTCAACAATACATACATGTAAACTTGACTGTTCGGTTCAATGTTATCCAATTTATCAACATATGAGCAAACTACAATTATCCAATCCTATACTGAAGCTCTGTTAATCTTTCTTTTAACTTTCACTACGGTGTTTTCCAAGTAATTGAACCATCTGATACTCACAGTGGCATTATGAGAGTTCCTTCTTCAGCACATGCTTGTCAATACATAATATTGTTAAACTTTAAAATGTTGCCAATCTGATGTTATGATACATGTGATATGTTGTCTTCTTTCAATTTTAATTTCCCTAATTATTAACAGAACTGAACATTTCTTCATGATTGTACTAGCTTTTTTCTGTGTATTATCTGTTCATATTCTATAACTATTTTTTTATTGCATTGACTCTTTATTTTTGTAGGAGTTCCTTTTATATTCAAATACTAATTTCTTGTCAGTTAATGAATTGCAGATATTTTTTTCCAGTCTGTAGCTCATCTTTTCACTTTCTTGATGGCATAATTGATCATATAAAGAAGTTTAATGTATTCAAATATATTTTCTTATGCTTTGTCTTTTTTGCATCATATCTGACATAAAGATATTTTCCTATTTTTTTCTACAAGTTTTATAGTTTTCATTTATTTTTTTACATTTAGGTATTTAGTCCATTGGGAATTAATAATTAATTAATCATGTATGGTATGAGGTAGGGATCTAATTTTATGTTGTTTTTTTAGAGAGAGTGAACACGCGTGTACGTGAGCTGGGGGGGGAACGGACAGAGGGAGGAGGAGAGAAAGAATCTTAAGCAGGCTGAGCACAGAGCTTGAAGAGGGGCTGGATCTCATGACTCTGAGATCATGATCTGAGTCAAAATCAAGAGTCGATGCTCGACCCACTGAGTCTCCCAGGCACCCCACTAATTTTATCTTTTTTAATGTGACTGGCCAGTTTTTTTTTTTTTTAAGATTTTATTTATTTACTTGACAGAAATACAGAGATAGAGACAGCCAGCAAGAGAGGGAACACAAGCAGGGGGAGTGGGAGAGGAAGAAGCAGGCTTCCAGTGGAGGAGCCTGATATGGGGCTCGATCCCAGAACGCCAGGATCACGCCCTGAGCCGAAGGCAGACGCTTAACGACTGAGCCACCCAGGCGCCCCGTGACCAGTTGTTAAAAGGTCATTTATTCATAAGAACTAGAATGATCAGTAGGGGAAGAAAGGGATAAAGAAAGGGGGGGTAATCAGAAGGGGGAATGAAACATGAGAGACTATGGACTATGAGAAACAAACTGAGGGCTACAGAGGGGAGGGGGGTGGGGGAATGGGATAGACCGGTGATGGGTAGTAAGGAGGGCACATATTGCATGGTGCACAGGGTGTTATACACAACTAATGAATCATCGAGCCTTACATCGAAAACCGGGGATGTACTGTATGGTGACTAACATAATATAATAAAAAATCATTATTAATAAAAAAAAAAAAGGTCATTTATTAGAGCAGTCCCTTCTTTCCTAACTCATCTGCAGTGTCCTCTGTCACATACCAAGTTACCATTTCAATGTGGGTCTGTTTCTAAGCTCTCTATTTATTCCATGTGCAGTCTGTCTGAGCTAATTTTATGTGTTTTAACTATTCTAGCATTTGAAATATTGAAATATGTAAGGGTCAGTATGCTTTCCCTTTTCCTTATTTTCTTTCAAAATTTTACTTGGTCATTTTTTAACCTTTGACTCTTTCACAGTAATTTTAGGATAAGTTGGATCTACATATTTTTAAAATGTATTATGTAAAGTGTTAATTATATAAAAATAAAGAGTAATATATATATTTTTTCAATCTCATTTTCTCTCTCTCACTCTCTTTTTTTTCCCCCTGGGTTTTTTGAAGGTAACTCCAAGATATCTATCATTTTTTCCTGTAAAACTTCCATATACTAAGAGATGAGGACTTTGGACCTGCCTACTTTGGATGGGTGATCAGGGACAGCTCCAGGAAAGAACCGAGATTTAAGCTGAACCTGAAATATAAAGGGTCAGTCATGCAAAGACTGTTCCAGGCAGGATCTTAGGGCAAGAAATGTTTGTTACATTATACCCGAAACGAATATTACACTGTATGCTAGCTAACTGGAATTTAAATAAAAACATAAAAAAGAAAACCTGAGTCAAGATCAGTGTGACCGAATTTTGGAGATGGAGGGAAGGGGAAGGAGGGAGGTTGGGAAGGAGAGCAAAGGCTCAATCATGGGGCTGTACAGGGTTTCGGAGGCCACAGAAATGAGTACATCTGAAAGCAACTTAAGGATTTGAGTAGGAAAGTGATGAGAGCCAATGGACTCCTGCATAGAGATAAGACTGGGGTTCCCACACAAGAGGAAGCAGAAAACAGCTGGAAGGCTCCTGTAGGAGTCCAGGAGAGAGAGGAAAATCAGACGTGCTTGGGTGGCAATACGAATGGAGGGAAGTGGACAGATTTGAGACCTATTTATATAACACACGGCTGGGGGAGGAAAAGCAAATAAGGAAACAATAACAGAATTTTTGATCAGCTGGAATAAAGAGCTAAATCTAGTGTTACTGTTTATTAAGGCTAAATCTGAGGTCCTGCTGCTGAATTTAAACCAAATCAAACAACAACTAAACGGACTGTATTTATATAATGTTAGTGATCTGACTTGGTAATGCCTTTTTTTTCTGAGCTGATGCAAAGGATGGTGAAGGTGAAAGCAACTTGGATTCCCTCAAGTGTGTTATACAGCTACTGCATAAAGAGCTGCACAGCATCCAATTAAACAGTGATGTTTCTGCCTGGGAAAGCTATATATAAGCAAATGAAACCAGAAAGGTACATGTTAGGAATGCATAATTACAGCAGGGCCCTATTTAAAACACAGTTCACCATTACATGTATTTGGATATAATAACTGTTAAATCAGGATCCTGATATATCACAATGACACCCATCAAAATCATAAATTACAGAGTTAGCTTGTAAATTGGTATTTATTCCCACTGATGTCCATGCCCTTATAAAGTCCTACAATAAATGCATTCTTTTTTTTTCTTTGTACGGTTTAGTTGTACTAAAAAAGACCACCCTTTACAAAGCTAACCATTACTTATCAAGTATTTAACAGTAATTGAACTTGCACCAGTCTAAGTCCTGAGTAGAACACAAGCGGAAGCTCTGTAAATCTCCAGAAAAGATAAGGTGAAGGCACTAATAACTACAATGGGAAACAGAATTCGGCAGCGCTGGAGACGTGCTTCAGTGTGATCAGACTGCGTGTCCACAGAAGCTGAATCACGTCTCATGTGCTTTTAGAGTTCTAGCTCCTACTACTTGTGCAGTGAATGGCAAACAGCACACGCTTAATAAGCATCCATTCCTTCATCCATTTACGCAAATGTTCTTTAAGTGCTTACTACAAGCTGGGCATACCAAGACCTAGTTCCTGCCTTTGATGAGCTTATACCCATTCCTTCAAAACTCATTTTGAGTGCCCTGCTTAAAGGGAGAAGGGCAAATATTGAAGGCAGGGTCCACCATGCTGCGTACGAGGTAGGAGGTGGAGTGAGGCGAGTCTGACGTGCTCCGTGCTGTGAGATGGGAGAGAAAGCCAGATGGGGGGGGGGTGGAGGTGGTGGTTAGCAGGAGGGCAGCATGGCAACCATGAGTGCTGAGTCTGAAAACACAGTTTTGCTATTTTCTTTAAAACTTCTTTCAAGTTTTCAGATATTTGAGTAAAAAGGGAATATGGAGTGAAGAATACAGGAGGAAAATGGTGAAGAGTTCTGGACTCCAAATTAAAAAACCAAAAACCAAAAAAAACCCAGAAATAATGGAGCAAATGGTCAAGGGCAGAAAGATATATAAAAACAAGAGGTGGGTGCTATATTGGGGAAAACAAGAGGATGAAGGAAAAAAAGTGGTTGGGGAGGAAGGACATGGAAGGAAAGGGGTTGTTCTCTGAGTTTGGAACACTGAAATTTGATTTTTTTTGGTGGTAGGGCTATTCTAGTTTGTAACAATATTCTGGGTGAGGCTGTGGACATAAGCAGCTGAATGGAATGGAGGGAAACGACAGAACTAGGATACAAATAAACACTTCAGAATAGAGGTGGTCAAGGAAACATGAGATCAATAGTTCAATGAGCCCTCACATGGCTACTGACATCATGGTTTGTGGGGAGATACTGGGATGGAAAGAAGACACAAAACCACAGCCAAGGTTTTTGAATGTTGGTGAAATACCAGAAAATTCAGGTAAAGAGCAGAGTAAAATGAGAGACTCATAAATTCATGGAGAAAGAAATATTTGATGTGAACCTTAAAGCAGGTATCGAACTTCATAGAGACTGGGAGACAGAGAAGACATTTCAGCCTGAAGGATGGTCTAGGGAAGTCCAGAGGAAGCAGCAATGGAGACACCATCTCCAACTCATCATACTGGATCTCTCAGATCTCTCAGATGAGATGATCTGAAAACAATTCATTGCATTGGAATTGGACTTTATAGTGGATTCAAATGAGTATTTTCTAAATGGACCACTAACTCATATCTTCCTCCACTCCAAATTATATCCCATATCCCCATATCTCCAACCAACTGAATACCTAATGATGCAACTGGTCCATGTCTGGTGTTCAGATAGGGACACTGACCTAGTATAAGTATATCTGCAACTGGTTCTAGGCCTGCCCTGACAAAGGCCATGCTAATTGGCATTCTTTAACATAAGGGGATGCAGAGGGTCTGGAGATCTCTTAATTTAATAGTAGCTTTTCTTGACTTACGCAGCCTACCTTTTCTTACTTGGCCTCAGCTCTAACTTGAGATGCTATGTTTGATCCTTGTTCTTAGAACCATATTATCACAGAGTAGAAAGGAGATTTTGAGGGTCATGTGATTCTACCTCCTGCTTAATCAAAGACTTCCCTTAAAACTCCTGTGTTGGGTTTCTGCCTGAACACTCCTCCATTGTTTGAAAAATCAAAGGTTCAGAGGTAGATTGCTACATTTATCTTTGGCACAGTAAGCTCTCAAAGTAAACCACAGTGCTGGGTAGACATGATCTACCCCTGTATTTCTAAGTTGTATTTACTACTTGTAGTCTATCATTCTGTCATGTTTGAAAGCATCTACCCCAGAGCCTGGAACATAAGACACACTCTATTTGTCGGAACTGAATCTAAATCTTCAATGCATTTTAACTGCTTGGGTAAGAGAACAGGTATGTTTTAGTCATACTTCCAGTACAAAGTTTCATGGCAAAATTTGTCTTCTGTGAATTCTTTATCTCTAATCCCATTAAGAAATGTGCAGTCAGTGGGAGGGAAATGACATTGGAGAAATAGTCTATTTGGGTGCACATGGTAGCGTACTTATGCCCTGTGTGGGTTCAGGGAGAAAGGGGAGGGAAATAAGAAAGAAAAGAAAGAGGGAGGGAGGGAAACATTATAATCTTAGCTCTTGGGTAAATTAGGGATACATCTCCGAATGGTAATTTCTACTTTTATAAAATGGTTACGATAATAACTTCTAATCACACAACAATTTGGGGATATCAAATGAACTCAAGAATGTGAAAGTGTTTACTCAATTAGAAAATAGTATCCCTATGTGAGACATCGACTACTTGCTTTCACGTGCAGTTTAGATCTATCCTTTTACCTCTCGATATTTCACTTCCTAAATACTGTACGTTTATTTGTAAAACACTCTGTTTCAGGAAAAATAATGTGTTCCTTTTGGGAGGATGTTTCATCACACAGCTTCTCATTACTTGTGTGAAGTGCCAAGAACCTTGAGAGGGCAGAAAAAAAAATCCCTCCTCTCTAGCTTCTTGCAGCGTTCCTTTCGACAACGCTCGAGTACAGGCTGATTGGCTATAGAGCCACAGGGATTTGATGAAACAAAGCGTTCTACAGCAGTACAGAATCCAGATGCTTCTATCTCAAGGGAAGTACAAGATATGACCTTCGTTGATCGCTGGTAAGCATGCTGGTTGCCTAGCAAAACTCAGAAGTCCATGGAAAAAGGCATAATTCCCTTATTGATTTATATTTTGAAGCTTTTATTATCATAATGTGATGTGCTGCAAATTGAGTATCTTTACAGAAAGCTTAGAATAGCATGGAATTTTTTACTACCATAGCTGCTGACACGTACCAAACAATCTTATCAATGCCTGTATCTGTGATGACAACAAAATGCTATGTTACACAATATGTTAATGCCTATAAAGCACTGAGTACATGGGATATTTTTAATTTGAAAGATGAGCTCATGATGGGTGAGATTTAAATAACCACATTTAAAAAACTCTCAATGTGAAACTAAATTTGGTTTCTTAATGCTTCACAAATTTGATAGTCATCAAAAATCCTTCTCTACTCTAAGACAGGTTTTTTTGGAAAGTAGAGATACATATTAAAGAAACAGGATTCACCAACGATAATGTTCCTAAAAGTTTATATCCATAGATTCACATGCAAATAAGACCACTGCCACTAAGTACATACTTTAATGGAGATGGAAAAAAAATTTTTTCTAAAAACTTGTACGTGAACTTTTGGACAAGTGAATAATCTGAAATACATTTTTAGAATCAAGAAAGCCTTTCAACTACCCCTCTCACATTTGTTAACATGCTCAGGTCTTTCATACAATAAATATTCTAGGTAGAATTTTTATCTCTTGATTCTGTGCTTTTTCTTCCCACTTTTTCCTCCCTTCTCTATAATATGAATATGGTGAACTAAGCAGACTATTTAATGAAAAGGGCACTTTTTAATTAATCATTTCATTATCTTTCAAAATTAATACAGTTAAATCAGCAATTTAGTAAACTAACACATCACCAACTACCACTGATCATAAATGATGAGCTGAAACATTTTAACCACTTCTTTTTTTAAATATGTATTTTAATTTTTTTAAGATTTTACTTTTAAGTAATTTCTACACCTGATGTTTAGGGCTCGAACTCACAACCCTGAGATCATGCTTTGCATGCTTTACTGACTGAGCCAGCCTGGCGCCCCCATTTTGATGACTTGTTGGACATCATAAAATAGGTCTATTTTCTTTGATAGGAAAAATCATTTCTATTAGACATAACTTATAAAAGCTCTTACTAGTTAAACACTGTATTGCATTATTTAGCTGACCATGCCATTGCAATCTGCTGTCCACATACATGAACACAATTTGAACTACAGTCATCATTTTAGTTTAAATTTAAAACTTATTTGTTGTGGCAGACAAAAAAATATCAACAGAAATGAAAATTAATAAGTATGAAATTCATCCATCTTTTTAATGCCTCAAAAAATCAAATCATTTTCAGTGTTTAGGGTGCCATACCATTCCTTGCATTTATGCATATGTAGATTTTACCTGACAGTATAGGTAAGATTTTGTCTTTGGTTTTTCTTAACATTATCTCATGAGCATTTTACATAATTGTCCTAAGGTCTTCATAACTATCGTGAAAACATATTGTGTAAATCCCCGTAACTTAAGGGAGCATTTCCCTGCTCTGAGACATGTTATCTTTCTCTTCCCCACCTCCAACCCCATTTTTTTTAGCCCCCATATTTTGGTACTACCACTAACTACCAACATTTTCACTTATGCAGTTTCCCCCTTGTTTTTGATGTTGCTCCCCTTCAGGTAAATTATCTGAAGTACAGACTTATAGATATGAATATTATTATGGCTCTTATATTAACCAAGTGCTTTCTAAATTTCACTGCCATCAGTCACAATGTATGTACCTATGATTTATACTGTGACTTCACCAGCACTTATGTATCAGTAGTTTTTATTGGAAAGAGGAGTGCTAATTTCACAGAGATGAAATTTCTGTGATTTCATACAAATGGAATCTCATTAGTATTATTTTAATCTGCATTGTTATTATTACTGTTAAATGCTTTCAAATGTTTGCTAATCATAGTTCCTATTGTGTGGATTGCCTTTGGGGGTTATCTGAAAAATTTACATGTGTTTTTTATTAAATTAAATATAATAAATAATATATTTATTATAAGTATTTTGCAATGTGACTTTTTTTTGTTACTTCAAAGCTCAGGTAATGATCCTAGCAAATGTCTGATAAATAAGTGATATTCCCATAATTTGATTTTTAAAAATTATCTATTTAATCCATCTGGAATGTATTTTAGCATATGTTGTGAGATGTGTATCTAAATTACTTCTTTTTCAAACTCCAACACCACGTTTATTAAATACTTCTTCCTTTTGCCATTGCTCTGTAATGCTCTATTCTTATACATTAAACTCTTATATGTAACATGTTGAGATTTTTCTATACTTTCCTAGATCTAGCAGAGTATCAAGAAAGATAAATCATATAATTTTCTATTATGATTTGAGATCTGGACTAGATTTTCAACATTTATAGTTTCTTTTAAGAAATATACCTTTATTCACATTAGCTTATTTTTCCAAATAGATTTTTAGCATTCTATTGCCTTCTGAGAAAATGGCCTTAAGGATTTTGTTGACATTATACTCACGTATAAATTAATGTGGAAAGCTTTGATAACTTTATCTTTATATCCAGAAACATAACTTATCTCTTTACTAATTCATCTAATTCTTTTATAATTCACAATGAACAACATTTTAAAGATATTCCCAATATTATACAATTAAGAGGAAGCATGAGGTAATGGAAAAAGCGAAGACTATGGAGTGAGACACACACATACACCTATGTACTTAAGCTCAAATGGTGTGTGATCTTGGGCAAGATACTTAGCCTCTGAGCCTCAGGTATTTCCTCTTAAACGGAAGGTAGTGGTACTTCCAGAATTGATGAAAAGAGTAGGGCTAATGTATATAAAGCTATTAGAGCATTTATGTATCCAAGAAATGTTAGCTATGATCATAATTTCCAATATAAATGTGCTTAGTACTTAACATTTTACCAAGTTGTTTCATGTATATTATCTCACTTGTTCTGTTGATCTTCAGGAAACTCATAGGATGATCATGTCGTTGCTAATATCACTATTAATATTAAGACCAAATAGGGACACGTGTATTTCCTTTTAAATCAAAAACACAAGCTCACCTCATATCATCATGACATATGTAAATGTATTTGTAGATCTCCTACATTACACAATAACCTTGTCCCTGAATATTTTATGGTTTTTTTATCTGCTATGATCATTGTAATTGCCCTTTCATTATGTTTTCTATTAGTTTTGCCTGTTTAAAGCAATGCTTTTGATTTTAGTATGTTTGTTTCATACTCAACAGTTTTATTAAGATCCTTATCACCCCTTTAAGACTATTGTTAATTCTTTTGGTTTTCTGGGTTGTCACATTTCCAAAATAAATTCTATGTTCTAGAATCATATATTAATAAAATTAGCCACTTAATTGAAAAATGGAAACACTAGGATTAGTTATCTACCATGGTATCATGATAGAGTAAAATCTTCCTGTTGGAAACACAAATTTAAGAAGATCTTTTAGCTATTATTAATCAGTTTCTTTTAGCTTATAGATTGTATTACTCTAAGAATTTTTTCTAATCAGTCCTGCAATCTTCACAATACCCTTCATGATAGGAAGGGCTAACGTTACAGTGTGGCAGAAAAAGGAATCAATGAGAAGGCATACATCTCTTTTTTTCTTTGTGGGCTTTACATATTATTCTTGGGATGAAGGCTAAAACAACGGGGAGAAAGAAGTATAAACTGCATGCACTTGCACACTTGGGAGAGTTTTGCAGCTTTCTCGTCTCTTCATGCATGGCTGGCAAGCTCATTCGCATGATAACCTAGACCTTCCACACCCAAACGCATCCATTTTCTCCTCCCGGAATATCATTTCAGCTGTGGGACTTGTCTTTCCCCATCTACTCTCAGTAGGGTGCTTCCTTAAAATTGATGATAATAAAAAACGATTGTTTTCATTGAGTCAGTTGATTAACAGTATAAATAACCCAGTGCCAAAAGCAATCCAAATAGAAGGATCTACTGCTACCTCAAAGAGATTTCATTTTTACTTAATCCTGTCTTGTTTTTAGATCAATTACAAAAACAAAACTAGTACTAAGGGTTTAAAAAAAAATGACCAAGATGATGCAATTATTTCCACTGCAGAACCAGACAACCAGCTTCAGGTATGGTTTCTGTACTCACGGGGAAAATGATTAGAAGTGGACGGATTGACACTGTCCCCACTGTCAGCGCTTTCGCTGCTGGAAACTTCATCATCTGATTCCCGCACAGAGGAACAGGGTGAGGAGCCGTCAACTTCTTCAAACTTCCTCTTTAAAATTCCACTCATAGCTGCAGCGCTGTCACATGTACCTGTAACAGGAACGGGAGCAACGAAGCATTGAAATATTTGACCGCTAGATGTGTAGCCAAGGTCTCCAGAGTCATTTTTATGTGGTTTTTTAAAACATGAGCTGAGCCTTTCCCTTGAAAGGATCACTAAGCAGTTTTATTAATTTTTTAAATATTTTCAAATTAACAAAATTAAATACGAGCAATTGACCATTTGGTTACCAAAATGTATCATTTTGTTAGAGATACAGTTCATTTTAATGTAATATCTCTATTCCTTTTTTGTTGGCAAATTGAGAAAATCCACCTGAGTCCATGAAGTTCTGTAATGAAAAAATGCCAATGTCCCCCAGAGTCCTAAATGATTCCTGCCTTATACAAAATTCATCTGGAAGAGACACAGATATGTATGTGAAAACTTCAGAGTCGAGTTTTAAAATGCAAGAACCTAATTAGCTGAACACAAGAAGACTACGAAATCAGTTCTAAATTTTAGGTAGTTTCCATCTCAATACTGCAATAAGATGTGTTGCCAGGACGTCTGGTTACTGAAGCCCTTGCCACTGTTTCAGAAACTTCCTAAGGCTATTTACCTGAGAGACAGCGCTGAGTGGGAAGGGGAAAGGGTGGGAGTAGTTTCTCCTAAATGCTTTCTCTAGGATGAATGGTCTTTCTTCTCTCCTTGGGCTGCCCTTTCTCCACGTTCCCAATTTACCTTGACGTATGCACAGTCAGCTAAAGAACATAAACTTTCCTTGCAGTGTAAGGATATTTCGGGGAATAACCTATATATAAATTAGCTTAGCTATATATGTACATGGTCTTACATTGCTAAATTAGGTTAAGTTCGCTCAAAGTATTACTACATGGATTCCATGGATTCCTTCTTCCATCTCATTTATGTCAGCGGATTTTAACTCTCATTTTAGTTAGTGAAACCATTCTGTCCTTTTCCTGCCAGAGTGTAGCCATCAGTCCTATTGCTCGAGAGGAAGCAAGACTTAAAACTATTCTAGATACTGCCCTCAGACACGTCTGAAATCACCCCCTCGCTGTGCAGATCACACAGCAAGCAGCATGTCCGGGTCCCTGCCAGCTGAGCCAGCTCCTCAAGGTCTCACTCTGTAGTTTTTTAAGTGGGCTCCTTGGAGTAGCAGCATCAGCATCACCTGGGAGGGAAACTGCGAGAAACGCAAATTCTCAGGCCCCCCTTCAGATCTACTGGATCAGAAACTCCCAGGAGGCAGTGCCTAGCACTCTGCATACTCAAATTGGAGGACCACTTGTCTGATTTCTAGTCTGCTCTCCAGCAGCTCCCTTCCTGGGTTCTTCCTTCTCCTTGGGGGTGTCCGCATACCAGCCCTAGAGTGACATAACCCAGGACTCAAAACCTACTCAAAATCTCTTCTTTCGCCATCCCTTGTGTGATTTCTAGTAAAACTAAATATAGTACTAGTTGTCTCAAAAGTATTTATCATTTACTTCAGTTTACTCATCTAATTACATGTTGAGTAACTGGCATGTATAAGCTTGATTCCTCGGGTGGAGTAGGTGATAGAAAAGGGAGTAGAACACGTTACCTGCCCTTAAGGAGCAAACACCCACTATGCAGGCTCCATCCAACTGAGAGTACTCCCACATTCATGTTCTACTGCCTTGTTTCACTAACCCATGTTTTTTGCACAACTTACATTAGCAATGGAGATATCCGATAGTCATAAGAAGATATTGCACTGTCCACTCTCTGAGAATAAAATCTGACTCTGATTTTATCACTATTCAAATTAGCATATTATTTTCTCTATCTTAAAGAGTGTGAAATGCATAAAATGTTCATGCATATCTGAGCAGGGCAAGAGAAAAAAAGATATTTTAAGTAAAGTTCTTGAAATAAAAGTAGGACAGGATATAAATTTTAAAATGGTTCACTTCAAACAAGATGCAAAGTAATTCATGAGGGAGAGACTCCAAGACACAAAGTAATACAAGATGGAAACCCATGTTAAAAAGTACATTTTTATAATAAGGTACTGCAATGGGAACAGTTACAAACCATATCCTTAGGCTCCATTTCCCTGTCCCATCTCTCCCAGCTTCTTTAGGAAAGGCAGATTTCTCAAGAACCGAGGACATTCAATTGAACCACAGGGAACCATGTGCCAATATGGTAAAAAGTGGTACTTGGTACTCTTCTCCCCAGGAATGAGAGGGGAAATTTTTGGAGGGATGATAAGGAAATTGAAAAGTCTCTCTTTCTTTCTGCTATTATATTTGGGACCGGCAAGCAACAGAGTTGAAGGTTAGATACAATTTTTGTCTACATCTTTGAGACTGAAAGAGCCTGAGCTCGACACAGCTCAAAGGAAAGAAGAAACGTCTGACCACTAGTTTGGGATTAGTATGTAAGTTGGAAATTAAAAATTCAAATACTTACAGAGGGGCATAACTTTAACATACACCCATGATGCTGGTTAGGTGCTGAACTTAACCAGTATTGTTAAGCGCAGCAAGCAAGCATACCACTTGTTTAGTTGCATTGCCTTTAAAAAATACTACGTGAGTGTCAGAAGATGTCACATGAAATTAGGAGGTTCAAATGACCCCTTGCACACAGGAATGTAACCCCTTATCTAAACCCAATGGTAGGGTGCTAAAAAGAGCCTGTGGTTTTCTCCTATATCATCTACACTATCTCACTAGGGAGGAAAAGAATACGAGAATTTAGGGGGAAGGCCCTGTTAATAAGAGTTGTGTATACCTGGTTTGCTTGTACCCTGTGCTGGTTCCCTCAGAATTCAAGGATAATACATGGCTAGTTAGGTACAGATGCAAGTGAGTAGAATGAACGCCTGTCTTATGGCTGCCACGGCTCCTTAAATATCCACTTATCATATTTTTGTTCCTAAAGATGAGGCGTAATTAAACTTCATGGATGTGAAGCCAATGAAAAAGTGGTCAACATTTCAAATTGGCTTTATATAGCATCAAAGCCCAAAGAACAGAAGATAAATCTGGACAGGCATTAATTTGTTCTAAATATGAGAAGCTGAAAGTCTAAGCCTCAATAACAGCCATTTTAACACAGCTACTGTTTTCCAATTCATGAAACATATGCTAGTCAAGAGCATCACCATTTCTCATTTGGACTAGGACAAGAGCTTCCTAATTATTCTCTCCCATCCACTACTGTTTGCTTTCGATGTGTTTTCCAGGTTGCAGGCAGAATGACAAATCTAAAATGCAAATCTGATCATGTCAGACTATAGCTTAAAACTCTTAAGTGGCTTTGGATTGTCTTAGGATGAGTCCAAAATCCTCAAAATGGCTTATAAAGTCTTTAACAATCTACCTTGGCTAACCTCTTCATCTTCATTTTGAGCCACTATCTTGTGGTCACTATTTTAGCTCTAATAATCTTTCAGTTTCTCCAACCTGCCATTTCCCTCTGGCCTCCAGTCCTTTTGATATACCATTCCTTCCAATCTCCTTTTTAATTTCTTTTCCCATAGCACTACCACCTTCTAAATCCATGTTATTTATTTATGTATTTCGATGTTTATTGCTTACTGTGTTCATCCCCTGCTAAGAGATACAAGGGCAGGGATCTTTGTCTTCTTTACCGATGTACCAAGGTCTAGAACAGTGCCTTATAGATGATAAGTGCTTTATAAATAGGTGCTTAATAAATGTCTGTTGATGAATGAATAAAACCCTTCCATTTCTATACTTTAATTACTTTACCAGTGATGTTTTCTCTGCTAGACTGAAAACTCCATGAAACAAAATCATGTTCATCTCATTCACCACTCTATTCCTCCTGACTAACAAAATATCTGGCATTTTTTTATTGAGAATCAAAATGAAAGATGAAATTGACCTCAAAACGTCATACAATTTTTTTTTTTTTGCTTGCAAGCAACCCAAAAGCAAATTCTAGCTAACTTAAGCACACAGACATCTGTTGGAAAAATACTGAACTAGTTCATGCAATCTAAGATCGAGCTGAAATCCAAAATTAAAGGAATGCAAGAACAAGAACATCTTCTAGGATTAGGACTGTAGAAATTCCTTGATCTTTCCTCTAGAGCACCACCATTACCAGGTTTAAGCCCAGCAACTTCTCTCAATGTCTCACAGTTCAAGTTTAATGTTCCAAAAAGTAAGTAACCTTTTAGGCCATCTTGAGTCAGAGGTCAACCCTTTGATCATTCAACTGCATGGCCAGAAGGCAAAGAGGACTCAATTAGGTACTACTCCAGAGAATCTCACTCAGAGGCCTCAATAAGTTCAACTGCATTTCAAAACCAATGTTTTCCCTTGTCTAACACTGATTTTTCTTATTTTTTCATTTATTAATATAGTCTACAAATTCACCATTTGGACAGCTTCCCCTCTCTCTGCACCCTCATGCCCTTTCTAGTTTAATTAATCATCACTTTGTTATAAAACTCTAATAAGCATCTTGTGGTCTTAGATGTCCACTATTCTTGACTAACATATACTATTGCTCTCAAATTTTTATTAGATGTAATCACTGCTCAGAAGCCTCTGAGCACATTTAATGAAAAAGTAGTAAAGAAGTATAAATGTTTTCAAATCTCTCCACAAAAGAAAAAAAATGCCGATGAACTACACTAGATGTTCTATGGTTATAAGTGCAATTCTTTTGTTTAATGTATTTCTGGAAAAAATATCAGAAGCCAGAAGGATGCAGACTGAAGTAAGTGGGAGAGTTTCGTTAAGAATGCCAAATCAAGAAGCTGGATAGAAATGTACATTTTAATGCATTTGGAAGAATGACTAAAGCTAACTTTGGGTATTTGTTGGAATCTTGTTCATATCACTCTCTTCTGACAGCGTAAAAATTTCATAGCTTTCATAGGTAGCTCATTGAGTTCTTACTATTCCACTTATATTCATCTAATGTTTAATCCCGTTTTCTCCTTTTATTCTGTCCTGATTTCATAATGCTTTGCTATGTATTGTAAGGAAATTACCACAGAAAATATGCCTTAATATCATCAGTCCCCAAATTCCTAGGAGTGGGTGATCTGATTTGCAGAACCACTTCAGGCTTGCCAGGTTTAGCAAATAAAAATATAGGACACCCACTTACATTTTGCATTTTAGATTAAAAAAAATCACCTCCAAGATATATTTGTACTTAAATATTGTTGTTTATCTGAAATTGAAATGTAACTGGGCATCCTGCATTTCTGCTGACAACCCTAAGGGGTGCTCTTAGCTCTTGAGGAGAAAGAAGAATGACTATGAAATGAACAAAAACATCTAAATAAGAAATGCCATCCACCAACTGGAGCTGCCATACGTGAATATTTCTTTACCAATCCGATGAAACTCCATAAGTAAAACTTGAAAGGTCATTAGTGGAAATCATGAGTTTATCAAACAATTGAAAAAAGGTGAGGAGATGGGTGGTGGTTAAAAGGTTAAGGGCAGGCCTGGCCTATCACTGGTACAGGAAGAAATGAATTTAAAAGGAAGTAATTTTGGCATGGCAAGAATTTACTTCTATGAGAATGAGGAGGTCTTTTTAGTGAGATGCTGTCTCTTCCCTGGCCTGATGGGGGAAAAAAAAAAGAGCGGTGAGCTGTGAGTTCCCAGCTCATCTGACCTGGTAGGTCCTTACTGCATGGAGGCTGCTGAGACCAGAAGCCTTACGTGGTACTCTTTTAGGGAAAAAGGGATGCACTTGGTACCCCTATGTTCACTTTTTCCTGGGGTCCTGGATTTATCCTTCGCATTGCTTCCTTGCTAGTTTTGTAGTTATCCGAAGTAAGGCACATCTTTAACTGCAAGGGTCATTCACAAGGACACTTGGTGTCTTGGTGATGTGGCATACAACAAGGGGCATGTTACCGTGCATTACAACACGACAGGGAGGACATTTCTTCCTGTTTTATCAAAGAACAAAAATCATCTCTTTTACAATCTCATCCAATTCTTTCTAAGCACAAAAAGCTAAGAAACTATGATAAAATTCTACCCCAATGACTTTGGTAAGGTGAGGCTTCTGGCTTCCATCAGGGATGGGCCTGGGGCCCAGGAAGCACCAGTGTGAGGATTAAGCTGCATAGAAAAAGAAGCTTACTTTCCTTTACTTTCTCTCAGAGTGGAAAGCAGTTTTGATGTTTCCTCTGGTTGCTTCACCAAATTAAAGATGATCTGAGCAGCATTGCAAACAGGTTGACGAAAATACTGGTGTGTGGCTCATCTGTGATAGCAGGTGGGAAAAGCCTCTTTGGCAAAAGCAAGATTATTCACAATGTCACACTTCATCAGCCAGACTGTTACTGGGCCAGATAGAGGATGAAGAGGACAGTTGCTCAATTAATGGTGTATAGGTTTTATTCCAATATTTAAGAAAGCAGAGCTTAGCTAAGAAAAATCATACTGTGTTATTTTGAATTCTTTGGTGGGCTATCTTTTTTATCTAGATGTGTTCCTAACTATCAGGATATGATTTTAATCAAGTTAATTTGCATAAAATCCTTTTCATCCCCAATTTTTTTCAAACCATGAGTCTGAGTAATCTGTAATCTATGACGTTCTGCCCTAACACTGACATTATTACTGCCCTGACACTGTTCTGTTAATCAAATGCTGATTATGGACTAAAGTCTCTGCTGAATAAGAAAATCATTGTTTTAAGAAGTTGGCATCAGATGTTATACCTTGAACACTTACCACTCCATAGGTTCTGGAACTATGCATTTCTCTTATTAAAAAAAAAAAAAAAGAGGGGATATCTTCTTCCACAATACTAGGACCATTTCTGCTTTAACCCATTTGGCAAGAAATGAACTTATCTGCCGCCAAGAGGATAGGGATTTGGCAACAATTTCACAAGGTAAAATCCTGCAAGGTGTTTCCATGGGGCACCACCAATGTGAAAAATGCTGCTGGTGGCTTGCCAATATGGGAAGCACAAGTTGGCCAAATACACCTCTCTTGCCCAGGTGCCTGCTTAAGCCAAGAACCCTGGGGGCACTCCTGTCTAATGAATATTTTTGTTGGAGAAATGATTGCAGGGTTCCCCAATTATATATGAATTCCTTGTGCCAGAGTTGCCTGTGACCTTGAGTTAAAGGTCTGAGTTATTTTATGTGCTTTGGATCTCAAAACGTTTGCAGCCTGCTGATTTGCAGCTTGAGAATTTGATGAAAGAAATGAATGCTTTCTCCAGAAAAAAAGTGCACATAAGCACAAATGCACGCCATCTATCCATGGACTCTGTGGTTAAGAATCTCTGCTCTGCTGACTGATACCATTTCTCCAGCTTTGGTGGATATCCAGAACCTGGAGAAATTATTCATTGTGAAGACATTAGCTCCAAGTATGAAAGAAGTTTGAGAATCTGTTGCCTCCTCTTCCTTTTCCCACCAGGGTCCTCCACTCCCGAGGGCTGGGGTCCTTCCAGGTCTCTCAGTTCCTTCTGCCATCTGTGCCAAGGGGCCTACTGAATCTCAAGGGGACATTCCATATCAATTTTAGGGGTTCCTTTCTTCACTGTTCTCTCAGCTGCCACCTACCACTCTAAAACAACCAACCCAAACTGACCTCCTCTGGTACTTTGTGGCTTGGTGTATGGGTCTAGGTTGCAGGACAATTTCCCCAAAACAGTGTCTGTCTTTCCTAAAAGGTAGTTCGATTGCCTTGGTCCATTTATAATACCAGTCAGCTTTTAGTGAGCACCTACTATGGGCTAACCCTTTGTACCTATTCTCTCTATGCAATTGTCCTCCCAATCCTGCAAGGTAATTTTAAAGAAGGAAACAGAGATTTCAGAAATCTAGATCATTTGCCTAAGAGGTCTGATCCAAACTTACTCTGAAAAGAATTCCGTGACCAGCAGCACGCTGTAGGTTAAGTGACCTCTCCATAGTCACAGCTCGTGGTGCCTATCAAAGTGTATCATAATTGGTGGCTTACCTGCCATTTTCCCACACTTGACTGTAAGGTTCCTCACGGACTGAATATGTACTCCAGCGCTTGCTCAGTAAATGAATGGTCATCAATTTGGAGTCTAATCCTGGATCAGCTACTAACAAGTGGCCTAATTTTAAGTAAGAGGATTACCCCCTTGGGTCTCAATTTCCATTTCGGTCAAAATAAGGGACAGACACAACTGGTAAGAACAGGCTCTGATGCAATGCATTCCCCACTGCCTGGCAGTAAATGATAAGAGCCATGGCCTCCATCAAAGGGGGGGTGCCTCCTAATTGTCCATAACCGCTTTCTTCACTGTATGCAAATGCCAAGGGCTAAATTGACTTAGCTTTGCTGATAAAGGCCTTGCTGATGAATGGCTCCTCCACCATTACTAATGGTAATGACTCTATCTGGCTGGGGGGACCCCAACAAGCTTTCCATATTACCAACCTTAAGATTAGTACCAATATAAGAAAGACAGAACTTGGTTTTTAATACCTCTTAACCCTAAACATTGATCACTAGTTGGTATTTTGCAAGATGGTATACTAGAATACATGTGAACTAGAAGCCCAAGTCCTTCCCTAAAGTTAACTTCCAGGTTAACTCTTTTACTTAGCAAGAGCAGAGAAAACTAACCAAGAACACGATAAGGCTTTTAAAACTGTTGAAAATTGATCAAGTGCCCATTGTAAGCCTATTTTTCCTACTCTAAGAAAAGTGCCAATGAAAAATTTATTTTATGTGCTTGTTATTAAGACTAAAGAACAGTACTTAGCCTAATTCCTTGGGCGAATAGCAAGACTTACTGCATTAAGGGGGAAAAAAAGACCTCACCTACGTGGAAGAATTTAGAATTATGACTGCAACACGAAACACATTTTTTTTTTCTCCTTAGCACTTAAGAAGTTTCTCTTCAGTCTTTTAGAAAGCTTCTGATTAAATAATAGAGTAGACTAGCCAGCGTAGATCAAAGGGTATTTAAGGGATATGATATCCTTTCCCTTCAGAAGAATCATCAGAATAGTCCAAAGGGAAAGGAACCTTGAACACATTTTCCTCATCAAGTACTCTGAAGTGGACATCAGAGTAATATACAGCCATGCTTTACAACCATACCCGTCCAAGCACTGTGATCCTGCCAAAGATACTGTGCAAAAAATACGGGAGATTTTACAAATTGGAATAAGTAGTAAAAAGTACTTTGGACCTTCTTTAAAATAAATCGTCACCTTAGACAAGATCTAGATTTTTACTACCTAAGGCACAGAACAAGTTATTCAACCTGCAGCTAATATTGCATTAAGGAGCAATTAGTAAAAATAATATAGAGTGTAAGATTAAATACCTGGGTTTTCAAGTCTCCGTGAAGATTCGATCTGCACAGATTAAAACTGGTTCACAAGAGAAGTCACATCAAACTCATACAATCTCCTAAAAGGTGGAAACTCCCTATTTAGAGAAGTTCCACCATTCAACCAAGTTTTACAAAAGCAAGACTCATGATCCTCCTCCCCACCAATTTATCTAACATTTGTTATCATGTATATTTATCAAAAAGCCCTTCTAGGAATGCTACTGAATTTCTTTTGAAAAACCTTATGATTACATCGATTGATATAATATTTCTAAACATCCTTCTGGTCTAGAGGAACTTTAAAACAGCAAACCTGTGACAGATTGTTTCATGATTCAGAGAAATTAGCCCTTATAACTCATTAGTTAGAATCAGACTCTTTATGCTGCTTTATAGCATTGGATCAACGAACATTTCTTGGGCATCTACTATGTGCCAGGCGCTCTCTATAATTGAGAAGTTCATAGTCTGTAGATGAGACAAAACTCTGGATGGAGCAGAAATGAATGACTAACACCTTAGTTGTAGTCAACATAGAAATGGAAAAAAAGTAGAGCAAAGGCACGTAGATGAAGATTTTTAAAGCAATAAAGGATATAAAATGAGAGCTCATGAAAGTACATATTGCCACAACATATGTGAGGATTTTTGTGGAGATTGTGCTTCCAGTTGGCAAGATTCAAGGTATCTATGAAGCCACATATAGTTTGAACTTTGATGACTGTGGTGACTGCCTTCTCTACTTGCCGCATCTGAATAGAAGATGGTACTAGGGAGGTATGACTTCCAATAAACTGCTCATGAGTTTCTATTTTTGGAAAACAGGTCTTTTCTTCATCTGCTGAAATCTAAGATGTTTCATCAAGAGTCTCTGTAACTACAGGCTTAAGCTGAACTTGCCTTATCAGCACCAGAGAATCAACCCCTACGGGTTGAAAAATAGCAATATTAGCTATCATTGATAAGGTTTTTATTATGTGCCGGGCACACATCATGCCTTTTCATTTTCATAAAAACCATAGAGATGATGTACCCCACTGTGCAGATGAAGATGAGGCTTACAGATTTCAAGGATCATGTCCAAGGCCACATGGATTCTACATGGCAGACCATGTCTTGGAAGTGACACAGGGTTGGAACATAAACCTTAGCTCCTAACCACTCTCCTACTCAGCTTCTTCACACTCTTCTTCATACTTTGGATTCACATATCCAAGACACTACATAGTAAAGGCATTTACCTAACAAGAAAACAACATAATATTTTGCTAGTTGTTTGGTTGTTCGGGAATTGCCCTAAATTTATAAGGCACTATTGTACTAAACAAAATTACCCAGGTTTGTTGAGGTAGTTCTTGGGCTCTTTAAAATGCAAACAGGCAAAAGAAGACCATAATAGGAAGCTTTTTCCCCCCAATACTCTGAACTAGCTTTCATTCCTATATAGTATCTTTTGACACTAAGTTCATGGAACCAACATTCCTTCACATCTTCAAAGCTCTTCAGAGTGTATAAGACCACCTATTGACCTAATGGAAATGGGAAGGATGACAGTAACTCCAAAGTCTCTGAGAACAGTTAACACTCAAAACCAAAAAACAAAAAAACAAAAACAAAACTTGCTTCACATGCACCAAAAGATGTACCATATAAACATACAAAGCCTTTTGTCATCAACAGCTGTGACCACTTTAGAATGAACCAATGCACGGCGTGCTGAAGTGACACTGTGGTCAAGAAACCAGTTTCTGGCAGAGCGCTATTTGTAGTTACGTTTGCTTTCTCTGAGAGACTGCAGATAATAAGATGTAAACACTTAACACCTCGTGAATGCACTTTAACTTCCATTTAGCTATGGCTTTACTCAGCATGACCATAGATAAAGATGGCAGTAAACAATTATTGGAGCTTAATGAACATTTTAAAAAATAAGTACCGAGGCCTTCCCTCTACTTGTGAGTTTTGAAATCATTGTTTATTTTCAGGGATACCATTTAATTTAATTGTATGATTTTTCTGCACTCAGTTTATTTCCCTTCTCAAATCTCAGCCTCATGTTGTTCTTTGCTATTGTCAGAACCTGGTGAGTTGTTTTGAATAGAACAGTTTTCCCCCTCCTGTAGGGTGATGTTACTGCATAAGAACGCTGCAGTGTTTTTTATAATAAACTTGTGAACTAAGAACCCTGGCCTGTTAGCATGGCATTAGCTACCTTGTATATCTTAACACATACATCGTATTAGTGACTTTTCAAAGAAATGAAGATTGATGGCTTAGCTCTCTTACTTTTTTTGTATGTGATTAGGGAAAATGCACACACACACACACACACATGCACACACGACTAAATACATTTCTGCATCAAAATGTGGATCTATAAACTTGCATGGAGACAAAAGATTATTCAAGCAACAGCTCTTCCTAACTAGCATGACGGTAGGAGGTAGTGAATCTCAGAGCCCCAGGATTTGAGAATGAAATAGACCACAACCTCCGAAGTTGGTAAGAATAGGTATACGACACCAATGTTTAGTCAAATGCCATTAAAAAAATTGGTCTGTATGTTTTCTTTGGTATTTCTGTTAGAGATTCCTCATTTCCCTATTAGACAAAGCAGTTTCAAGTTCCTGTTGATGGTATAATATGCCAGATTCTCATTGTAGTAACAAGAACTAGAGTTCAAACATGGTTTTCAATATCCTGAACATAAGAAAAACTAAGATAAATTTTATTTTTTATGTCCCTGTGCTTACAATACTGTGTACGTGCATATACCAGAAGTTCAGTACATAGAAAAAGTATGGAGGATGTTTATCTCTCTCCCTTTGCCACCAAAACCTAAAAGATTTAGAACTTAATGTAAAACAGAGTGCATAAACTTGATATTTAAATTGTTTTCAGATAAAGAGCAATGATTAACTGTATTAAAAAATAATAAGTAGTAACATGAGAAAAGAGTAAAATTATAAAAAGCATATAACATATATAAAAAGCATATACAACTGTATGCCAAAAACACATAATAGCAACACCATTTGGTGTTGGGGAACAGCTGGGGAGCAGTTTCTTCTTTTCTAATAAGTCCAGTGTAATGGTGGGAATAATGATTCTTATGCCATGAAAAGCCTAAAAACTGATTTCTACTTGTTCAACAAAGCAGAATGATAGGTTCTATATTTTGCTTCCCTGAAAGCAATTAGTATTTTAAAACACTGGCCATTAAAGGTATAAACTTCACCTATTTGGAAAATTGGTTTATTTAGTGTGGATTATTTCCCAACTGTTCTAGACAAAGTATTACTATAGCATTGCCATGCACTAATAATATGGAATAAAAGTAAGTCTTTAAAAATCACTTTACAATCTTATTATACTTTTCAATAAAATGAATATAATTCTATTTACATTCCAGAATAGGTGACTAAAATTGCAATCATTTATTTTGCTTGTTTCCTAAGAAATGCCAGGTTAAAAGGAAGAAAGAAATGTGATTGTTTTGAATACTCAATTATTTTGAGCTTTTTCTTTTTATATATTATAAGCCATTTTGCTCTTATTTCTATTTTATAGGCACTGGAAGTTCAGTAGAAGGACATATACAGTGATAATACAACCTAAAACCTACACATGTGATTTTAAGATGACAACAGTTATTTGTAGATTTTAGACTATGTTCCATACTGCTAGACTGAGTAAAACATATTTGCCCTAAAATCTTTTCCAAGCTTACAATATGGTCTCTGGTTTTGAGTGATGACAAAGACAGACTGGTAATCAGAAAGCAGGAAATTAATTTTTGAAAAATCATTAAAGATTCCTTTGAAATCTGATATAACACCATTTCTTCAAGTACACTAACTGCATATTCTTCAATTATTTGTTTTTATATTACTCTATTTACTCTTCTACGTTACAATTTTGATTTGACTGTATTGACACAAACACATTTTTTCTATATACATTTAAATATTCAGTCCATGAACCTACTATGTCCATGCTGCTGAGATTTGTATGGAAGTCGTGTGCTCAAACTAATGCAAAAGGACTTCAAAGTTTTGACTGAATTTGCATAGAGACATAAATTATCCAGGATATTCAAAGCCATAAATTTGCTGCAGGACATATATAGCTCTCTTGTGGCTTACGGAAGCACAATTCTCTTTATTTCACATTTGTCTATTAGCAGGTTTTCTCCAAGAACCAGGTCTCTTCTTTGGCCCATACTGTTTTTATTTCTATATTCAGAATATGCTAACTGGTACTGGTTGCGTTTAAAAGTTAACAGTACTGGACTGCCTAAATGAAATGTAAGCTGGGCTCTTTCCTCCTCCCTGTGCTCTGCCTAGAACACACACAGAGGTTAGTAGACCCGAACTATGGGCATGACCTGAGGCAAAAGTAAAATAAAAATTTTTGTGTTTCAAAATTGTTGGATTAAATATGGTTGACCATAAGAAAGATTTTATTTGGCTGTGTATGTATATAAATATATATCATATATATTATAATATACAATGTATATAAAATGTATCTATACATATTTATTTGATGATATATCATTTACACACACACACACACACATTTATTTATATATACATAAAACAAAAGTCTACAAATATGTTGTTTGGGCCAGAAGACAGCATATTCCATTCAACATAAGAAGGAAATTAATTAAAATATACCCCTTTAGCTGCAGTCATTACTGAAAGTTTCAAAAGAGAAAGAGTTTAGAAGAAAATGGCAGTTTTTGCATTTTTAAAAAACTCACACAAAACATGAATTCCTTTTCCTAAATTAATCTCAGGATTCATGATAAATGTCATAATGTCCCCACAAAGTGATAAAGGGTAAGAATCTGTCCCTAAATGACTACCACAAAGGGATTTCATAAATATTTGAAATAACTGTCCTTCACTTTTTTTAACAGCTATCCTCCTGTTTTGGTCCACCCTCTACCCACCCCACTCCCCATTTTTAAATAAAAGATATTGTTGCCAAACTACTAAGCCTTAATCATTATAATAAAATTAACGCCCTCTTTTCAGTGCAAAGAAAGTAATTAAGTTTATCTAAATATGTATTAGCTCTTTGTATGTAAGCTTCATAGAATTCATTTTAAAATCTTATGCAAATAAAAAAGCATAAAGCAGTAATTTCATGACTAAACATTATTTTGTCTCTTCATCTTTCCAACATAAATTTTCATACACATACAACCTGTAATATAGACAGATGCACACTTGATGCAAATTAGATAACATTTTTCCCCATCAACATTTTAACTGCTGAATTGATATATTTAAAAATTTTAATGATATGGATAAACGCAGTCTGATCATGCTGCTTTAATTAAGTTTATTTAAAAATACGTTTTGGAAATAAAAAAGCAATATGAACAATAAAAGTGAGTACACATTTGTTTGGTACAGGTCAGACTTTACTATGATGCAATCACACATTTTACCAAAGTGTGATATTTAGTGCTTGGAAAAAGAAGACTTTTGTCCTGCCTGTGACATTTATGAGAATCACTTTACAATCCAGACTTAACTGAAAGGAAAAGTCATAGGAAGTTGAACATGTTGAGTTCAAAATGGCATTGTCTAAAAAGTCCCAAAGAAAATTAGTAACAACTAGAAAAATTAAAGAAGCATTTTAAAAATATAACCCCCAAATAAGAAATTCTTCCTTTGATGCAGTGCTTAGCAATAAAATATAGAATGAACACCATCAGAAGCGAAACCCTCTCTTAAAATGAAATGAAAATACAACTTAATAAAACTGTCCTTATGGTGTCTTGTGGGATATGAATAAAGAATTCCATTATTTAATTCCAGATATCTCACAAGAATCTTAGACTATGAACCCAGGTCTAATTTAAAATACATTTTTTTAAATATGAAAAATCCCATAAAAGTTGTAAGTCTTGATATTTATTTATCTAGATGTCTCAACCCAGACATCTCTCTGCCATCAAAAACTTTCCAAAAAAGAGAATTATTTAGAAGCCCAAATTCAGTGTTTTCCTCACATGAAATTATTCCATTGGAACAAAACATCCATGTTTCAAATTGAAAAAAAAATTAGAAAGATTTAATAAACTAGTTAAGGGAAGCTGAAAACTGAGAACACCCTGCCAATTTCCACAATGAATTAAAATAACCAGTCCTCATCAGTGCCTTTTATAGAAATAAAATTAGGCGCATCACGAAATCTGTCACCGTACCTGCGTGCACTTTAAACGACTACGGCACACAACGCTGTAAAATCTTCACTCTGAGAAATAAAGCACACTTCATTTAACTGCTGCAAAACACTGCTGCAGAGAAGCCCAGTGCATTTTTTTCTGGGCAACTGATCCAGCCTTCCACCAGCCCTGTGACCTTTGAACTCCCTTCTGCCCCCCCCACCCCCACCCCCCCTCGCTTCTGCAGTCAAAGCCTCAGAGCTGGTCTCATTTGCATAAGGCTCAGGCAGCCCTCCAGCAGCTGAAACGGAATGCTGGGTAAGGAAGTGTGGAACCGCAGTTGTGCCTGAATACCTGAATCACCGGAGGGATGGAACAGGCGACGGGGAGTGGGCACGGACTTCTCTGGGCTGCCAGCATCACAGACCCCATTTCTATTAATGGATAAGTGTTTTTAACTCTTTGTTTTAGAGTCCTGCTTTTCCCCCCTCCTCCCCACCAAAAGAAGCTGTCAGCAGCAACTATGGTAACCAAGGAAACCCAAATAGTCAAATACTTCATTTAAATACATGTGGAAAACCAATTTAAAAATTTCATTAACTTCTCTTGTTTTTGAAACACAGCTATTTTCTTTCCCATTGGCATACATATTGCCTGCATAATCAGGGACATGGGGTATTTTGTGTTGTGGTGGTGGTGGTGGTTTAAACAGCATTTTACAAGCATAAATATCTTTTAGTTACTATACAAATACGTGAAGTCACTATAGTAATTCTATAAAATGTTAAATGTGCCCTAGTGTCTTAAAGACAAGCATCCTAAATGGAGTCCAAGAAATTAATTGTTAAGAATTTATCTCCCAAGATGCCTTTCAAACCATACAGCAGTAAAAATGTAGAGCAAAGTTAAACTATGTATTGAAATTTAAAGATTCATGTAGCAGTAATGCTTGTCTGTCTTTGGCAAAGATGTTCGGTGTTGTGCTATAATTTGCTAGAGTTATTTCTTCCCTTGTCTTCCTACACACAGCAATCTCTCTATTTAAAACATAAACTTCTCTATTGCTCATAAACCTAAGAAGTGGTTATTTTCTAGATACAGAAGGTCATGTGTGTACATATTTTTATAAATATACATGAAGGCACACATTCTTCTCTAAATGGTGAGTCAATGGAAATATGCATCATCACAAAATTAATCCATTCTTCTTTTGAAAATTAAGCTAATTTGTTTTTCTCCATTAGTGAGTGAATGGTATCTATAAAATAAAAGGTTTTATGAAATATTTTCCACCTATCAAAAGATACATAAAGTGAAAAATAAAAGGCACACAACCAATTAATATAGATATATATTACTGTAGTTAAATATAAAATGCATTGCTCTAATAGGAGCATTATTAATGTTTCAAAATTTTCTTATTTAAAAATTTTTCATTTAAATAATTAAATATGCCAAACCTTCCTCTTGCAGTGTATAGAAAGACATCAATAAAATCTGAATGATATATCATCAATTTATAAGACATGTAAACTATTGCAATACAGGATTTTTTAACACTGGAGAAATAAATTTGAAGCTTTTTTATTTGAGCTATTTATTAGTAGTATTCTGATTAATATTATTTCTGCCTATATAGAAGATTAGAAATCATTGGGTGCATTTTTTCTTACCCATAAATTTTTAAATAGGATAAATAACTTTTCAGTTTACTATAATCATATAAACATTTCTCTATCACATCTGACTACAGCAACAATTTAATCACATTGGGTCAATTCAAGTGCATCTTTCATATTACACACTGCAAATATCCTGCAAAGTTTTTGTTTAAGGGAAAACACACATTAGCCCATCCTAATTTAAATCCAATCAAACACAAGGAAGTGTTGGAGTAATTTATAAAATCACTGACCTGTTCAAATAGCTGTAGTCTTAGTCCTTGCACTCTTTATTCATTAGAATCCAAAATAAATTGATTACCATTTTATAATATGTGTCAGCATCACCGAAGGCACTGTTCTTCCTGGTTCAGCGGAATCTTCTTAAATTTGCCAGCCCTGTGTTTTATTGCTGGTACCGTATGCTTTATTGTTCAGCGACAAGAGCTTCACTCTGCACAAAGACTCATTACCTACTGCTTGCTGCACGGCATCAGACTCACTGAGGCTGCCTATATGTGATCACATGGGAGTTTTGTCTGAGAAAGCCAGGCATGCCACTGACTTCACTGTGTCTATGGATATTTTTATCAGCTGAGGTCTGCTAGGAGGAAGGAATAACAGATTATGAAGCTGCTCTAAGTCATTAATGCAGCCCGACTTATGGAAATCCTTTCACAAGATTTTTTTTATTATTATTATGGAAAACGTTTGAGCAGGCATTCAAAAGAAGTTAACTAGATTTTATTTTAATAAGGGGCTGAATAATAATTTAAGGAAAGGGAACTAGCAAAAAGCGGTTTTCTACCTTCTGCTTTCTGAAAGTACTTTTGTATAAATGTTATTAAAGAGCCTTGCTCAACTGAATGATTTGACATTATGTTTTAACCTTTAGATTGCTGGGGTTTCTTTTTCTTGGAGGAGGTTATTTTCTAAAAGGATAAGTGGCTGTTTCCCTCAAAATCTCCTCAATGAAAAATCTCAATCACTAATAGATACTACAGATGAATAAAAATAGAGTTATTCTAATTACTTTTGATAAAGTAGATAAGAGGGTGAGTCTCTTATTGATGTATATAAATGAGGTAGGTGATTAATTTATCTTCTCAAAAGATGACACATTCCTAGAACAGCTGACTTAAAAGAACAATGAAGATTTCAATTTAAAGATCTAAAGGACATGTGGTTCATATTAATTCTTAAAATCGCAGTAACTTATTCTAGACAGCTAACCTCAATAAAGCATATGGTTTACCTTATCTGATTTCAGTGTTAACAAGTAGTTTCAGAGCTGACTATTTAACATTTACAGGAATTTTCTGCTCTGTAGATATTAAATTAATATCTATACACACACGTGTGTGTACATATGTGTCTACGTATGTACAAATATATATCGTCAGATTATCATTCTAAAAATGATTTTAATAATTAAATAATTGCCTAAAATTATTTCTTCACATTTGAAAATGGATTGTGGATTTCCAAATGAAAAAGCTATTTAGTTATTGGATTTTGATGAAAAAAATCGATTCTTATCTCTTTAATAATCTGTCTACACTGAATTGGTAATTGAAAGCTTGTTGCTTTTTAATCTCAATTGAAATTTTATGACAAACACATGCAAAGTGCAACAAAGAGCACAGAAGGAAAAGACAGAAGCACCATAAATGAAGACCAGAAAATAAATTTTCTGTATAGACATACAGTACATTTTAATGGTGTTTGTAAATAATTCAGTGATCTTAAAAATAGTAAACAGATATACCTGCTCAAGCCTTCCATTAATAAGAAATTATTTTCTGGAAACAACTACAACTTAAAATTTTTGGTGTCAATTGAAATTTTTTAAAAAATAATTTTAAGCCATACTAGGAAAGTGTAGCTAAATAGCCCAGTCCCTAAACACAATGACTAACATCGTTCTTTACAATATTTTTTTGTTGGGTTAACATTGATTTAAAATGTTTTATGACTTAAATAATGCCTTTTGGTGGGCTTTTCTTAACACTGAAAACTATTCAGATATGTTTTAAATGCCACCTTTTAATGCATTTGTTCCAAAATGCTCATGTTCATTTTTTCCCTCTGCACACAAGAGCTATGCTAAAGCTACAAAACCTTGGGGCATTAAAAGAAAAAGGGAAACAAAGTGCTCATGAATTATAGGGTGCCTCTAGGTTTTTAAAGATATGTATATTCTAGCTAATATCTTTGATGATGTCATCATGTTAATGTACAAGGAAATAAACAAAAGGCAGCCATTTTTCTTTTACTGCATCACTTCAAAAACAGTGAAATAAAATGGTTGCCAAATGGAAGGAAAGCATCAGCAGAAAACCAAATTACTTCCAAATTCTTGGGAGAGGGAGGGCAAGGGGTGTGAAATGGGAAATAAAACTACATGTATGTGAAGTTTGAATGAATGCATGTAAAGAAATAATTTACAATAGGGAAAATAAAATAGACACAAGGAATATAGAAATAGCTAGCAATTAAAGCAAATACCAGTAAAATAAAGAGTTCCCATGGAAAAACTATAGTCTATAAGCTTAATATATTAAATGTAAAAGCCTACCAAGTCCATTAATATTTTTGAAAAAAAGGTATTTAAAGGTGGACAACAGAGCTAGAAAGATCTGGAAAAGGACAGAATGATCACGAAATAGTAATAATCTTTCCAGGTCTGCTATTGTCTTAAATGACCTTGGTCATTTGGTGAATTACTCTAGCATCTAATGCTTTAGTTTTTAAGTCTGCAAAACAGGAACAGCAAAGTCTTTGGAAAGCATGTCATGGAAATATATAGCAATATTTTTATAGTTCAGTTCTCTAAATTGGATTTAACCAAGCATTGTCGACTAATATTAATAAAATAAGAAAAGGTGATATAAAGTCCTAATGATTGTTTAAGAGCATTTTTAAATATGTTATCCGAATAGCTGGGACAAACAGGACTTTTGGAAGCAAGAGGTGATTTTTTTCCCTAATACATGCAGAAAAAAATAGAAATAAATTTAGTAACTAATTTGAAACAACACTCATAAAATTGTCTCAGGATTAAGGCAAATTACAAAATATACCCATCTTTCCAATCAAAATTCTGGAACTCTCTGTCAGTGACATGGCAGGAGAATTGCAGCAGAGCATCTGATTCTCACATTACACAATGAACAATGGTGCCTCTGCTTATGTAACAGTTTCATCAGCCAAGATTCTTAAAATTTGAAATTAACAGAGAAACACAAGATCACAACTTAAAGGAGTAAATTCCACCCAAGATTAAAAGGATGTCTTAATTTACTTTGTTACACTAAAAACTGTGAATTGAAAAAAGATATTTGTTTCTTACTATTGACTCTTATTAGCTGGGTTTTTCTCTAATGAGAAAGACTCATCATGGAATCATTTCATCTTCTCCCCCCCCTTTTCTACAAAATCACCAGAGCTTATCAGAAGTAATCCAAAATGTGTGCTATCCAGCTCATGCAGTAATTTGGGCAGACACATGCTAAATGGATGATCCTCTGAACATTCTACTGCATGAAGGAAGATGGAGGAGAGTTACTTATACTATCACCCATGTTTCCTGGAACTGTGTTAATTGGCATGAATACCAGCACCTCCTGTTGAATTTACCCTTGATCAGGTGGGATTTTCTTGCTACATTTCATCCTCCTTTACAACACATTCAGAGAAGTCAATAAGTTGCCCATGTCAGCCTCAAAATCCAAAACTAATTCAATTCAATTCAACAAAACTTTATTGAGAGGTTACCATGAACCAAGCTCTGAAACAGTTGCTAGGGATATAAAAAATAAAACATACACTGTTTCTAACAAGATTATAGTCTCTCTAGCTAAAAAATAAATAAATAAATAATTAGATAATTAAATAAATAAGAAGAAATAAATTGCTGAGCATGTTATGGGAGGGTAAGTAAAGTATGGACATGTTTTTCAAAGTCTGAATATTTTATCGACTTAACATGCATTTTATGTACAATCGATATAATTTCTACATTTTCAATATTGTTTCCTAAAATAAGAAAATCATTACTGTAATTAAAAATCGTTTATCAAATACACACACACACACACGTACATAATGGCTGCGAATTCTATGCTATACTTCTAATCAAGAGGCTGAATCTAATTTCACTCACCTTTATTCTAAGCTAGTCTTA
Source organism: Ursus maritimus (assembly GCF_017311325.1). Classification (NCBI taxonomy): domain Eukaryota; kingdom Metazoa; phylum Chordata; class Mammalia; order Carnivora; family Ursidae; genus Ursus; species Ursus maritimus. The sequence goes on from NW_024423343.1 coordinate 64,195,759, forward strand.
ATGATTTGCTTAACCAGGAGAGGCTGTAAAATTGATGTTTTGGAAATTTCAAAGCTAGGTGCTAAGAAATGTTGCCATTTCCACGTGAACCTCTTGAACACCCTCTCCAGGAGCCTTGACTGCCACGATAAGAGGACTGACTACCGTAAGACTGCCAGGGTGAAGCCGCATATAGGCTCTCTGGTCAACACTTTCAGCTGAGCCCACAATTTTAGCCATTCCTGATGCCTGACACATGTATAAAGTGCTATCTTGGACCCTTCAAACCTACTCAGCCACCAAATGGATACCAAAAAATGATCCTGGTTGTCAGTATGTGGAAAAGAATCACTTAGCGGAGCTTTTGTCAAATTTTTGTCCTGTGGAATTCATGAGATATAATAAAATGGTTGCTGTTTTAAGCCACTAAGTGTTGTGGTAGTTACTTGGCAATTACTAACTAGAACATATTGACACGTATGACAGAGACCATACAATAAACCTGAAGTACATGAGACTACAATCTGATACACATATTCAATGAAAGCAAGGGATTTCATTAAATAAAATGAACGGACCAAATGGGTGTATTAAAAGGAAATACAACTTGGGAGGGCGAAAAAAGAGAAGCGAAAACATTCAAGGAATGTTCAAAGCAAAGGACTGAGTTATCTAAGAAGATTGTTCTGCAGGAACAGGCTTTCTGAATGAATAGGAAAGAAACTGCACAACTAACAGAGAGAAAAGGAATTCCCATTTGCAAAATGGTACTTGGGGGAAAAGCCCAGAAACCAGAGCAAGAGCTTAACTAACTATGAGAGGAACTTTGAGGAATTTGTTACCACAGGCAAGTGATGTGAGGTTGCAAGAGAAAAGGGAAGTCTAATGATCTTTCCGGGAGTGCTCTGAAGCTTGAGAGGAGGAGATCTTTGCAACATTGATGCTGAGAAGTGACCAAGGCGTAAGAAAAGAGGTGTGGTCAAAGTGGCAAAGAAGGCAACTCTGACAATGGAGAAGGGGCTAGACCATGGGGCGCAGAGGCAGCAGCAGGAAGGCTGATGAAGAGGAGATGGGAAGAAATGATGAACATCTGACCTAAAGGTACTGAGTGAGGAATGAGAAGAAAGGAATTCGTCATGAAGAAAGAAGGAATTTAAAATTGGTTGGATGAGCCAATCTCTGATCTTTTGCAGCTTAAAAGTCAATGGTTCTATGAATCAGTTACCAATTATATACAAGTAGAGAACATTAAATTGGTTTTGTTAGACAGATTTAGTAATTTCACAGGTATTTCTGTTCGTATTGGCCCAGTTTGTCAACCTCCAGATATTGTGAAAAATTGTTCTTATCAAATATTGTTAATGTTCTATTTGGGAGGCTGCAAAAGACTGAAACAGGACCTTCACTAAATAAAGTACGCAGAAGACAGCACTTATGGTTCTTTCTGTTGTCTGATTCCTAAGTTAGGAAAACACTGTAGGGAAAAGACAAATATGCCCTAGTTCTGTAAAGATTAAGAAAAAACAAACAAACCGTAATTTTGGAGAATGTGAACTAAAACAACACATACACACACCTTCACTTACCAAAGTAAACAAGCCTGTTGGAAGTCTTATCCTTTTGAATCTTCATTCAATCTGGATATTAGGCTACCAAAGTAGCAGATGTTAAGTGGCCAGTGAATGGCCACTCAGAATGATGCAGGTTAAATAGTAGGAATAACCCTATAATTGCTGCTACTGCACATACAATATGTACATAAATCAGGGAACATGGCTGTAAAGAAGTCTTTATGCAAAGTGACCCAGAGAAGAAAGTACCAGATTTCCCCCACTCTTCAGTTTCTTTATCACTGCAAAGGCATTAAAAAACAGCATTTATCAAGAGAAAAGAGTAAATGAAGCAAACCTCCTCCCTGAGAACACAAAGAATACATTTATTTCTTAGTAACCATCAAAGTTAATTACAATGATTTCTTCTTATGCTGAATTAGATGTCTAACCTGGGACAAAAAATATAGAGTCAAACAGCATATGCAAAAATCAAACATGAACTGAGCGGGTAAAAAAAGAAAAAAGAATAATATAATAGGACTGGCGGCTTTTCCTTGTCAATGAGAAGGTTGCACCACAACTAAAAGGGCTGCGTTGGGGATAAGGCACACAAAAAAGTTTCCTATATTTTATTTCATCCATGGAATTGGCTGATAGATTGAATCTGCTTTGACTTCGATAATAGAGTCAGATAGAAACAGCTTTGGCATATTATTTACCTGGGTTTGTTCATTCGTTTGTTCGTTCATTCATTCATTCATACAGTTTTTCATTTCACATTCACTGAGTACTATATGCTCAGAACCTGGTTCAGGGGATAGTTTAAAGAGATGAGTAAGTCACCGTCTACAAATTAAGTGGCTCTCCATCTAGAGGAGAAACAGATATAAAAAGTTATAGCATACTGGGAAAAGTTCTATAATTGAAGAATATGTAACAACATCAAGACAGGAGTGAATAATACAGTATAAAAATAGCTAAAAGTTATCAAGCACTTACTAAGATGAAAGTGCTTTACTGTACATGTATTAATTAACTCATATGGCCATTGTAAAAGCCTATGAAATAGCTACTTTTACCATCTCTACTTCATGGATGATACAATTGAGGCCCAGACTGGTTAAATGACTTGCCAATGTGACAATCAGTATCCAAACCCAGGGAGTGTGGCTTTAATACAGTGTGGTTCTGGGAGCATGGATCCTAAGGCAGTCGTGGTGGTCTTCACAGAAGGGGAGACATGGGAAATAAATCTTAAGGGATGAGTAGAAGTTCTTTTGTGGAAAAAGAGAAGCGTACTCTAGGCAGAAGTGCTGGAATATATAGCTTCTGAGGCATGACTAACGCACGTATGAAGGAAAGTAAAAATTTCACCATGAGAATGATAAGGTTATTTGATCTTCATGGGATTGTGCATTTGGGATGCTGGGATGTTTGGAACCCACCTTGGCATCAGTTTGTACTCACAGGGGATATTTAAGTGGCTTGCTTGTGATTTATTAGGTAGCTTTGGAGAACGAATTGGAGAGAGAGCCTAGAAGAAGGGAGACCAAACGAGGCTGTTGAAATATCCCAGAAAACAGTTACAAAGCTATGAATGAAGACAGTGGCACCCCTGGGAACTGAGAGGAAACATATTGAGAAAGTAAATCAACAGATATTTAGGCTGGAAATGAGGGAGAACCCTGAATCCAGGAATTTTAATTTGGGAGACAGCATGGATGAGGACACCACTAGCCATAGTTAGAAATAGCAAAAGAAGCTTAGATGTGAAGCCATCCAGTAGTAAACATGGAAGGCCTAGTGCACCAGGCAAGAGTATAAAGTTTTAAGAATATAAAGATGCCATTTTGACCCCTGCGTGCTCAATGCCTGCCAGAGGCGCTCACAGACAAAACCTATTACCCAAATGCACAATTCCCTCCATCACAGATAACTTGTGAGAGTATAGAATTTCTCTCAGTGGCCTGATTAAAGGTTAAAAGAGAACAAAGAGTGACTTTTCCACAATAAAACTTCAAATCTGGAATACCATCAACTGAACTTAATTTGCGGTCATATATATATATATATATATATATATATATATATATATATATAAATAACTATATAAAAGTGTTCTGTGCAGATTAAAATCATGATCCAGATCACAAAATCCACCTCCATGCTTTCTATTAATCATACAACATGAAGAAATAAATTAGATTTCTCCTTTAGGCAAATGTTTTAATGAGCTTAATCCTGTGGCTTGCTATTAATGCTAGTGACTGGCTTCTTTGAAATGGGGCATGCATTTTCTTTCTTGTTCATATAGTCAGCTTCCTATTTAGTATTCATTATTCATGTCTATTTTTATCAAAGAGCACGATTACATGAAACCATGATCCAAGCATGTTTGGCTCTAATTTTTATCTGTGGAGGGAAGAAAATTATACACCCTTACTATACTGGAATATGATTGTTATGTATATATGTGATCATAGTATATACATGTCCCTTCATATTAGAAGGTGGTACTACTTAATTTGGGTGGTCAGGCTAAAGGACAGATATTCTTTTCACACCTGTTTTCATTTAGAAGATCAACATGGCATTGGGGGAAAAAAAGCCATCAGCCTTGTAAATAAACTAGTAAAAACAAGTTTTGATCATAGTCTCAAGAAACTCTCTCTAGATATTCTAAGAATTTCTTATTCAATAGCAAACTGTGTGGGATTAAGAATAGAGAGAAGTGTAGACACATTTTATTTGAATATTATGATCTGTAATAACTTTAGTTGACAACCATGGATACTGCAGCAACTACTCCTCTTAGGAGGCCATAGCATGACTGGGATCTTTGCCTCTTTAATTACTGATGCTTATCTATGGAACATGCAATTATGATGACTGAGAAAATAATTGAGCATCATATGGCTACTGTTTTCCGGCCATTCACAATGAGGTGACTTTAACCTTGTCTGTATATGTTTGTTACATTGTATTTATATAGTGTTTCTCTGACCTAGGAAGGTGATAGGGACATTAGTCCACTTCCAACTTACTCTAATTTACTATGTTCTGTGGCCACAATGGAGCCAGGTAGTAGCAATAAATTTATGGTTTAATGGACTACAGAGAAAATAAGGCTTTTAAAGACAACGATATTTCAAGATAGCACACTTAGAATAATTAAAGCTTGAAATCATCTAAATATACTTAATATAGGTTTAGCAATGTGGCGGAATTTGAGACAGCCATTAAAATCAGCCATTAAAATCAGAATCATATGATTATATAAAAAGAATAAAAACGTGCACGAAATTAGTGAAAAAATTTACCAGAAATACTATTGTGACTAAGATGTATGGAAAAAGACTGGAGAGGAACTAAAGGTCTTAAGGGAGTATGTGTGACTATAAAGCACTATGCACACTTTTGATTTCAATATTTTAAATATATTTAAGCATAAAGTAATTGAAAAAAATAGAATCAAAATCATAAAAATAGTCATCTCTTGGACATTGAGTAATAGGTGATTTTGATTTTTGATTTTGGCTTTTTAAATATTTCACGAATGTTCTTTTTTCTGTTACTAATAATAAAATGTAAAATTTAATAATTTTAGAATTGTTATATTGAATCTAATTATGGTAAAATTAGTTTAATAATAAGAAAAGCATTTAAAAATAAGAATATTGTTCAAATGATTTCAACTGCTGTACGTTTAAGCTTTTAGATAGCAGGAAAATTGAACTCTGTCTCCGTATTCTACCCTCAGGCTGGATTTAGTGCTTGATGCCATCCTGTCTATGAGGCTCCCTTAAGACATGATTGTTTTTGATTGATGAACAGATATCTTTCCAACACTTTCTTCAAGCAACCACACACTGTGTTTTTTTTTTTTTCTAAATTCACTTTTGAGGCACTGCAAGGAGGTTCACATATCTACTCCCGCCCTCTGTCTAAGTGGCAATGGACCCAAAGGGGTGATTGCAGGTGGCACAATGAGGTGTCAGTGAGTAACCTTACTTCTGACCCAGCTGCTGAGCCCTACATTGTGGTGAATTATTTTACTTGCCTGGAGGAAAGAGATTATATTATAACAAAATTAGTTAGGGCACTAGAAGGACCTGATACATGTTTAAAATGGAGCACTGGGTGTGCTACGCAAACAATGAATCAGGGAACACTACAAAACTAATGATGTACCGTATGGTGACTAACATACCATAATAAAAAATTTTAAGAAAAGAAATAAAAGTAAATAAATAAAATGGAGAAAGAGCTTGAGAATTAAGAGAAAAAAAATCTGTAGCTGGGTATTATGTTGTTCAGTAGAAATTTAACAACAGAAAAAGTGGAAGGCCTGGAGTGAAACGCTGAATTGAGAAAATATTGGAGTCTTCATACTAAGTCTTGACTTGGAGAGTGCCTGCGATGCCAAAGTCCAGCAACTGAACTCTTGCTTTCTTGCTCTCACGGAGAGACATGACGCTCAGACATCTGAGCCCAAACATACTGTCAATGAATCCGGATACAGTTATTAACTGTCTATTGGCAAGAACCAACCATAATAGCATCTGAGAGTGTTTTTCAGGCAACAATGTGAGGGGCAACTTTTAACCTGCATTAACCAATTAATCTTTGGCTGTAAATGGGAGAATTTGGAATAGAAGCCCATTCACAGTCCACAGCACAGTATTAATTGTAAGAAGGACTCTGATTACACTCTCTTTCTCCCTTCATCAGTTGAACTCTGAGTTCCTCTTAAAGACTCAGTTCAAAGTGCCATCCTAAAGCCTATCTCCATATCCTTTGCATGCGGGGGAGAAAGAAGTCATTCCTTTCTCTCTCTTCCATGTTTATTAGTCTACTACACGTTATATAACGTCATACTGTATCAAGGTGTTTGCATTCTAGAAAGATACAATAAACTGGGATCTCAAAGGTAAAGGCTCTGTCCTATTCATATTTATATCCTTAGAGCCTGCTGCAAGACTTTTACATTAGAGATGCTCAGTGCTGTTGAACAAATTCTTGTGAATGTGTTTTTAGAATATGAAGTGTACACAGGCCCTTAGAAAGCTGTCTTTAGAATGTCTGATAATGCTGGTAACATGCAGGCTGTTATTCAGAGAACAGAATTATTGTTTAACACTAGTTTCCAGTTTGTGTTTTTGGAGTTTGTCTAAATTAAAAAAAAAAAAAGATGAAAAGCTGGAGATCTTGCAAAATCCGCACCCCCCACCCCAAACAGTTAAGAAAATTGGATCAGAGAGGGTATCTGTCTGATTTATCTCCTCTTTTAGCCATTCCACAGCTGGTAACACATTTTCAACTTTGTTAAAAATTTCTCCTACTGATAAAACTTCTTGAGCCTTTTTCTCAAATATCAATCATCATTACTATTCCTCTTGCCGATAGTTTTTCTCTCTTCCCTTCTTTTCCTTCAAATACAGAAAAGATGTGCTTCGCACTTACTTTGCACACACTTATTTACCCAACACAGTCTCTTTGAAGTCATAGGTAGATTTCTTTTAGAGTACAGACACGTACACAGCAAGATGTATTAAGGCTTTGCTAATGAGCCTTCGCAAACATTTTCATATTTTGTATCAACACATCTGCCAATATGTAAGACATTTTAAGAATACTATTTCTGTCCACAGAGGCTTCTGTCGATTCATGACATGTGTTAAATAAAACTATGTAAGGTAGACTAAAATGGCCATGTGTTAATATTACATATAGAAGAACTTTTCATTTGTATTCATTCAGCATTAATTTCACTGGACCTCAATAGTCATTAACATAAGAAATACTTGTCTAGACATTGATTGATAATGAGAAGCCCCTCTCCCCCATCAAACCTACAACAGATGGACCAGAAAGAAAAAGGGTTTACAAAGTAGAAATTCCTTCCTAAGTTTTTGTCTATCACAACTGTCTATCCTTTCCTCTTCAGGCAAGGGACATACTGTGCTGTGGAAAATAGTAAGATTTCAATTTAGCTGTGGGGAATTTCACAGGACAAAAGAGATTTTAATGTGGCCTATATTGCACCAATTTTATAAACATTGGCATTAAATTCATAGAAGAGAGAGTAAATGTAATTTTATAGTATTTGCAGAGAAAATAAAATCCAAATGAGCAGTCCATTTTTGGATTCTGTGACTATATTGCCAAAATTGAAATGACTTTTTGTAGAGTATCGAGAACACAGAACAAACAGAAGAATTATTACTGAATTGATAAAGTAAGAAATTATTCTTGGAGAGGAAGAAAAAAGATCTCAACCATTCTCTCTTTATAAGTCCAATTTCATATGGCCTTTCAGGGGGTTTGTGCTACTTACTTTGAATTTGTTCAACCTTTGGAAGGACTTGAATTTTCTCCTGAGATGTTTGAAACGTTTTTTTTTTTCATCATTAAGTGCCACGCGCAAGTAGAAAGATCACTTGTAACTTTATCCCGCTTTACCAACAGAAAAAGTAAGGCATAAATATTTCAAGTGGCCATTTTCTTAGCTTAGAGAAATGCTTTTTTCACTCAAGTACTCTAGCTTTTTATTATTTAACTGCAGGAATGTATTTGACAAGTGATAGTCCTTAGTAACTAATATAAGGAATTAAAGTATTTCTTTTTATATGTTAGATGAATGGATAGTGTTTAAAGGGATGTTTCTTGGCCTTAAACACACTGTGCCAAAGTCGACAGCTAAATATAAAAATAATAGCATTTTTTGGTCTCTTGAATGTTTTAGCTCCAGTGAACCAAACCACATCATGAACTCTAGTGAAACAAATAGCTTAGAAATTAAAGACAGATCACTCAAAAACTAGATCTACAAGCCAAGTCCATAAAGGGACAATCTGGTTCACCATATGGACGTGCATTTCTTATCTGATCAAATAGTTCACCAAATTATACATAAATATTTTGAGCTTTGCTTTTAGATAGTACTTTATCACCTGATTACTGTATTGCTTTCCTTATCACGAAAAACAGAATGACTTGAGTAACTAAAGCTCAGTTTAGTAGCAAAGGCTACAATATGGCAGTCAGACTTCTGGTGGTTTGGTGGCTGCTCAGAGGAGATGGGAAAGCTGTGGAGCAGTCAGAATCATTCATCAAGAACCCCGAGGGAAAAGGTAGCATACACCTTGGGTTGGCTGTAGAGTAACATGACAGAAGAGGATACAGGAAAAGAGATAAGTTGATAAGCATTGTTCGCAGATGGTTATGAAAAGTGTGGTTGAGGGGAGTTGTAACTTACGAGGAGTTGTAACTATCTGGTACTCTTACTACACAGTTCAGGATCATGGGTCATTTTCAAAATGGCTTTACAGAAGTCACTGAACAATGTCTTCTGCCTCTAGAAGGAGTACATCTAAACTATTTAAATTTGATATTCCTATTCAAAAAATATCATTAGGAAAAAATTCCATTCCCTCCACCATTTAACAACGGGGATATTTCCAGGTGAAATGATAAAAGGGTTTGTGAGCTTCTCAACTATAACCTTTAGTCCTTGGATTAAGGATAAATAAAAAATGGTCCATTCGTTTTTTAAAAGTATGACATAAAGAGTAATTCCATAATACAGGACAAATAGGACAATATAAAGATGACTTAAAAACACAAATTCAATATTTTTCCTATTAGTTCTTACAGATCTCTTAATTTAGTTATATTCCCTTAAATTCTAATGTGCCAAAGCTAAATGGTGGCAATAGAACCTGATTTTTCTCATTAGTACAATGATTAGTTCTATTTTATATCCCTTTTCTTTACTCATGGATGACTCTGGGACATCTTCCAAAGAATAGTCTGCTAATAAATTATGTTCAGTTCATTTTTTAAAAAAAGTCAGCTTTCCAACATTTATCTTGGTCTAATGCATTTAAATGTTGCTCAGTTAGAAAGCCTAAAATAAGATATTTAGTAAAAAGCATGTACAACTGACGACCACATCCTGTTTTTCCTAGCCTTTATTTATGAAGAGTTTAATACCATTTAGAACAAGTGATCTTCATAGTACACCTCTATCAGTAGAAATCAATAGTTGACAGACTATATTTTTATTGCTGTTTTCTCTCACCTTCATAGATCTCTCACAAGCACTGCTTTTTTTTTCTGGTACCAGAGTGATTTATTGAAGAAAGTGGCAAAGAAACAAAATTTTGTATATGTTGAAAATAATGCAATCAGAAAGAAGAAAATAACACTCCTTATATTCCAATTCCCATATGAATTAACAGGCAACATATTTTGCTTTCTTTTTCTTTACATATTTTCTTCATTCTCTCTCTCTTAACAGCTTCTGACACATCGCTTTCCTGTAAGTTGGTGCTGTACTATAGATGAGCTAGTCTGTAGATCAGAGACTATGGTATGGGAGTATGGAAATGTGCTTGATACTATTAGGTTGCCTGCATAGATACATTCTCTGTCTTTGAGCGCTACAGTGCTATCATCAGTCACTTTGGAGTATTCCTTTCAGCAATCTATGCCTTACTAGAAGATTAATGATAAGAATGATCATGGCAAGATGAATAACATTATAGGTCATCACAAGTATAACTCCCCTTGGAGATGCAAAGATTTATTGAAGGGATTAAAGAATATTAGATAACTGAGTGCTTGAAAAATTAATTTTTCCATTCATAATAGATGAATAGGGAAAACCACTGAGATTCTTAAATACATGATATTATTTTTTTAATTTGATGCTTATTAATTTATTGAGTTGTAACTGACATATAACACTGTATAAGGTTTACAACTATGTTGGTTTGATACATTTATCTATTGTGATATGATTACCACTGTCATGCTATTACTTTTTAAGTAAACAAGAGTGATCTGGTGATATGGGCGATTGGGGTGAAATATGTATATTCATGTGAACACATATGTATATGTGTGTGTGCGTACATTTATGTCGTAATAAAACTAAACTCAAGCTGGTCATCTGGACTGTTCTTGTGCTTTCAAATAATTCTTCATTAGCAAATTTAAGTACTTCTCAGGTCCAGGCTGGCAATATATTTGTATGAGCAGGTGTGAGACTGTGAATTGTGAATGCGTAGTGTATAGCCAAGAGTGTTAAAATTCAAACTCTTAAAACTCCAAATGCTGGCTAAATAAAATAACTAAGGGTTGCCATATATTGTACTCTGTAATAATTTTCCCCCTTAACTTTTTCAACTCTCCTGTGGTCCTTTTTTTTGTTGTTGTTTGTTTGTTTGTTTTTTTACATTGTTAGTAGCTTCATAAATACTATTTTTATTGTTTTAGTCTCAAAGTCCCTTAGTGATACATGGAACTATTCAGGCTGAAAAAAAAGGGGGGAAACAGGCCAAATTTAATAAGAATATTAATTCTCTGACTATATTGCCTCCATTTAGCGAACTGGAAATTAACTAAGAAGCCAGCTTCCATGCTCTTCACACCTCTAAACATAACATCAAACTTTAATAAATGTGGGCCCAGATAGTAAGAGAATTAAATGCAAGGCCCTAAGGGCAGAGGTTTCTAGGAATGCGCTTATAATAGAGTTTCACCTGGGATTCAATTAAATATTTAGTGAGCACGGCTGAAAGGAAAGCACTGTGCCGAACGCTGTGGGGGAGACAGATGAACACGACACAGTTTTTGTCCTCCAGAATGTCATGGTCAATGGCAGCCAACACACTTAACTTGGAGTGTGGGGTGGTTGTGGTGTGCTCCCTCCTCTCTCTCCTCTTGCTACAAACCTGTTTGTATTTGCACAGTCCTCTCACCCTTTCCCCACTTCGCAGGATCAAGTATCCTTTTTCCTGTTTGAGGCCAATACCACTTTGTGTGCCTTGATCCCATCTTCCTTTCTCTTCTTGAAAATACTATAAATCAGTAGTCAACAAGTCTTCTCTGTAATAGACCAGATAGTAAATATTTTAGGCTTTTGCAAGACATATGGCGGCTGTCACAACTACTCAACTCTGTTGCTATAATGCAAAAGCAGATGTAGACAATATGTAAACACGTGGATGTGTCCATGTTCCAATAAAACTTTATATATGGACACCAAAATTTGAATTCCATGAAATTCTTGTGTGTTGTGAAATGTTCTTATTTTTGTTGTTTCAGTCACTTAAGAGCCCTTCTTTGAGGGCCATATAAAAAGAGGTAGTGGCCGAATTTAGCCCGCAGCGTTAGTTTGCTGACTTCTGCTGTAAAAGATTGCCATTCCTTTTTTCTGTTTTCTTCCCCTTAGCCTATAATCAAGGGAATATTTAAAATATTTAGCAGGAACTATAGGCATTGACTAATGACTCTGGGTTCTGACCATTCAGAATAGAGAAACCAGCCAACCAGATCCGGAACCAGCCATAAAAACTAGCGGGTAGAGGTGCCTGGGTGGCACAGTGGGTTAAGCATCCAACTCTTTGCTTTGGTTCAGATCGTGATCTCAGGCTCGTGAGACTGAACCCCACATCGGACTCCATGCTCAGCACAGAGTCTGCTTGTATTCTCTCTCCCTCACCCTCTGCCCCTCCCTGCTCCCCATATGCTCGTGCTCTCTCTCTCTCACTCCCTCTCTCTCTCAAAAAAATAAATAAATCTTTAAGAAAAAAAAAATTAGTGGGTAAACTTGGTGTAAACATCAGCCCAGATCATAGGTTTCTTACCTCATTCAAAGAACAAAACTCTTCTTGCATTGTCATCTTGATATTGCCCCCCTTCTCTCCTCTTTATAGCCAGTGTTTTGAAAATTATTCTAATTTAAAATCTCTCAATCCCTTCTTTAATAAGGTATGTGCTCCCACCATTCCTTTAAAATTGACCTTTCCAGAAGAAACTTTCCCCTTATTTTTTCCCCTTATTTTCTCCTTTTGAAAATATTCTACTCTTGTCACTTGCATTAAATTCCCCTAGTTATCTTCTACCTTCTGACTTTTGATTCTTGACTGCCATGGCAGCTCCCCCATCCAGCCCTCTTTCCTGCAACCCTTCCCAAGTGGTATTTCCCTAGCATTCCCAACCCACTGCTTCCTGTACCCTGTTCTTGCCTTGCCAGCCTGATCTATTTTCAGGATGTGATTTTTCACTTTTTTGCAGGTGACCTTCATGTCTATGTATCTGATCTTGACATCTCACTAGATAGTCAGACTCATTTCACCACTTGGATTTCCCTGAGGCGTCTCAAAGTCAGTGTTTCCAACAATGAACCTGTACTATTACCACCAGACATCTTTCTCTTACCTCCTGTGTCTTAGTCCAGGAATACCACTGCTGCTGAAGTCAAGAAACCTGGAATCACCCTCAACGCTTTCCTGCCGTCACTCCTAGTTCTACTTAATTAGGTATTAAGAATAACTGGCTTTCCTTCCAAATATTTCTTTCTTCTGCCTCTCAGCGGCATCCCTACTGCTGCTGTCCGAGGCCAGCGCTTTGCTTAACCGGACTACTGCTCTAGTCTAGTTTCTGGCTCCCCCCCCCCTTCACACTGCCACCAGGTGGGCAATCTAAAACAAATGTCATCAAGAAACTCCCCTAAGGAACTCCTGAGTGACTCGCTGTCACGGTACTTAGCATGGCACCAAGACTCTTCACCACTTGGACTCTTCTTTCTGCTTCAGGCTTATCTTCTACCAAATCCTCTGTGTGTGTGTGTGTGTGTGTGTGTGTGTGTGTGTGTGAATTATTATTATCCCCCAGGAATAGAGAACTGAACATAAAATGCAACTACGTATCTTGTGTCTTTGTACATGCTATTCCTATCACCTAGAATATTTCTTTTCTTCATTTAGCTAATGCTTACTCATTTATTAAGATTCAGCCTCTGAATTTGCAAGAGCCTCTCTTCACTGTTTCTATTTGCTTACCAAATTGTATTGAAGATATAACTTCTCTCTTTTGTAACTGTCTCAGCTTCATCATTATTGAGTAAACAAGGTAGGGTTTGTCGTTGCCACTCCAGCTTCTCCTCCAGTATCTGGTAATCAGGTCGAAGTGAAGAACACTTGGCAAGCCACAGGAGTCAGACTGCCTGGGTTCCAATCCCAGCAGCAAGCATACTTGCTTTATGGTTTTGAGCTTACATTTTCTAAGCCTCATCTTTAAACTGGAAACTAAATTCATTCTTGAGAAAATACTTATTAAACATGTACTATGTTCCAGGCATTCTTCTAGACACAAATTTTTTTTTCACCTTCTAGGAACGTTCATTCTAGTGGAAGTAGGTGATGAAAGAGACAAAATACGTGTGTAAAAATAAAAAAACTAAATAAAATATCTAATACGTTTTATGGTGGTAAGGGCACAAGGGATGGGGAGTAAAGTGAAACACAGGAAGTGATTGGCAAACTTTAAATAGAGTGATTAGAGAAACCCTCACTCGGTGATATTTGAGCAAAGACCTGAAGGAAGCAAGGAAATGAGCCAGGAGAATAGGGTGAAGAAAATTCCAGAAAGAAATAGTAATGGCAAAGGCTTTGCCATGTTCCAGGAATAACATGGAAGCAAAATGTTGGAGCAAGGGAGGGAGGAAGAGGAGACAAAATCAAGGATTTGGGCAAGGTGGTGAGGGAGTAAGAAGGATAGGAGACAGTGCTATCATTTGTAGTCCATTCTAAGGACTTTGATTTTAATTCCATGTGAAATAAAGAGTAACTGGAGGGTCTTGAGCAGAGGAATGAATGATCTGATTAAGATTAAAGATGATTCTGGCTGCGGTTATTGAAAATACACTGTAGCAGAGCAAGGGTTGAAATAAGGACAAGTTAGGAGGCCATTACTGTAATCTGGATGAAGGATGATGGTGGCTTGGATCAGCTGAAGATAGTCAAACATGGTTTATTCTGAATATATTTTAGAGTCGAGTCAAAAGAATTTGCTGGATGTTGAGTGAGAGAAAAGAGAGGAGACAACTTAACTCCAAGGATTCTTGCTTGTGCAGTTTCAAGGAGGGCGTTAGCACTTTGTGCTGGGAAAGCCTGCAAAAGTTTTCCAAAGGATGGGTAAGTTCAGGTTCAGCTGAATTAACTTTGAGATGTCTATTATCTGTTGAAGTGGAGAAGTCAAACAGCAGCTCTATTTATCTATATGAGATGAAGTTCATGGAAGGATTTGAAGCTAAATATAAAAATTTTCCATTGAACAAACATTTAAAGCCTCTGGACTGTAAACAGAGAAGAGAGATAGTCTGTGGACTGAGCCCTATGCACTTCAATGTGTAGTGACTGGGGAAATGAGGAAGAACCAGTAAAGGAAACTGAGAAGGGGCAGGAAAACTGGTAAGAGGAAACCAGGAAACTGTGGTTTCCTGCCAGCAAAGTAAAGAAGGTTTTAAAAAAGGTGGGGGGGAGGGGGACAATGTGCTGGAGGGTGTGATCACTTCCATCAAAAGCTACTGATGGGTCAAGTAAGTGGAAGACTGAGAATTTGCAATTAGATTTGGAAACATGGAGGGCAATGTGACCCTGGCAAGCTGTTTTGATAAAGTGATAGGGGCAATGCCCGACCAGAAAGTGTCAATAGCTCCTTTAAGGAGTTTTGCTGAGTGGGTGGATAGAAATGAGGCAGCAGGTGGAAGGTAATGTGGGAGAAAAGATACTTTTCACTTTTAAAGAAAAAAGTATACTCAGATGCTGATAGAGATGATATAGTAGAGAGAGCTATTGATAATATAGATAGCAGAGAGGGGTATCTACTGGAGAAATATCTTTGAGTAAGCAACAAGGAATGAGATCTAGTACACGAGTTGAGTATCTGGTCTTGAATAGAAACTTAAACAGTTCATCCATAATGACAAATAGAAGGTAGAGATACGGGTGGGTGGGGAGAGAACCTATGAAAATTCTCTTCTGTTTCTATCTTTTCAGCGAAATAGGAAACAAGATCATAAGCTGACCTTCAAAATGGTGAAGAAGGTGTTAAAGTTTTGTTGTAAGAAGAGAGAATCTGGATAGGAAGTAACTGGGTGGACCTGGAAAATAAGATAGGATTAGTGGCTACTGACAAGGCTCAGTTGAAATTAGTAGTTATTAATTTAAATATTTTAATAAATAGTTGCATATTTTTTTCCAGCCATGTTCAGCTAGAAACAGGTATGAAATAGGCAGAGTGTGAACTTGGGCTGGGGTCATGCCAGCAAAAGAGGTAGGCAAAAGGAGTTGAGGGTAAATTTAAGAAAGTAATTACAATGATGGACTATGGAATCTGGTTTATTTCAGGAAGAAAGGAAGGCGTGAATGGAAAGGTGGTGGGATCGATGCATGGTAGGTCCTAATGGGGCTGAAGATTTATAAGAATCAGATTACTAGAGGGAAGGAGCTAGAAAGATAGGAATTAGTGGTATGCCTCCTTGAGATTGAGATCACAGAAGGATTGCAGTAATTGGTTACAAAAAGTTGTATAGTTTGTACACATAAGAAAAGTAAAAGATAACACTATTGGAGAAGGTAGTCATAAAGCTGCTACTGGATATCATCTACATGGGTTTTCATATAATCCAAGAATTATGAAGGCATGATGTTAGGGAGAGTAACTGAGATAAGTACTACAATCTTCAGGGAAGGAAGGAGTGATATGGAGCCTGTAGATAACTCTATAGGAAGATAATGATAGTTTGTACCTTTCAGGTTGCTGCAGATGAAAGGAGATATGAACATTAACTGATTAACAGAGTAACCAGTCCATGGTGAACTCAATAAATACCAACTTTTATTATCCTACCTTGTCCGTAGCTGACAACTATGTTGCCAACACCGAAGCATGGCTCTCCTTAATACTGACTGACAAGATGAGCTTTGTGTTGTAACTGATGTTTGGTTTTCTATCCAGATTACTGATCAAGATGGCTGCAAGGGTCTGTAGTAAGGGTGGGCTTAAGAGCACCAAGAAATGGAATTCCTCTGATGGGACTATTTGAGTATACAATCTTATATTAACTAGGAATTCCACATAATTATGATTTATGTATTTACAAGCAAAGATATAGCCTTTTCCTCTTTTAATTAAATTTTCCTTGAGTGACCCTGCCCAAAATGCTTATAAACCAAAGATGTGGGGCAAGGGGCATGATCAGAGATTTTATGTGAGAATACTGGCTTTCCCAGTAAAGTGAATTTTCCATACTTTGGAAGATAATATTCTTTATAAAGTCTTCATAAACGAAGGATATAGGCTCTCTTACTGATTTATTATCATGTCATGAGAATTAATAGGCTAGACTCTTCATTGGAAATAAACATGATTGCTTTTTCACATTTTTCATATTTATTGAATTTTTGTGACTGTTCAAATACTCTTGAAGATTTCCCTCTATGTATCTGGCTCATTTGATGACAGGTTGACGTTATAGCTTAAACTTTAAACTTGTAGGGGGTTCTGAGCTATTCTTTTTGGAATTATCTACATATTCTTGTTTTCTACTAGATGCAGAGTGGTAACCCTGTATCTTATGATATAGTCGCAGTTTATAAACCAGCACTTTAGTAAGCATAATTTTTACTTTGTTATGAAGTGCTACCAGTTAGATTCCTCTGGAAATACAACTTTGTTCTGCTCCCAGGTTTCTATTTGAACAATGAACAGCTAGATTTAGAAAGAACTAGTTATTATCAAGATCTGCAGGGGCTTTTGAAACTGACTTCTGCCATTGCTGGATACACAAGAGAGTTTTTAATTCATAATTTCTCCATCTCCTCTTGTGATTTAGCACTTATGGACAACAGAGAAAAGAAAGATGAGGGGCAAACGGACAGACAGCAGGAGTTCCCTCTCTTCTCTTCGGTATTAGAGGAGAGTAAAAGATTTGGGGGGAAATAGATAAGGCACTATGGAAATAAGGTGTGAAGAGTACTTCATTTTCTCTTGGTAGGATCTTTCAAAATGTCTGTTTCAATATTCTTTTGTAGAGTTTGTATCGGGTGGGGACGACAGGTAACAGTATGTCTATCCTCAGGCTCTGAGTGGAGATGAACTGACTACAGGTATTAGCTTGAACTAGTAAGTGTGAAACAAGAGCTTTCACACTCCGTGTGGGAATGACCTTGGGATTACGTTTAAAGCTCAGGCAGATCTGGAATCAATGAGTGGTAGCACAGGAAGGAAGTGTAAAAGCTATCTAGCTCTGAAAACAAATGATAGAGAAGGGTAAGAGAAGGTAGACCTGCAAGAGTGACGTTAGAGGTAAAGGGAAACAGGTCTTCAGGAGGTGAGGTAGAAAAAGCAAGATTGTGTGATAAAAGGAAAAATGCAGGAAAACTGTGTTTGAGGAAAACCTGACCTCTGCTGCTTTATCAAACAGTTGTTTTGGTCAGAACCCTGTATGCAGTGCAGAACAACAAATGAAAAAACATAATTTCCCTCAGAGTGATGGTGGCCTCCCAAGCCAGCCAGCCAGTGAACAAGGGCTGGAGATCGAGGGAGAAAGTAGGACAGGTAGGAATGGGGAAGATTCAGAATAGATTGGGCCGGATTTCTCCAGTGGAAATGTAGCTACATTAATCTAAATATAGAAACGTAAAAGAATTTGTGCCTTGACAGTGATCTAGAAAACAAGGATGGATGAATCTTCATTTCTCCTCAGCAAATGTAGCCTTTTTTGGCTTGTTCTGTTGTCAACAGGAACAATATAAGCACATTTTAGTTCACATTTATGTGAAACATAAAGCAAGTTAGAACAGCTAGAATTTATCTGTCCCAGGAAGACAATGACTCTTAGCTAATTCTAAACTGTTGGCACTTAATTGAGCTGTTAATACCATCCCCACTCTACTCAAAATAAATTGTCCATTTTGTTCCCCTTGATATGCTTTCTCCTACAGGACCATGTCATAATTCATCCACAAGCTCACAGATATATTAAATTGCTCTCTAAAATAAGGTGTTATTTTCAATAACATTCTACAATATCAGAGTAACATTTTGCCTTCTTTCAGTTGGCTTGCATTTCTTTTTTTCTCTTTTCTGTTTTTGTTCGTGTATTGCCAGTGACATTTGAAAATTTGGTGGGTTTTTTTTTTGTTGTTAATGTCCTTGTTTTCGCCCTCAAATCATTAACAATAATCAGCATGGTCCGGGAAAAATGTTTATCACTTTACTACAGGTTGAATTCCTTGCTAAGGCTAAGATTATTTAGCCAGATCTTAGAATACTCCCAGTCCTACACATGTAATAACAATTTTATTGCTAAAGATTTGATATGTTTCCCACTCTAAAATATTAGGATACTTCAGTGAGGAGCCACAGACTACAGGAAAACCATGGGCCAGGCTGAACTTTATTTTTCTTTTCTTTTTCCTCTACACATTTCCAAGGTCATTTTGATGATTATCTCTAGACGTCAATACAAATGTGAAAAGACACATCATCTGTACCATATGGACTACAGAAAAACTGAAAACTCCTTCAGGCGGCCATAACAATGAATCTTCATTGTACTCTAGGGCCTATGTGGCCTTGTAGGGGGTTTTAATGGGTAGAGAAAAAGACGGTCTCTAGCTCCTTGTCATGCTAGATTGTGTCATATTCCCCACCCCTTTGATTCTTCCCAATTTGAGTGCTAGTGAAGAGATGTGTCTTTCAGCAATTTTGCAAAAATTTAAATGGAATAACATAGAAGCAAAATGTAACATCTCTTTAAGAACAATAATGTTATATGTGACTGAGAGCTACCACATTTAAGCTTAAATTAAGGTTGACTAAGTAACTAGGGTATATTTCTCAAGTAAAGAATTGACTGAACCCCAGCACTATCTATGTTAGAGACGCCAAGTTCTCTATTAGCCTAGTTTCATAAGCAGACAATAGCTATTACCTTGGATCAGTGGACTATAGATGCAAGCTTTCAAATTGGTCACATAAGTTTAAATTTACATTTATTACCCTGACTTTCAACCCTCCCAATTAAACGAGCAGATTTTAGTTTTGAGTCGTGGAAACACTATCATATTTTCACACTGAAAAAACTGACAATCATTTCTGGTCCTTAGCCTACTTGTAGGGTTCCAAGATGGAGACTTCATAACAATGCTTTCTTGATTAGCACAGATTATAAATGGAAACATCTTCACAATAGGAAACACCAGCTCAAAATTATTTCTTCAAGGCCTTTCAGGCAATCTCAGTATAACTAAGAGTAGATTAAGTAGTCAAATTCAAAAACCAAGAATGCAAAAGTAGTTTCCCTTAAGTAAGCCATAAAAGTCTTTACTACTTAAAAAAAAAAATCATAGACATTACCTCAGTAAAACAATTTTTGAAAAGTTAAAAGGATAGAAAAGTAAGCAGTAGGAAAATATTTTTAAAAGCTAATTCCCCTTTTATTTAGACTGGAACAGAAATTCCTAACAGAGTAGTTCTGAAAAATGCCACAAATATGGATTATATTAATTGTCGACATCATTCTGGCTAACCCTTCTATTTAGAGACTACCCTGTCCACAATAGCTGCTTCACAGAAAGATTAAGATATCATGATTCAATATGTCACTCTCATGTCAATAGAAACAAGAACAACAACGAAACCAGAGGCTACTTGCAGGTTTTATGTGCTTGTTCATATTTATGTGTCTCTTAATTTTGAGGACACAAGTGATTTCAAAACAGTTTAGACTTCCTTTGCTTGAAAATAATAAACGTTATGACCTAGTGAAGCTCTTAAGTTTTATGATACAATACTTAAAAACAAATCTTCTTTGCCATCTTAGGGATAAGACAGACTTTTGGTTATGAATAAAAGAGGTGAAAATAACATCATTTCCTGTATAAATCTAGTTAGAAGATAAATACAGTTAGAGTAGTTTGGATAATTCAAAGTCAGATCAAATTTATTGGGCACTTCCTCATATGTCAAGCTGTATTGTCATTTAATTCACAGAGTATCCTGGAGAGGTATGTGTTACTAATCTCATTTTACAACTGAGGAGGAATGAAGCCATTTTTAATGCTGTAAATGGCAGAAATGGGACTCCAATCATGTCTTCAAACCCCAAGGCTGTGCATTATCCATGAAACTTCAGGAAAAGCAAAATTCTGGATTAGTTATTGTCAGTGCATATTTTGAGGGAATTTGTACCTCACTCTTGTTTAAGTAGGCTTTCTATATGAGTCTGAATGCCAAAATAATAAGGCAGGTTTTAAGGAAGCAATTTAGCAAACCAAAAAATCACCAAAGGCAGGGTACAGCAGAAACTGTTGAGTTTCACATAATTTCTATGTATTTGCATGCTTCACCATGACTGTGCATTATTTTCACAATAAAAACAAAATAAATTTAAATTTAAAATAGTCCTTCAGATTTCGAAGCGATATGTGTAATCTTTTGTCACTTTTGTAAAATGGTGTATTACAAAACCATGTTAAGCATAGATAGATGTTAACCCAAACATTACTAGTGGCTACCCTTGTTGTTATTGTAAGTGGTTTTAACATTTTTCTTAATGGTATTATTAATAGTTTTAAAATTTTCTGCACACCTGGATCTTTTTTTCTTACCATTATCATAATTTACTTTTATAGTCAAGAAAAGATTCCACAAAAAGAAATACTTTCTGTTTCGAAAATAATGACCCGGACATAAATACTATTATTTTCTGGGTGAAATTCAGGTACCTTCTAGAATATTTCAGTAAAAACTAAAAGAAGATCACTGAGAAGCTGGGCATACTTTGAATTCTATTCAGGTACTTCATAAAGAAAAGAAATACCAACTGCCAATACATATATGAAAGGATGTTCAACCTCTCCAATAATCAGAAAAATGCAAATTAAAACCCAGACACCCAAAACAACAACAAACCTCAGACACCAATAACACACACACACACCAGATTGGCAGATTTTAAGACTGATAATATCCAGTGTTGACAAAGGGCTATGATAGCAGGCTTCTGCCTACATTGTTGAGGACACAGTTCTTTTGTTCAGTAATTTGGCATTATTTGTCAAAATTTTCAAATGACCCAAACTTTCCAATTAGTAATTTTAGATCTAGGAACATATTCTTTGGATAGACATAGGTGCTTGTTGTAGCACTATTTGTAATAGTGAAATTCTGAAAAGACTCTCAAATGTCCTTCCATATAGAAATAATTAAATGAGTAATGACACATTCACGATATGATGTAGTCTGCAGGTGTTAACATGACTGTGGTTCATCGGTATGTTCCAAAGAAGTGAATACTAATGTATTGGATTTTTTTTAACTGTATACAGAAAAAGGCTTAAGAGGACACATGGTCAGCATGGACTGGGCTTACCAATTAGGAGGGGAGTAAATCAGAGGGAGATATGGAGGAACCGTTTATTTTTTGCTTAATATTTTTAATGTTATTAGAAAAGATCCTTACAATGCTTATGAATGTACCTCAAATTTTTTAAAAAATCAGAACATAGCTAAAATTGACTTAAGTTCTGTACTTTTTTCTCAGTGAGCTGGAATTCCACTTTTGAAAAAAGCACAGGTAATTCATTTTCTGCATTGTAGTTTTCCAGGGTCCCAAATTATGGATGGATTTCAATACTACAAGCTGCTTCTCTTTCCCCACCTCCCCTTGGGTGATAAAGATAGGTACCTACCATAAAACACAATCTGGCCATACATTATGTTATTTGAGGACAATGCTCTGAACTCATTCAAATGTGCTTCTGCATTTCTTAAAAGGCTAATAATTTAAAATAGTCCTTAAGCCAGGATAAAACAGCCAATTCTGAGCTTTGGTGGTGAAGAAACTGCCTAGAATGAGTCTGATTTGAAGAAAACATCACATTAGGCATTTGGGTAATATTTTTATGCAGGGTACCATCATTGCAATAAACAGATCTGTGAAGTAAGGGATTGAGTGAAAAGAGCAGGGAGTCAGGCAGACCCAGAATGAGTCCGGTCTTCAATTCACATTGTGATGTCAGGCAAGTTACTTAACATCTGTGATCCTCAGTTCCGTCATCTGTAAAATGGAGCTGATTATAATATTTTACTACATAAATGTAAACCCCTACCACATTGTTGGCATCCAATGCATATTACTTAATTTTGGCTCACAATTATACAGTATTTAGCAAATCGCCTAAGGTAGACAATTTTTCACATATTACACTTCACTTGAAATCATCAATCATAGATTCCTGGATCCATTGATCTCTTTAAGACTAATAATGCTCATTCTTTCATTTAAAAAGTAATAAATGTTAGGTTAATTTTAAGAAATACAGGAAAAAGAGAAGAAAAGAAAATATCTCCTTCATCTAATGAGTCAATTGGAAAATATTTATTAAGTACCTATTTAATGTGCCAGGACCCATGCTTGGCACCAGACACACAGAGTAGATCAAAAGATTTGGTCACCATCCTCATGGCCACTGTTTAAGAGCTAAAAAATTGGATCATTTTCATTTAAGTATGCTGTTATCTTTTTGATTAAAAAAATAACAACTTTCTCCTGACACCATCTCCCTTCCAGTTACTGTCACTTTCTTTGTTCCCTTTTGTGGCACAATTCCTTGAAATAATTATCTATGCACACACTAAATCTTCTCTACCCATTCTCTCTTAAACTCTCCTAAATCGGGCTTTAATCCCACCAGCACACTAAAACTGCTCTCATCAAAGGCATCAGTAGTCTCCATGATGCTGAACACAACAGCCAATTCTTAATCTGCCTTTTACTTGACCCGTCAGAAGCAATTAACAGAACCAATCACTTCTTTCTCATTGATGCACATTCTTCACTTGCGACCCATGGAGCCACATCTTTTGGGTTTCAATCCTACTTCACTGATTGGTCTTTCTCAGTTTCCTCTGGTAGTACTACTCTTCTCTCCCACATCTTAATTAAATTCGAGAGGGTCAGATCTGAAATGCTGGCTCTTGTTTTAATTTATATTTACTGCCTTTGTGATCTCATGCTTCCTCAGGGTTTTACATGTCGTCTATAGTCTGAAGATTCCCAGGCCCATATATTGTGTCCAGACTGTTCCAAACTCCATGCCCTGATATCTAGCTTCCCGTCTCAAAATCTTCACTTGAATATGTAACAGATTTATTTATTTATTTGTTGGTTGGTTGGTTGGTTGGTTTATAGAGGGATAGAGAGAAAGAGAGGAGTAGGAGGGGCAGAGGGAGAGGGAGAGAGAAAATCCCAAGCAGACTCCATACCTAGCGCAGAGCCCAAAGGAGGTTCCATCTCATGACCCTGAGGTCATGACCTGAGCCAAAAATCAAGATTTTGATGTTTAACCGACTAAACTGCCCAGGCGCCCCTAACAGATATTTTAAATTCACTATATCCTCACCTGAACTTCTGATTTTCTGCTCAGTCTTGTTATCTGTGACCTTCTCTATGTCTACTGATCATATTTTACTCCCAGTTGCTCCATTATCTTGGTCTCTTCTCTTTTTCTAGCACCTGCAAACTGTCAATAAATCCCATTGGAACTGCCTTCAAACCATATCCAAAATTAGACCCCTTTTTCGCCTCCACTGCTATCACCCAGTCTAAAATGCCTAAAAGGGCTCCACGTTCTGCCCTTCTTCTCTTGTACAGGAAAATTTTAACATAGCAGCCTGGAGGATCCTTTTAAATCAAATCTCTAAGTCAGATGATGCCACCCTCTTCTCCAAACCCTTCATGGGCTCCTACATTTACTCAGAGTAGTAAAGTCTTTCATTAGCCAAAAGGGCCTATATGTAAACAAAGCCCTTCCACTGCTCTGACTCTACCGCCTTCAACTCTTCCCTTAGTCTTTCTTCATCACCTCAGCCACTCAAACCCTCCCTGCTGTACTGTGGTCACAGGAGCTTCCTCCCCCCGAGTGCCTCCATTCTGGCTGGACCCTCTGCCTAGAACATCGGTGCTTCAGGTAACCCTGGCCTACCTCCTCCACTTCTTTCCATTTTTTCCCTTTCAGGAAAGCCTAAACTATCTATTTTATTTAATACTACAATCTGCTCCCTATTCTGTAGTTCAGATCCCATTTCCCCAGTTCTATTTTTCTTTGTCCATATCACTTCCTAACATACTATATGCTTTTATAGAGTATGTACACATGATATGTATATATAATTTAGAAATGTAACATAATATTACATTAGTTGCTAATTGTGTGTCTTCTTTCACCAGAAAATAAGCTCCTAGAAGGCAGGTATTTCAATCTCTTTTATTCACTGATGTGTTTAAGGTCCTAGAATAGTACCTTGAACAAAGTAAGTAGAAGCTTCATCAATATTTATTCAATGAATGATTTAAAATTACTGATGTTATTGCAAGTTTAAAATAGGCTAAATCCTACTATTTTTTTTCAAAGATTTTATTTATTTATTTGACAGAGATAGAGACAGCCAGGGAGAGAGGGAACACAAGCAGGGGGAGTGGGAGAGGAAGAAGCAGGCTCCCAGTGGAAGAGCCCCATGTGGGGCTCGATCCCAGAACACTGGGATCACGCCCTGAGCCAAAGGCAGACGCTTAAGGACTGCGCCACCCAGGCGCCCCTAAATCCTACTATTTTGATCAACTTCTACCCTCATTAGAAGAATCATTAGAAGAATCAACACAATCCTGAACAGAATGAAAATAATTGAATTCAATGACTGAGAAGTCTCTGTCCCTCCTCCAGGTAAATCAGCTTTTTTTTTTTTAATAAACAGAAAATAATATATTTGACCTTTTTAAGCTATAACTAAATGATATTGAAAATGTTGTAATAATTGCACATGCAAAGGTGCCTGGCTAGCTCAGTTGGTAGGGCATGTGACTCTTGATCTCGGGGTCATGAGTTCAAGCCCCACGTTGGACGTACAGTTTACTTAAAAAAAAAAAAATAACTGCACATCCAGTTTCAAATTCTGATTAAAATATAATTTAAATGTTCACAAGATCTTAAGTAAATCATTTCAACCAATTCTTATTTCTATCTTTACTAGCTCAGTATAATTAATTTGTATGCCTTTTGAGACAAGCATTTTATTTTATTAATTCAAAAAAGCTAACCAATTAGATAAATATTTCATTAACAAAAGGTTAACAAATATAAGAATATTTGTTATATATAAGGCATAGCTGACCTAAATCATCTTTGCATCTCACGGGGTGTGTCAGTTGGGCTGGATGCCCCACAGTGCTCCAGATGTGTAATACGAACCTGTGCTATAAAATGGGCAGAAAACTTTGGTGGGAGGTACCACCCATTATGTGGTAGGCAGACCACCAATTTTAAGGTCATCCTGAAATAGCTAAAGACAAAGGAGAGAGACCTTAGGACAATCTCTATAATGCTCACGAGTCACTGAAAGCCCAAATTCTAGAAGCTATGTGAAAAGCCTTCAGGTAGAGAATAAGGCAAAAGGACTTCTGCTTTATAAACTATAATCTCCAATATATGAGATATACAATAAGTAAAAGAACCTGACAATCCTTCCTCACGGTCTAAAACACTCCATGGGGTAGAAAGCATGTGATTACCTACCAGGCAATGAGGTAGAGAGAGACCATAAGTTCCAGATAAGGATTGAGGTAGAATTTGAATTCTGAACAGCAACTGACCCCTCAGATGGATATTTAAGCAAAAGAAGTTGATTGTTTGATGGAATATGAAATACTCCAAATTCAAGCAGTCCGGCCAATATATATGTTATTATTTGACATTTTCTTTGGAAAGGCACACTTTTCAGAGAAAACCCTGCCATATAAAATTATTAGGCTTTTTAAGATATATGCAAAATGTTCCTGGGATGCTATTTCTAGATGCACAAATTACACTAATATCCAGAAACTACGTTAAAGATAACTACAGAAGGACTGTCAAACTACCAAGCACAGAAAATGGACTGTCTCTTCTAGGCAGGACCAGGCAGCTAAATTCTCCCTCTGAGTTACAGAATCCAGAGTTCAGGTTTAGAGATTTAGACTAATTAGGTAATTCAGAATACAGCAAGAATCCTGTAGGGACAAGCCAGCAGGGATTGCTGTGGAAAACAAAGAACTGGTGTGATAAAACTGGAAAGATCAATGAGGTGTCTTGTGGAATAGAGGGGGAAGTCTGTATGTCTCCAGAGCTTAGTGAGCAAAGAATGGTAGGGAGAAACTGACTTTGCCATTAAGCATTCAAAGGAGATAAGGAAGAGAATGCTTGCCTAGCAGCAGAACAGAGGACAAGGTTATAGGTATTAATTATTGTTCCCATAAAATTAAGATACTTTTAAATGCAAAAAATAAAGACTTTCTGGGTATCAAGTAAAAGACTTCCAAATAGAGGACCAGATAAAATTTATAAGCTTCTGTCTCAGAGAGAATATCAACTCATCCAATATTGTTTACACTGGTGGAAACGTTAAACACTAGGCTACAAACTAAAATTAAAACACTACCAGTACACTGAATTTAACAATAAAGACAGGGAGTAATTTGCCAAGGCAAGCCAGTGAAGCAAATAATATAAACAAGTTCAACAGCCTATTCAATGCATTTTTGAGCAAAAAAGAGAGGGAGCACTGGTTGCCTGCCGACACCTTGCCTCGGTGAAACAATGCACTCTTCTCTCCAGGAATAGTAATAGGTTAGAGGTTTGGACTGGAGAGGATTGTAATTTCATGTTGTTTTATTAGGGATGGGCTACAGGTCAATTACTTCTGGCATTTCATCCTTTGGGTTTTTTGGCATATTACCAACAACTCTGGATATCTCTCAAGTTCAAGGATTAGGCTTCACCTGCAGATTTATTCTGATTTCTAGCACCTTTGGTTTTAAGATAAAAAAGATCTTTACAACTTGTCCCGACATAGTCATTAACAAACATCCTCAGCCAAGAATGAGTCTCAAATAAAAATAAATTCTCTTAGATATTAAATTAATTTTTAAAGTTTATGCCATTTTGATATCAATTACTGCTGATATTGTCTACTTCTTTCTTATTGTTAACCATGTCTCTGGCAGGGAACCACTTGGAGTGCAATAGAAATCTACGTTAGTTCAAGCAACAAGATTATATAAAGGAAGCCGTGGAAAATAAATTTAAAAATCATCATCAAAATGCATTTATTAAACATCTTGTTATACATTAGCTGTGCAAGTCACGCTGTAAGTTACAGAAAAGAACAAAGCATTTGTCCTCTTGGAGTTCTTAATCAAAGACATCTAGAAGGAGCTATGTAAAAATGCTCAATATATATAAGCATCAGGAAAAATAATTAAATATTGGACAAACAGGTGAGGCTTTTATATAATGTCAGGTGAAATGTCAGCTTATTTAAGAGTGGGGGAAAAGTGGGGGTATACATGACTAGGAAGAAAAATAAAGTAGGTTAGCTATGAAAATTCTATCCTAGTTGAGCAGGGTGAAAGAAAAAGCAAATTATTGTCTTTTCCTGCCTACCAGGGGAGGCAAGTTGGACTTAACATGAAACCACAGAGTAAAAACAGTGCATATTGATCTGATGGTTTTACCAAAAACACTTTGGAGAAAATGCTTTGAGTAATCAAATCATCCTATTGTTTTATAATCAATGTAAATATGTCATGGAGTTGAATGCAAAGAGTTGCATGAATTCTAAAGAAAAAGGACAAGACTCAAAGAAAACTTAAGCCTGACATGGTTGCTAAAATAACATTTTACTTTCTCAACCTCTACCCCACGATAGCTCATGTTTGCTATAGTCCATCATTACGAAAAGTTCTTTTAACAAATGTGGGGAAAACCCCAAAATATTTGGGGTGATTTTGAAGTAAGAAGTGGCAGAAATGTTATACATAGCAGTTCCTACTATTTGAGAATTTGCTAAGGCAGGTACCTAGCAATGGTGACAGATGCTAGATCCTTCATAAATGAGGAGTATGTCCCTAAAATAGTATTCACAAATGTATTGTCACATTCCAG
This sequence comes from Ursus maritimus, assembly GCF_017311325.1. Taxonomy (NCBI): domain Eukaryota; kingdom Metazoa; phylum Chordata; class Mammalia; order Carnivora; family Ursidae; genus Ursus; species Ursus maritimus. The sequence continues at coordinate 64,224,131 of NW_024423343.1, forward strand.
AAAATATTTCAAGACTCAATGTAAAGAGAAGCCGTTTCATTATTCTTTAATTAAGGGGAAGGGGACACTTCAACTGAAGCAAAGAAATAGAATATCTGTTTCTATTCCTGGAGACTATTATGAAAAACATGGAAGAAATGTCAAGGCAAGATACTAGGGAAGAATGCCATTGAAAATGGCAATGATCCATTTCAAAAGCAATTCCAGAAAATGGTTCTTAAAGCTACATGGAAGTAATGAAAGACTGGACATGGTCCTCCTTCCTAAGAGTTATAGAGGAACAGGGGGTTCTGCGTGGCTCAGTCAGTTAAGCAACTGCCTTCGGCTCAGATCATGATCCCAGCCTCCTGGGATCAAGCCCCACATCGGGCTCCCTGTTCAGTGGGGAGCCTGTTTCTTCTCCCTCTGCCTCTGCTTCTCCCCCTGCTTGTGCTCTCTCTCTCTGTAGCAAATGAATAAATAAAATCTTTAAAAACGAGTTCTAGAGGAACAGATAGAATGGAAGTGTGGGCTGTGGTAAGTCGTAGAGAACACAAGGATAATTATGAAGAGTATGGGAAAGTAGAGGCAGCATACATGATCTTCAAAGCAGACAGAATGCTAGTGAGAGGGATGAAAGTATCACTGGAAATTAGAATCCCAGAGTCTCAAAATGGCCTGCCCCACTTTCCTCCTACTGGTTTGGGGGAAATAGCACAATTAGAGGCAGAATGGTATATAATGATAATAATAATAAAAGAAATTAAACAATGCACCATGGGAATCCCAAATAGGGAGAGCTTAATTAACTAGATTTCTCTCAGGGGTATTTGTATTTAGACATTGCTATAGCATCAAATGGAAGCTTCTGCCCCTTTAAGGAACTGTGGTCACAGCTGAACTACTGCGGTTACTGCTAGAGTAGCAGTTCTTGCTAAGAATGCTAAAGATGAAGGCTGACTCTGTCCTCTTCCTTTACCCTCAAGCATTCCAGTTTTGCTTTTCTTATCCCTCCTTAGGAGCCGAAGGGAAAAAAAGTCCCTAGTTTCCTCAAAGCAGAAGCTATTTCTTCTTTACTTAACGATGCTCAGTGCTTACACGCAGGGTAGATAATAAATGTTTTCTGAATTGAACAAATCAAAAAGAAAAATGGAAGGCGAGCAGCAGTTCTAAGTCATACATGTAATTAAGGTAGAGGGAAGGAAACTCCAAGATCAATAAGAAGAGAAGAAAATGGAAAGAGGAATGTGGTGAAAAGGAAAAGCAAGAGGAAGAAGTAAGGAAACACCAAAAGGGTACAGAAAAAGGAGTATAATGATGCTCCTTTGAGGTACCATAAATGAGATTTTAAAAAATCTATGAGCTCGTTGAGAGGAGGAGTTACGTTCTGTGTTATAGGCAATAATTCATAAGAAATGAGTCTAAAGTTTACACTTATAATACTGACTGAAAACATTAATTGGTGATGGTAAAAACTATTTCTTTCAGCTACTCATAATACAACACTGATGTAATAGAGCAGATAAATATGATCCAGAGATATTCTTTTTTGGGAAATTCAAGGTGAAGTTTCTGGCATTAAGGGCCTTTGGGTCCTCTGTTGTTCGGTGTCTGAATATCTTTACTGTATGGCCAACAGGTCCCTAAAGCTCAGTCTTCACCAAGTCAGAAAGTGTAAACGGCCGGCACTCAGGATGTGGTGACCTTCCCCCTTGCTTTGTCCCTTTGCCACAAATACGAAAAAGCAGCATGGAGTTGAATGTGTCAGTAGCAGTCAAGTTTGTTATCCACTGTCCTTCCTTCCTTACGTTTGAAGAAGTTGATTTATCTTTGGTCCCAGACACACAGAGTGATGTGAAAAATAGATGTATGAGCTTCAGTGGAGAGTTCTCTGAGACAGAGAGGAAAGGGAAGGCAGAGTTTCCTCTTTGAATGTTCACTTTAAGTATCCTGTTTTCAATCTCCCTTTGGGGACTACCATCCATCTGATACAATATGGAAACAATAGCTGTACCAGTGCAACGACATATAGTCTTAGAGCAGATCTTAATTAGTACATATTAATTAATATGAATGCATATTATTTATTCATCTGTTTAATTGAAACCATAATTTAAGATCTTGTTCTCCTAGGATATAACATTGAATGTGTCCAATAACTAACAAACATGAGAGAATTACATGTAGTGGATCAGGATTAAATACCACTTCTGGAAGGATGAGCACATTCTGCCAGAATCTGGTTTGTATCAGCATCTTTGTGGCAAGTCAGAGCTCAAACAATCTTATATACTTTTCTGTTCACGATCTTGATTTGAAGGGCTTGACACATGTTTAACATTATATACTCCAGAAATTCTAAGACTAATTTCATTAAGGTGAGGTCAATAAACACCTAGAAAAAGATCTAAGTCTTGAGGACAGTTATTATCTATTTGTCACCTGACAAGAGCCAATACTTTCAATGAAAAAGTACAGTTTTCATGTGGTCATTGGATATTGGCATGTTCATTGATGGGTAGAATCATGTGAAAATATATTCAGCTTTAATTTATGGCAACACTGTAGAAACTTTAGTCATCGACTCTTAGGAACGGAGTAAAAGGCATACCCAGATGCACTCTGAAGCAACCTATTTCAGCATGATTAATAATAAATAGATAAGAGTTATTTGAGGCGAAATGAATCTGCATTTTAAAACTTTGAGGCTGCCTCTCCTGAACTAACATCATTAAAGCAACAACAACACTACCATTTGATAAGCAACTAGAATATATGACATTTTCTGTTTAAACTGACAAATGCTTAGAAAGGTTGTGTTGACATGTTTGGTTAATATTTAATTAAAATAAATTTCGGAAGCTTATTATTGGCACACAAATGTACATACACCCTGGTGCTCAAATCCAAGTTGTCTTTTCCATCCTAGTGTTAACCTAAGAAGCTCATTTTAAATAAAACCAGGGATCTGTGGAGGAATGAACCTCCGATATTATATGCGAACTTTTGTGTGCATTTTTCTGAGAGGAGACATGGTATCATGGGAGACAGCAATGTTCAAATGTTACCAATTCTGACGATGTCTAGAATAACTAATACACTATTAAATCAACTGTGTAAATATATAGCATTCTGTCAGCTTCCCATGTGGGTTTTATCACATAAGGCACACCACACTTAATTTGATACCTTTCATCTGGTCGGTTCTCGGTATATGTTTGCTATTGATAATGGTGACAACAGTCCAAGCCGTGATCTTATTTTCCAGACTGTGATCCCCTCTTTATTTTCAAGTTCCTCTCTAGGCCAGCAAGGTTTTAATTCTCTCTCATCATGGCAATAAACCTGTCATTGAGATCAGGTCAGACATAAAATTTTCCAAGGCTAGCACACAAATTCCTTCTCCTGCATGCAAGCTTGCCTCACTCTTGATCCTGTCCTTGATGACAGGAAGGTCATATTGTATATCATCTGTCTATTTGTAGACCAAATGGTTTACAAGGACAGGGCATCTAAATTTTGCCCAGTTTATTTTGTAACTTACTGCCTTAGTTCATGATTAAATCAGAGATGACGAATTTTTCTTCTCAACAGTAGGAGGATTACACCTTTTCTTTCCTTCCAAAACAGGTTATTAAGAATTTTAAAGTGTGAGTCAGAAGAAGAGATTTCTAAAGCATTTGGAATCGACCTGGTCCCCGGCATAACACTTTTCATGATGCTCCAAACATGTTTCTCTTCTTATGTCTATGAAAAAGATGTCCCTAAATATTTAAGTGTTTTTCTTCTTCTTGAGTTAAAATTTAACAATTTTCTTATAACTCTAAAAATGCATTTTATTCATTTAGATAAGAAGACAAAAAGTAACAAAAGGCTAGCAAACATAACCCAAGAATTGTTTACAATATGAGCCGTATTATATACCATTATTCTTACTGTATCAATAGCCAAGCTCTGCCACAGGTTTAAATATAAGAAAATGATTTTTTTATCCAATAATTTTTCTATTGAAAGTTTCAGTGTTTTGGTTTTTATAGTTTAGATTTTTATTATGTATTATATATGCTAGTTCTACTAACTTAAATATTACAGGAATATGGGTTTAGAATACAAGAAATTTGTCATAATCCCACCCAACCCATCAAAGATAGCTACTGTTACCAGTTTGGTATATACTAATGTATTATTGTTTTAATGACATAATTTTTCATAGAAACATGAAAATATTTTGCCACTTTCTTTTTTACTTAATATTACTTGGTATCTTTTCATGTCAATGTATATTACAATTACCTCATTCTTTTATTAAAGAGCCATATAATATTTCATTATACAGATTTACTAGAATTTATTAAATTAATACCTTATTGACAGGTATTTGGAAGGTTTCTGATTTTTAATTTCATCAATGTATCAGTGAACAACTTTTATGCACCTATATGAGTGTTCCTATAGAATAACTTCAGAGAGATAGAAGAATTGAAGGAATTAATGTTTTGCTAAATATTGCCAAATACCTTCAAGGGCATTGTAAAGAATTTACATGTCTACCGATAATATATAAGAGAATCTGTTCTACACCCTTGTCCATGTTTTGGAAAACATGCAATAACTTTTTAAAGCTGAGGTTACAAATTCAGATGACTTCAGGGTCAGACAGATAACAAAATATGTGAAATACCACAGAGTAAGAAAAGGGGAAGTAGTGGAAATTCAGCAAATTTGATTGGCGAGGTGTCGGGGTGGGGGGAGGGACTATGATGGCCAAACAAAATACTGCTTTAGTTCTCAGGCTGTTAGCTTTTCAGCCCTTGCCTTAGTGGAATACACCCACTTTGATTCTTGAATTTTAAAACAAGATCATCCTTTACTAGAGAAAGTAGCATAATCTTTGATGAGATAATTAATTTCACTACACACATCTTATTTAACCTAATTTTCTTTCTTTATATTTTTTCTCAAGTTTTACAGTTATGAGAATTCATGCTCTCCTAGATTTAGGATTTATTATATGTTGTATTGATTTTATCAACACAAACTTTTTATGATACATTGAAAATCATAAAAAATATCTTTTATTTTGCTCGTGCATAAACAAAATTTTCTAACTTTTGTCAAGCTGATGTAAAAACCTTTAAATTTAAATATAAGGTTATTTTAATACTCATATTATTCACATATCAGTAATAGAGGAAAAGAAATGGAAATACACTACTTGTTCCAAATATAAGCAATATCCTGTGAAGACTGATATTTAATCTAGTAAAACATCCTTGAGAAGAAAAAATAAATCCCATTATTTTAGCTTGACAAAAAACAGAAGAGGAAAATTCTAGTTCTCTTTTGATAACAGTGGTTATCTTGTGGTTTGTGAGAAAGGGTGAAGGCCATAGAGAAAATTGGTTCAGTTCTCATTTTTCTAGTCCCACTGCATCAATAAACCTCTGGAAGTTTCAACACAGAGAACACAATGTGAGCACGAGGCAGCTTGGCCTCCTTCAGCACTTTGTTATGCCCTTTACCCTTATGAGATTGCCAAGCAGAGAGAGCCAAGTAAAGGATTCCTATTGCTACAGGATGCATCAAAAAATAGATTTCAAAGCAGAATAGTTCCTCAGTCAGTCTGAGATGAGGGTGATGATGATTAAGAAGAGTTTGGGAATGAGTCAGTATGTAATTCTAATTGTACTTTTGTATTTGGGGCTGTTATTTATGCCATATTTCTTTCTTTAGACCTGAAAAAAATATACCTAGAGATAAAATAAAGCATAGAATTACAGCCATTTTTCAACACTTCCAATTTATATTTAAGAAAAAGGTAAAGCTGCCACTTCTGTTGGGTGTAAAAGAAATAGTTATATGATATTGACACCTGGAAATCAAACCTGTGTTGAAAACAATTCCTTAACTGATTGTGCTCAAAATATACCATGTTATCCTGTTTTGAAAAATCATTTTGGAAAATAAAAGAACTTTTATACCAAGGTATTTTTTTTAGGTGTTCTTAAATAGGTTCCATCTGTTACTTCTATTTTTTTCTAATATATAAGGCCATATGAGAACTATCTCATACCATGTATTCATTTCTTTTGATTCTTAAAGGTAATCATGAGTGGGATAAGAATAGCATTGTTTCAGAAAATGTGTGCTTTAGAATAGAACAGAATTTTCAAAGACTAACCCAGAGTTTTAGATGCTTATTTTGGGCTTGATGTTAAAAACCTAAAAACAATTAAATTAGAATCAGCTCTGGTTAAAATAAAGGAGGGGGCCAGGAAAACATAGAGCCACAATATTGTATAGGGAAAAAAAATCCAAGAGGGTCTCCAAATTCATCATGTTCATAAAATGTCTCTTAAAAACTAATCAGAGGCAAAAATTCCTTTCCAATATCTGATGTCATATTTAGATATATACTTTCAACTTTACCCTGAAAACAACACTGAAACACAGCTTGTAAATATTTTATTCATTCATTTGTATCCATTTGTTCTTATACAAACCAAAAGTTGACTTTTCTTTACATTTTTCCTATACTCCTTGCCTGGAATTATACATAACTGGAACTATAATTTTATTAAAATTAAGAGAGTCATTCACTGTAAGATAATTAAACTTATTTGAATGGAATAGCTCTGTGGTTTAGACTTCTGGTTCTTCTATCAGATTAGTATTGGAATTGATTGGCAGACATCCCCATGCATATGCACATACTGTATAAATTGGGCAGCTCCTTGAAAAGAATTTTAGAGGACTTGCGAGTTCTGAGCTTGTAGAGTTGGGGTCAAAAAACATACTCTATCCTCAAAATTTCATTTGCTTCAAAAATGTATACTCCCTTTTATAAATCCCCACAGATCTTCTAGTCTATAACACTGTTGTATTTTAGCTACCTTTGAAATACTATGCATCTGTTAAAACTCTATATTCTTCACAATTTAAAAATATTTGCAATCATGAAAGTTACTTTAGTATGGACTTTTCTTCTGTTGCTTTCTATTTTTCTCTTCTAAGCTCTCTCTCTCATACACATCAGGTTAGTAAATGAGAGAATTTTCTACCTTAATCCAAATTTTTAATTACTTCACTACTAACTGCATACATGTGGATAGGAGTTTGCTAAAATTCTAATTTCAGTGAAGTTCACAGAGAGTCTGCACTGTGCCCAACACTTTGCTATATGCTTTAAATGTATTCTTTGCTCTTTAGAATGTTCAGAGCAGTGGTCTTCATGCATTTTATTTATTTTTTTAAAGATTTTAAAAATTTATTTATTTGACAGAAAGAGAGTGAGAGTGAGAGAGCACGAGCGGGGTAAGGGGCAGAGAGAGAAGCAGACTCCCTACTAAGCAGGGAGCCAGATGAGCAGGGAGCCTGATCCAATGTGGGGCTCAATCCAATGCAGGGCTCAATTCCAGGACTTCAGAATCATGACCCAAGCCAAAGGCAGTTGCTTAACCGAGTCAGCCACCCAGGTGCCCCATCTTCATATATTTTAAATCATATATCCCCACCAATGTTTCTGCATGTACTTCATCTATATCTCTATCTATATATAGATATAGATACAAAATTTATGCACATATGTAGTAAATGTATATATGCATATGTATATGCATATATATGTATTTACATGTAATGTAATATATTACTACAAATATATTATCTACATTATATGAACATTTAAACATAGAAGTTAGAAATGATAAAGAATCATAAATACAGGTACTAATATTTTTTCAATCAATTTGGTTAACTATTTTATTTTTTCAACAATTTTTTATTATAATATTCATGTGAAAAATAAAAATAATAGGAATAACAAAGTTAAATACAACTAGTTTTTTTTCAAATTTTTATTTAAATTCTAGATAGATACGAATATTTTTACTTTGCTTCTCAAAAGACCTTTTTGCGTTTTTTTTTAAATATAGATTTTATTTATTTATTTGACCGAGAGAGAGAGACAGCCAGTGAGAGAAGGAACATAAGCAGGGGGAGTAGGAGAGGAAGAAGCAGGCTCCCAGCAGAGCAGGGAGCCCAATGCAGGGCTCAATCCCAGGACCCTGGGATCACGCCCTGAGCCGAAGGTAGATGCTTAACGACTGAGCCACCCAGGCATCCCTTCTCAAAAAATCTCGCTCACCCGATAGCTTATATGCATCAGACTTTGGAGCTTACTGGTCTTGAGGGGTGGATAACATGTAAATAGATAATTTGAATAAAGTGGCCAATTATCTGATAGACATAAACACAAGGTGCTAAAATACAGAAAGATGTCTTGGAAGAATTACTAGATCTAAGCCTCTCTGTGTAAAGAGGAGATCGTGATGGGGCACGTGGCTAGCTCAGTGGTAGAGCCTGGATCTTATCAATGTATAGGAAATCTTTGAAGAAATTTACAAGGGTGACTGAAGGTCATGGTCAAATGATATTTGTTTCAGATTGAGCCTCTGGGCAGCTATATCCAGAATGGATGTGAAGAGAGATAAATGGAATCTGTGATACTCATCAGTGGGCTATCCCATTATCTGGGTGAGAGATGAAAAGCAACAGAATTAAAGCAGTGACAACGCAGCTCTCAGGAGGGGATGAAAAGTAGCATGAGGAAGAAACTCCATAGAATTCGGTCATGATTTTCTGGAAGTGGCTGGTGAGTAAGAAGTAATAATCTTAGTTACTTTGTAGCTTCCTGACTTAGATGTCTGGCTACTTTTTTTTTTTTTTTAAGATTTTACTTATTTATTTGAGAGAGAGCAAGAGAGAGACAGCATGCAAGCTGGAGGGAGAGGGAGAGAGAATCTGAAGCAGACTCTGCACTGAGCACAGAACCCGACATGGGGCTCTATCTCAAGACCCTGAGATCATGACCTGAGCCAAAACCAAGAGTCGGTCATTTAACTGACTGAGCAACCCAGGCATCATGATGACTGCCTACTAATAACTGAGATGGTGAACATAGTAGCAGAAGAAGATTTGGGCCAGGGAGGAGATAAGCAGGTTCTTTTTTAAGTTAAGATTTATATAAAAATTGTAAACATTTAGAAGTGAATAAAAAAAGAACAAATCACTTGTTATTCTACTTTTGAAAGGAAAATTTTGTATTTCAGACACTATTTATAATATTTACATTATTACAAAATATTGGTAAATCATTTGATTTAATTTCTTCCTGTCCTTTATTTACTTTAATGGTCTTTTGTGTATCTATAATTTATATCTTCTCCACTCTTCCATGTCTATTTTTCTCATTTAACATATTCTAATAAATGTCGTATTTAATGACATTTCACATCATTGAAATTTCCCATAAATGAAATTTTTGTAGTTGTGTAATGTTTTATCTTCTGGATGTACCACAATTTTTAAAACAATTCTCCTAATATAGAACATGTATGCTATTTTCAATATTTCAAACAATTATATGTAATGCTATGATATATTTCCTCTTGTCTGGAAATCTGCTTATTTAAGTTAAGAAAGCATAAGCATATGAAAGTTTCTTGACATATTTTGCCACTAACATATTTCCATTAAGAATAAAGGACAGTGAGGGGCGCCTGGGTGGCTCAGTCGTTAAGCGTCTGCCTTCGGCTCAGGGCGTGATCCTGGTGTTCCGGGATCGAGCCCCACATCAGGCTCCTACACTGGGAGCCTGCTTCTTCCTCTCCCACTCCCCCTGCTTGTGTTCCCTCTCTCGCTGGCTGTCTCTCTCTCTCTGTCAAATAAATCTTTAAAAAAAAAAAAGAATAAAGGACAGTGAAACAGATATACAATAAAAAATCTTGCTCATTTGATAGGCATAAAATTACAACATTTTATTCCCATTTCTTTGAGTACTTTTGAAGATGAACTTTTTATATGTTAATTAGCTATTTTTATCTCTTTTTTTAATGAATGTTTTTCTTTCATTTCTTTTACCCCATTTTTTTTAATGGAGTCTTATTGATGTTATTGATGTTCTTATTAATTCGTGGATGTCCTTAAAAAGTAAGAGTAATCACCCTTCACTGTCACCTATGAAATAATGTTAAGTAGTTGGCTATTTATCTTTTTATAGTTTATACTAGTTTATGGTTTTCTATCCTTTCATATTTCATATTTTAAGTTATCTTTTCTTATAATAATAAGATATATTATGTGGAAATTTGGAAACTACTGAAAAACACCAAGAAGACAATAAATTAAATCTTAACCACCCAGATGTAACAAATTTTATTACGTGTGTATGTGCATACACATATACACATATGCATTTATATAATTATCCTTTCTTCCACGCATTATATATCATTTGAAAGCATAAAGGGCATCATACTGTGAGTGCTGTTTTAAAGTCCCTTTTTCCCTTGTTAGTATATTTCAGATAGGTCTCCAATAATAAAATATGTTGTGGAAAAACTTTTAACTACCTCAGAATATTGCTTTGAGTGGTTATCTAATAGTTTATTTAATTCATTCATTATTTCCAGACATGCAGAGATTTCTCATTTTCATTAATTTAAATGTTATCTCAGTAAACATCTTTGTATACATATCTCTGTGTTCATAATTGATTATTTCATTAAGGCTTTTAAAAATGTGGAACCTCTAGGTCAAAGAATATACAGAGAGTAAGCTCATTTATACATAATAACAAATTGTTTTCTAGAAAAGTTGAACCAATTTACCTGTCCATCCCTATAGTGTGACATGGTTCATTTCTCCACATCTTCACCAATATTAGATATATTTATGATAATAGTACACATTTGTGTATTTACAATGTGCCAGGTTCTATGTCTACTCTAATGGTAACGTGTCTGAACATGAGAAAGTTTAAAGTTTGCCTAAGTCCAGAAGCACCTGGGTGGCTCAGTCAGTTATGCTTCTGACTCTTGATTTAAGCTCAGGTTATGATCTCAAGGTTGTAGAATCGAGCCCTGCATCAGGGTACACACTCAGCACGGAGTCTGCTTTGCATTTTCTCTCCTCTTCCTCTGCCTCTCCTCCTGCTCATGCACTCACTCTCTCTTTCTCTCTCTCAAATAAATAAAATCTTAAAAAAAAATAGTTTGCCTAAAACCTCACAGATAAGTGGAAAATGAACTCAAAGTTCAGGCTGACCTTAAAAATGATGCTCTCTGTCAGTATGCTATGCTACATTATTTCCCCAAGTTTTATATGTTTATGTGAGCATTATTTATCAAGTGTCTTTGATTACTAGTTATGTTGAACATTTTCTTTTTCAAGTTTAGAGGTCACCAGAACTTCTTTGTAAAAAGTTCCTCAAGGCCTTGCCAATTACCCTAATGAAGTTTATATTTCCTCAGTGATATCTAACAACTCTCTATATTTTAATAATATTGACCATTTGTACTTACATATGTTGTGAATATTTTTTCAAGTGTCTTTTCTTATGTAAGTTGTATTTGGAGCATTTTCTAATATACATCAATGAATTTTTCAATCACAATCCCAGCAGGATTTTTTGCAGATATCAACAAGCTGATTCTAAAATTTATAGGTCAAGGTAAAGGAGTTAGAATACCAAAGCAATTCTGAAAAAGAAGAGGATGCACACTATCTGATCTGAAGATTTACTATAAAGCTACAGTAATCAAGACAATGTAATAATGGGAAAACATATAAATACATACATCAGTGAGAAAGAGTAGAGAGACCAGAAATAGACCTAAACAAATATAACTGATTTTTGACTAAGTGACAGAGGCAATTTCATGGGGAAAAGATAGTATTTTTCTAAAATGGTGATAGAACAGTTAGATGTCTGTATGCAAAATACTGAACCTCAATTTTTTACATTATACGAAAATGTTCTCAAAATTAATCATATACCTAAATGTAAAACATGAAATTATAAAATATTTAGAAGAACAGGTAAAAATCCTTGTGACCTTAGGTTAGGCAAAGAATTTATTGATACAAAACCAAAACCATAACCCATAAAAGAAAAAATTTGATAGATAAGACTTCATAAAAGTCAAAAACCCCTACTCTATGAAAAACAGTAAAAGAATATAAAAAACAAGCCACAGAAAGGGAAAAATTAACAAGTTTCACATTTCCCTAAAGATTTTTATCCAAAATATTTACAAAGAGATCTCAAAACTCAACAATAGAAAGCAACTCGATAAAAAATAGAGCAATATAAAATATACAAAGAATTCTTAAAACTTAACAAAAAGAAGCAAAGCATTTAAAAAATGGCCAAAGACCTGCACAGATAGCTCACTAAAAAAGATATACAGATGACAAATGAGCATATGAAAAGATGTTCCATATCATATGTCATCTGGGAAATACAAATTAAAACAAGGTATTATTAATACCTATTAGATGGCCAAAATCCAAAACACTGCCAATACCAAATGCTAGAGAGGATGAGAAACAAGAAGAATTTTCATTCATTTTTGGGAATGCAAAATGGTATAGGCCCTTCAGGTGATATTTTGGTGGTTTTTTTTTTTTTTTTTTTTTTTGAGAGAGAGAGAGAGAGGATGGGGGGAGGAGCAGAGGGAGAGCGAATGACAACCTCAAGCAGACTCCCCGCTGAGCATGGAGCCCCACTTGGGGCTCAATCCTACGACCCTGAAATCATGACCTGCGCCAAAATCAAGAGTCGAAGGCTAACTGACTGAGACACCCAGGGGCCCTAGTTTGGTGGGTTCTTATAAAACTAAACCTACTCTTACCATATGACTTAGCAAATGTGCTCCTTGGTATTTATACCCAAAGGAGTTGAAACTTATGTCCAAGCAAAAGTTCTGCATATGAATAAACGTTTCTAGAAGTTTCAGTCATAATTGCCAAAACTTAGAGGCAACCAAGATGTCCTTAGGTAGGTGAATGGATAAAGTGTGATACATCCAGACAATGGAATATTTTTTAGTGCTAAAAAGAAATGGATTATCAAGCCACAAAAAAACCATGGAGAAAACTTAAATGCATATTACTAAGTGAAAAAAGCCAATCTTAGAAGTCTACATACTATATGATTACAACAATATAACATTCTGAAAAGGGCAAAACTACGGAGACAGTAAAAAAAATTAGTGATTGCCAGGGGATTGTGGGGGTGGGGAGGAAAGATAAATAGATGGAGCCCAAAAGACTTTTAGGATAGTGAAAACACTCAGTATGACACTACAATAATGGCATTACACATTTGTCCAAACCCTTTGAATACACAACACCAAGAATGAAACCTAATGTAAACTGTGAACTTTGAGTGATTATAATGTGTCAAAGGAGGTTCATCAATTATGACAAATGTCTCACTCTGGTAGAGCTGTTAATAATGGGGGAGACTGTGCACATGTGGGGGTAGGGAATATAGGTGAAATTTCTATACCTGCCTCTCGATTTTGCTGTGAATCTAAATAAAACTGCTCTAAAAAATAGTCTTTTTGAAAAGTTGGACAAAATATTTCAAAATACTTGAACAAACACTTCATAAAGGTATAGGTGGTGAATAAGCACAAGGAAAATTGCTCAATATTATTATTCCTTAAGGACCTGAAAATTAAAAACCACCATGACAATTAGAAGGGCTGAAATAAAATAAAAACTGGTAACACCAAATGCTGGTGAAGGTGTGGAGCAAAGTGAATGTTCATACATTGTTGGTGAAAATGCAAGGTGGTATACGCCATTCTGGAAAACAGTTTTTGAACATATACTTAACATGTGATAAACAATCTCACCAGGGTATTTACCCATGATAAATGAAAACATAGTTTCTCACAAAAATTTCTACATGGATGCTTATTGCAGTTCTATTCAAAACATCAAGAACCAAACAACCCAAGTATCCTTCAACGGGAAAATGGGTGAACAAACCGGTACATAAAGACAACGAATACTACTTAGCAACAACGGGGAAAACACTATCAATACACATAATAGCATGAATGAATATCAAATGCATGACACTAACTGAAAAAGGCCAGATGTGAAAGATTACATTCTGTATGTTTCTATTGATATGATAATCTGGAAAAGGCAAAACTATAGTGACACAGAGCAGATCAGTTGCCAGGGATTTCAGGGGGAGCGTGGAGTTGACAAGGGGCAGTTCAAGGTTATTTGGGGGGTGATAGAACTGTTCTGTATCTTGATTGTGGTAAAGATTACAGGACTCTGTGCAATTATCAAATCTCATGAAACTATAACCAAGAAGAGTGAATTTTACTGTTTATAAATAGAAAGCTGAATAAATGATTTCTCATTTTTCTTTGCTTCTTTACAGTATTTAAATGCTTTCCTAAACTAAAAGTACATAAATACCTGAAAGCTATTGAATTTATTTAATGTTTAATAATATTTAAAATGTTGAAATATATATAATTTAAAATATTTTAAGATAATAATTTAAATCTTTATCTACATTTTACTTTAATATTATATGATATGTAGATCACACCTTATTTTTCCCCAAGTTAGTTAAACTGTTCCAGTACCTTTTATTCAGTAAGCTCTTGTCCTTCTCTGCTTCATTCCCCTCCCCCATTTGAAACGCCCTCTTTAGCAGACACTAATTAATTATGTGTACTTGAGGCCCCTCTCCATTGACTTACGATTATTTCTTTGTTGCATTTTATGATTGCATGTATATGGTGTCAATTTTTGGACTTTCTATGCCATTTCATTGCTCTGATGATTTGTTTGTGTGTGTGTCCTTGTTAGGCACTGCTATCCTATAGACGTGTATGTAATATGTAATTCTGTCACCTAATCAAAGAAAAAAGGTTAGAGTCATTGCCATCCATGTAATTAATAAATTGTAGTGTGGTTTGTCTTGATCAGGGACAACAGGGAGGATAGATGAACAATAAGCTGAGGGTGGATCTCCGGGGAGCACTGTGAGTTAAGCAAGAGTCAAATTTCAAGAACTTTCGTGGGCCTGTTATTGGATCTCTACATTGTTTATTGTTTTAAATTAGTTGACTTCACTCATTATATTACCTATGGCCACCTATCAGTATTTGAGTTTGTGTTTTGAGTCTTTTTGAGAGAACAGAGAACACAGAACCTGCCAAAGGGGCCTTTACAAAAGAGTCTACAAGGTGTGAGGCAAACCAAGAGGGAGGGGTGTCACAACAGTCCAGGATGTGGAAGAAGCAAAATGAAATTAACAGTGTCAAATACCCCTGAGAGAGGCAGTCAAGATATGGGCTGCCAGGTCATCTGTGCCTTTCGAGAGAGTGTGCTCTGCTAAATGGGGTTAGAAATCAGATGGCACTGTGCTGAGGAGTGACTGGATCTTAGAATCCAGAGATAATGAATGTAGACTGCTGTATGGAGAGTTTGAATGGGTTGAGGAAGAGAGAAATTGGATAGTATTGCCCGTGAAACCTAGTGAAGAGAGAGGTCAGTTTGTTTTTGTTTGCTGACTTACTTTTTTGGATAGAAGTTTAAAGAATGTATACACGTTGAAGGAAAAGGGTGAGCAAGGGGAAAAAAGTTGAAGATAAAGGACAAAAAGGAAATAACTAATGGCCAAAGCCTCAGCATCAGTGAGAGGGAGTATAATCAAACACTGACTTTGCCTTGAATAGAAAGGATTCCTGATCATTTAAGATTGGAGGAAAGAAAGTAAAAACATTGATAGATGTAGCTGTTTGATGCTGGAGGGAACTGCAAGGAGGCACACGTAGTTTCCACACAATGACCTCAATTTTCTTGTTAAAATAGCAGGTGCACTGAGAATCAAGGAGAGAGATTGTATGCCTGGAGTGGGGTGATAAACTTTTGAAATAGTGGCTGACCATGGTCAGAGTGAAGGATTAGTGGCTGCTATTGGGGAGCTAACTCAGATTAGAAAACCATAAATCTGCAGAGTGGATCATTTGCTCCTGTAACACTCTTTCGCCTGGGTGTAAGAAAAGAGAAGGTCCACCCTACTTTGGGTTGAAGATTGCAGGTACTGTGTGAGAAAATAACAGACTGTAGAAATGTAGACAGTAAGCTGCTGGTGTCCATGCTAAGTTTCAAGCAAGATTTGGAGAACATGGAAGGATCCAAGTCTCACTGAATTCAAAGAAAAAGAAGTGAAAAGAAAGGGGTTTATGTCATTTCTAACCTAGCATCACTCCTGACTTAATCTTTTTACCTCATTTTTCCCTTTCCCTAATTTCCCTCACTTGTTTTCTATCCACTCATTATTTTCTAAGACACATTTTAGGTACAAGGCCAGGCATAAGCAAATAAAAGGAAACTAAAACCACACAGATGGTCAGACAGAAGTGAGTTTCACTTTGACAAGAGAAACTGTCAAGTGTCTCAGTTGAGGTTTAACTGAAAACAAGATGCTGAAGGTGGTTAGGAGGCTTTGTGGTTGATATGGAGTGGATGTTCATTGAGGTTGTGGAGGTTAGGGTTTGTTCAGTGGTTCTCATCTTGGGAAAATTTTGTCCCAAGGGGACACTAGGCACTGTCATTTTTGGTTTTCCTAACGGGAGATGGAGTACTCCTGGTGTCTTGTGCCAGGAATGCTACTGAACATCCCACAACACACAAAATTGCTCCCACAACAAAGAATTATCTGATCAAAATGTTGATATTGATGAGGTTGAGAAACCTAGATTAAACTATTTATAAGACTGACGAAGAATGAGAATGGTAGGAAATCACCTGGAGAACCATTGAAGAAAGGTGGAGAAGGAGGACCCACCCAGGGCATGGACATGCCAGGTAACATAAGATTCAAAGATGCATATTTCTGGGTGGTGCTTTGTGAGAAGATGGAAGAGTCAGTCCATGGGGGGACTGGATTTGTGGTACAAATTTGTGAATGATTCCTGGGTTTAACTTTTATAAAGCAAATATAGGGAGGATGAAAGCAAGGGAATTTAAATTTTCCACTTGCTTTTGAAAAGTCACGTTTCAGTTACCTTTAAACGAAAGAGTTTCTAGCTCTCTCTTTTGAAGTTTCCAGATGAATGCAACAAAGATGAGTATTGGTTTGGAAAGAATTTAACTCAGACACAGTGACATCACATGAGAAGTCCTTGTTATATACAAATGATGAATCACTAAATTCTACCCCTGAAACTAATAGTACACCATATGCTAACTAGATTTAATTTAAATAAAAAATTAAAAAACTAAAAAAATTAAAAAATATGTTTTAGAAAAAAAAGAAGAAGATGATGTCCTTATTTTCTCTATAACCTTCCACCAGTCCTCTGCAACTCTCATGTTTTCTTTTCTTTTGTTTTTTCCAAAGCATATAGTACCAGTTGCCTCTTTTGGTCAAACTCATAGAGCTGACTGTTCTGTTCACACTACACGTAATAAGTATTCTCTGCTTTGGCTTAATTAAAATAGACCTTCTAAACAATTGTGAACTTCACTGAATCATTCTTGTAATACTCCAATACTGGACATTTATTTCCTTTAGATGATATGCTGTTTACAATACCTGCCTTTTGGAATATTGAAGGAGTTATGATATTTATTAGCTTTTGAGACCTTCTAATCCAATTTTTGTTTATTTGGATGGTTAGATATTCCTTTCACATTGACTGATTAACACTGAAAAAGAATTGATTTAATTTCTTTTTCTGCATAGTAAGTTGGCTAAACCTTTCAATTCTATCCAGTAAAGTCAATACTGAATAGCTTTTAAGATAATATCAATTTATGTGATGCATTCACCTATAGTTTAGATGGGTTGCAAAAAATGCACAGGTCATCTGGGCCATATACACCTCCAGATTCCTGTGCTCTGTACTTTGCTTCTTAATGTTTCACAGAAAAATTCCAACCAGATTACCATCAAAAGAACTTGATGACTCATTTGCTGATGATCATAAATAGATTAATTTATTTTAATTCCCAAATCTCCATATATCTTCTACTAAATGTACAAAGGAAGACATGAGTCCTTTAAAAATTAGTACTATGGGAATGAGATGGTATTTAAATAAGTCCCTTCTGTCTGTAGTCCCACTACTTAGAGCTTTCCTAAAATGATAATAAGACTGATGATAAAACAAAAGAAAGACAATTATATAGAGCTTTTTAACACCATGTGTCATCTATATGTATTGCCATAGATATCTGTATTTACTTTAGGTTTGTAATATTTATTCAATTCAAAAAATTGGATTAATTTTCTCCCCTAAGCAGACGAATAGTTATAGCCTTTACCCCTTTCATAAGTGATTGGACTAATCCATGTTCAGTTGTACCTTTCCTAAATGCAAACATTTTGACCACATTTTATGTACATGTAGTAAGTGTACTATCATCTTAAAAATACATCTTTTCCTTCTGGTGAAATTAAGGAAGACACATACTAGTTATTTTATATACATTAACAACGTTTACTTTAACAAATGGTGATTTAGAAAACTTACCAGTAGGCATCGTATTTCATCACATTCATTTTCAGTTGGCACTATTTGGGCAAAGGTAACATCTATCTCTTTTGTGTAAATTATGCAGTACTAGGTCATCAGGCTTATTTTAAAATTCCATCCCTCTACATTCTATATTCCCTTTCCTGTTTTCTTTTTCTTCATAGCACTCTAACCACCTAACATAATATATAATTAATTTTTTTATTGCTTATATATTTTTACCCTCTAGAATGTAATTTCCATGGAAGCAAGGATATTGGTGTATTTTATTCACTGCTGCCGCTCCCATGCACATAGTTGGCACGTGATAGATAAATATTTGTTGAATGATTGTGGTTGTTATGTAAATTAGTCTAACCACTTGTCTAATGGCACAATTAAGCAAGAGATGTCTTCACTGACTTTTCAAAAAAACAATTTTACTATTTTTAAGGACTTGATCTGTTTTAACTTCTTCAGATATCACCTTCTTAAAAGCTTTTTGTGAGAAGCATAGTGCTCTGCAATGCTATTTCAAGGAGTCTGGACTCCCACTCCACCGCAAATTCTTTACTCACCCAGCTACTATTTGCATGTGGATCCCTTAGAGGTTTATAGCGTTCAATCCTTTTCAAACTTACATACATGCCTTTCTAGGTTGTTGGGGAAATGATTTAATTCTCTGGTGAGCTTAATAAAGAAGTCAAATATACTGGAATAAAAAAAGAAAAGAAAAGAACACCAAGTAGGCAATGCTCACCTTTGTTCTTTTCACAGGTGTTTACATAACAACTTTCTACAACATTAAATTTGCAGTTGTGGCAAAAAAGAAGCTTCTTTTTTAAAATCTCGTATTACATTTTGAAGAGCTACTTTATAAAACAACAATCAGGTGTGGTTTGTAAAAGAGTAACAACATTCCCATTGGTATAAACTTTCACTATGCTAGGTTAATAAAAGCCATAATGTGAAAATATGAATAACCCCCAAATAATTCTCATTGCTTTTTAAAATTCATTACATGCCCTTTTAAATCTGGCTTGTCTTTTTAATTATCTGTTGCTTGTGTTAATAATAAAATTAATTTCTGAGTAACATATTGGTTGGGCGATTCTTGAGAACAGGAACCATATCTTATTCATTTTGAAACAACCAAAGTCCTTAGCCCATTGCTGTGCATATGGTAAATCCTAAATAAATTTTGAATGAATATATCCTTGGATGAGTGAGGAAAAGATGTAGAAGATGTAGAAGACAAACCTGACCAAGGCAATCAAAAGAAAAGATCATCAATACTTTTTCATTTTAAGTTATAAATATTTGATATTTGGTCCTACAAAATAAAGAAAGCAGAAATCACCCACTCTCTCAAGCTATCCCATGAGAATAAACTATTTCAACTTACATTGTAATTCAAGCTTCCAAATGAATATTTTACATTAGGTTATTATTATAATAAGTTGTTTAATTAGCTGTTTTACTTTGCTTTGCTTTTTCAGATTAGGACTCTAAACAACATAGGAAAGGTCCTCAACTATCCTTCTGCTCATTCATATGAACTGTCATTTTATTAAGACCACATTTTCCAACAAAAGCATAATTTATTTCATTGTACTTAGGGAAAGTCAGGGAGTGGGATTCAAAGGATTGTAGAAGGATTGATGACCAGCTACCCTTTTAAACTATTTGTGTACATGCGTATAGGTTGCAGCCAAAGATACAAAATAAACGAAAAATTTGCAAAGTAGGTGTACATTTCTTAACAAATTAGAAATAAAATTTTATAAGGATGCCTAATATTTATTTATTTTTATTTTAACAGTGTTACTCTTTATAAAAAGCAAAGCTAATTTTAATAACCAATGGTTTTCTACTGAAACAATATTCTCTTTTAACCATCCCCAATTGAACTAAACATTGTATTTCTGGTATAAATGAATTTTTAAAAATTGTGAAGAGATCTTATCAAAATATGTATTTTAAGTAAACATGTGTCCTTAGTATCCAATTACACATTAGAGGAACAACTTGGAACAGTTTACATCTCAGATCTGTAAAAGCATGAAAATAATAACGTGTGAACTGCTAACCTTGAGATCTCATGAACTCTGGTATTTTCCTGAAGACTCTATGCTTCTGAAAGCATCTTTTCAGTCTGTCGATATCTCCTTATTTTCTCCTTAAAAAAGAAAACATGTCTCAATATGTCACATAAAGTTATATTTGCAAAAAGTAAAGCTAACTACATGGTGTAAATATAATGTGACACACGAAAATCAATAGGAATCTTGGAACATAAACAAGGCATCAAATATAGAACTAACAATCACACTGTAGATAATTTAGCAGAAAGGATATCCATCCTAGAAGAATGTAGCAAATTTCTAATCAATAAACAAACATTACCATGCACAAGAAGTTGAAGACATTCCATCTTATTAATCTGCATTGCACTAGATTTCAATAACTTTCTGGCTTCCAGGAGATTCATATCTTCAAGACACAAAAATCCAGGAAAAGCAACCAACATGTCAGAGCTAAATAGTTGGTAGCATTCACAATGAATATTTAGTATGTTTTTTGATTTGCTTAAAGTAAATTATGTAATAATAAAATTAACTCAAACATTTATATGCCTTGGTTTTAACATACCTTAGGCTTTAAGAACATAATTTAGACAAATCATTCCTTAAAATAAACATGCTTTAAGAAAAATCTTATTTTGAATATTACAGTGCCATACTTCAAAATGATTACTGCAATAATTTAAAATGTGATGAAATCCTCACAATAATTATACACTCGTTATTTTTCTCAAACTAAAATGGACATAATCACTTTCTCTAAAGAATTAATGAACTTTCCCTTCTAACATGTTGAAGTAAATCGTTATTTCATAGACAAATGTAAAAGTTTTCCTTAAGATGGGGTAGGAAAGTTTGTGAAGGGTGGTTTACTTATTATTTCCACAATAGCCATAAATGAACCATCACAGACCATGGCCAATGACTACAGGTAGCATAGAAATACTATACATGAGTTACTTGAATGAAGAAATAGCCTGAGCAAACGACGTGGGCTGATGTTGTTCAGACAAGCTTAAAACATCAAAATCTTTAAGGAAAAAAAAGGTCTCAGGAACATTGTGTCTCTGGGAGCCTCTTTCTTCCTCTAACTTTATGTACATCTACATGTATACATGGATTTAGAACAGACTAGAATATCCATGGTACTCACTCACAAGTGTTACCAAATTATGGATAGAATTATAGAGCTAACTAGAGGTTATTGAGTCCAGTTTGGTTCTGAGGAAGTCCAGATTCAGCAGAGAAACTTGAGAAATTTTGGAAAGATTGACTCAAAGTTCAGTTTTAAGTAAAATTTTAAATACCTTAAACTCTGTTGAGAATATTATACCCTCAAATGATGACATACTAAAGACCACTGAAACAATTACTTGTATCACCTGTTAGCACTCATTTTGAGGAATATTTCAGAATATAACTTTTTCGGTCTTCTCTGTTAATGACATATACATAACCTAAGATTGCAGCTCAAGCAATTAAAAACCAATAACCAAGTATATTAACAGATCTCTCTACCTGCTTGCAATATGTCCATTGAATAAAGACTTTACAAATTATTTGCAATTAAAACAAAATACCAAAAATAAGTTAGATGCTGAGTTGAATATGTCTATAAATGTCATTCATAATCTCAACTCAAATTTTCTTGTTAATGAAAATGAATTCCATATTATTTAAATGTCATTTTTACCTACTGAGGTATTGTTTAAGGTATTATCCTAAAAATAGAAAGGTTTGCTGTTATTTAAAAAAATGGGGAAACTGCTATCTAGTTCATTCTCCCTATTTTATAAATATGAAAACTGCCATATATTTGACATGTAGCTAAATCTGAAGTAAGAGATGAAGTATTTTTTGACCACTGATTGTTAAAATTGGAATTGAAAACATAACCGTATTTTAAAACCAAATAAATAAAAGACTTTTTATAGGCATTTAAGGTAGTCTATTGAGAAAAGCAAAAGTATCTAAATTTACATACCTGCAATTGCCCTGTAATTTAGACAAAGGCCAAAGGACCCTTGGTAATGGAAAAAAGGAACCCAAACTCTGACCTGTTTGAAAGTCAAATATATAAACATATATTCGACAGACAGGATTGACCCGAACTGAGGCCAGTTGAGCCCCTGGGAGGAGTCCAGGAATCCATCACAAAGGAAAAATAATTCTGGAAGAACACGTAATTTTCAATGCAAATTTCCAAGATTGGGCCTCTGAGGATCAGGGCTAGTTCCGGGCGCAATGTGCAGTAGTTACGGCTGGAAAACATCCCAACTCAGGACCTTGGTTCTCTGGATGTGACTTGGGGACATGGGCTATATGAGACTATGTGAGGAAGTGTGTGTACACTTACGTGAAATAGAGAATTTGAAGAGTTGAGCTAAGACCTATGGATCAATAGCGCTCACTCTGAGACCCAGGCAACTTTGTAAAGGAATAATCACTAGGTAATGTATCTCAGAAAGATCTAGGGGCTGTTATTCTTCCTCTGCAAGCCTTCTGGGCTCATCAGTGGTGATGTACACAGTATTGGTGGGGACCGCCATTTTCCTGGAATTCTATGTCTATGAAGTAATCATGACCTAAGGTGGATACCCCCAACATAGCCTGTTAAAGTCGTACTTGAATGGGTCCCAGTCCTATGGATGGCCTTAGCAGTGGCAAATGACATCTGGAACTGATTTGTGAATAAATACACCATCCCAGGCACTAAGTAAAATATTCAAGGAGAATGAAATTTATGAAAGACTAGGAACATGTACACTAATGTAAATGCAACATCATTTGTCTTCATAAATTTTTGTGGTGTCCATGTAAAGAATCCTGGTTTATGATTATAAGTTCTATGAAAAATAATATTGACATAAACCTATGTTATCATTTAGGAATGTTCACCTAACATGCATGGTTCATATCTGGTCTTTTCTAATATCTGGGATTCGATTAAGAAATTCCCTGAGACCCAGTTTTTCACTTTAAGAAATTTCTGCAATCTTGTGGAGCTAGAGGGAATGGTGAATACCGCCTCTCCTGTGTTAGGTTCCTTGGTTTCCTGGTTGCCCATGGACATTACTACAAACCACCCTACAAATCCCGGCAGCCGTTTGTAGTGGCAAGGGTAAAGGCACTCTCCCCTGTTTGTCAACATTTTCTCTAAATGGCACCTTTAGTAGGGCAGTGAGGCACAAAGCTCTTGTTGGCATGTTTTAATCAATAGTCATGCTAGACTTCACTGAGGTTACTGAAGGTCACATCTCAGTGGTAGCCTTGACTCAGGTATCAGATCAGCTTGTATTATTTTTAGTGCCTGATTCATTGATTAACTATAAGGAAATATAACTTGCTTAAGACACTCTTATCTTGTTTCTGTCTTTTTAAAAAAAATCTCTTGCAAATGTCAAGTTTTGAGAATAAACTTGTTCCTCTTGGGGTCACAGAATTTGAGACCCCCAAGCTGACCATTTCTGCATGTCTGGAAGCCTGCTTCATATCAGTTTCAGTATGTCAAAAGGAAATGTCCTTTGTGAACTGAAGTGAAAAAATGCATATTTGCTGTTTACTATTTCTAAGGTGACAATAAGACTTATAAGTTCAGTGCAATAGTTTAATTGCATTTGCAACTGCATCTTAAAATATAGTGGTGCATAACTAATATGCCTGCAACCAGCAAAAGCATCATTCTCTCTGAAGGACAGCTTCCTGACAGAAACAAAGGGCCTACGGCAAAAGAATCTAGCTTGGAAAGACCAATCTGCCACGTAAAGTTTGACGTTATCTTTCTAAAAGAATAAAACCCCACTGACAGTCACATTGATTCTATTTAGAATTCTTGCTTAAGTAACAAGATCACTCTAATTTCGTACCTTCACACATACTGAAGTGCAGTTATCAAAATACACGCAACATCTACTAATTTACCAAACAACAAAAAATGAATTTCCGTGTCTTCCTAACATGTGTTGAACTATAATATAGTATCACATGACCAAAAAAGTTTCCTAAAATGATAGTAGTTAGTCATTCCATTTCAGTAAAGTGCACAAGAGTTATCGAAACAAATTAAATTAGTCTTAATTAGGCTATTTATGTATCAGGTAGTCACCATGGGATTCTTCCACTCAGTCAGCTGTGTTCAAAAATTTACATACATTTCTCTAGAATTGTTCAGATGTATCTCTATTTTAACACGTGAGAAAAGATCTAACAATAATTATGGGAAATTTGCAAGAAATATAAGAAAATCTGGTGAAAATTAGGGTAAAAATTTTAAAACCTAAAGGATTATATAATTTTCTAGAAAATTTCCAGTTAGTGAGATTGACTCAAGAAGAGGAACAAACTTGATAAAAACAGATTAAAAGAGATTAAAAAAGTGTTTCAGGCTCTACGATCACAAGGGCAGTTAGGATCAGCAGGTTACAGGGAAGCCTTAACAAACCTTTACGACAAAAGGTTGCAAATTGTTTAGAGTATCCACTTCACCACCAAAGATATTTCTCAACCTTTACACATTTTTCACTCCCCCCACTCATGTTCACACTTCCCACTCACCCAGTTTAGGGTCTGTTATTCAACATGCTAGACTATCCTTGCATATAGACTCACCTCCAGGAGTTTTCTCTCTCCTCTTCAGATCAGCATGATTAAAAAAAAAAAAAATCACTTGGTTAAATTCAACTCTCTTTCTACTATGAAACTACCTGTAGTCACTGAACTGATGATTCTGACCAGAGAAAATGTAAGATACTGCATCACTGGCGTAACTATTAATATATGACCACAGACTTCAACCCTATGACACCACTAACAGAAGTACCTTTGCTTCTTTGCAACTCTCCAAGATTTCTTCCCATCTTCCCTCTCTCAGTTTATGATACTGCTTCTAAGAAATTTGGAAGAATGATTCGATTTCCTCTTCTTATCTATATCCTGTATACTCCTGATATTTACACCCATATAGTCAGCCTTCAATCCTGTTATAATGGAGAAACTTCTCTCTCCCACCTAAGATCAATCCCTTTTGGATTCCATTTTCTCTCACCAATTTTAGGTCTTTGCTACTTCAATTATTTCCTCTTGCTCCTGCATCATTATTCCCCCTTCTCCCCATTTCACCGGATTATTCCCATCTGTCTGCAAATATGTTGTAATTTCTCCCAACTTAAAAAAAAAAAATCCCTTTTATTCAACAAAGTACTGGAAGTCCTAGCTGCAGCAATCAGACAACGAAAAGAAATAAAAGGTATCCAAATTGGCAAGGAAGAAGTAAAACTTTTGCTATTTGCAGATGACATGATACTGTATATAGAAAACCCAAGAGACTCTACCAAAAAACTACCAGAACAGATAAATGAATTCTGTAAAGTTGTAGGAAATCTGTTCCAGAAATCTGTTCCATTTCTATACACTAATAATGAAGCAGCAGAAAAATAAATTAAGAAAACAATGCCATTTACAGTTGTACCAATAATAAGAAAATACCTAGGAATAAACTTAACCAAACAGGTGAAAGACCTGTACTCTGAAAACTATAAAACACTGATGAGGGGCGCCTGGGTGGCACAGCAGCTGAGCGTCTGCCTTCAGCTCAGGGCGTGATCCCAGCGTTATGGGATCGAGCCCCGCATCAGGCTCCTATGAGCCTGCTTCTTCCTCTCCCACTCCCCCTGCTTGTGTTCCCTCTCTCGCTGGCTGTCTCTATCTGTGTTAAATAAATAAATAAAATCTTTAAAAAAAAAAAAACACTGATGAAAGAAATTGAAGATGACACAAAGAAATGGAAAGACATTCCATTCACCCCGATATTTATTGCAGCATTATTCACAATGACCAAATTATAGAAGCAGCCCAAGTGTCCATCAATAAATGAATGGACAAAGAAGATATGGTGTATATATACACAGTAGAATATGATTCAACCATAAAAAGGAATGAAATCTTGCTGTTTACAGCATGGATGGAGTTAGAGAGTATTATGCTAAGTGAAATAAGTCAGTCAGAGAAAGACAAATACCGTATGTTTCACTCATATGTGGAATTTAAGAAACAAAACAAACGAGCAAAGGAAAAGATAGAGAGAGAAACCAAGAAACAGACTCTTGACTATAGAGAACAGATGGTTACCAGAGGGAAGGTGGGTGGGGAGATGAGTGAAATAGGTGGAGGGGATTAAAAGCATACTTATCTTGATGAGCACGGAGGAATGTATAGAATTGTTGAATCACTATATTGTACATCTGAAACTAATATTACACTGTATGTTACCAATTCTGGAATTAAAATTTAAAGCTTAATTAGAAAATCCGTTTACATCAGTTCCCCATTTCATCACCTTATTCCTCAACTCCATTTTATAGCAACTTCCCCAGAGAGGGCATTCTCCATTCCTCAAATGCAATTCTATATTGAACTCCTCCAAATTAGGCTCCATTTTTACAACTCCACTGAAGCAGCACTTTCCAAGGTCAGCAGTGAACTTGGATATTGACAAACCAGCGGTAAATTTTCTCTCAAGAGAGTTTGACTCAGATAATCACTTTTCTTTCTTTTTTCTTTTCTTTTTCGTTTTGTTGTTGTTGTTGTTACTTGGCTTCCAGGATACCATGCACGAAATAGGCTTATCTCCTACCTCATTTGCTGCCATTTCTTAACCTCTTTGCCTAATTTCTACTAATCTTCCTGATGTCAAAATCCTTTAGTAAATTGAGGTCTGATATTTCTTCTCTAGCTGACTCTTTCTTACAAAAGCAGATTCAGTCCTATGTCTTTAAATACCACCATTTATTTATGAATCCTCACTTTAGCTCTTTAGCTTGAACCTCTTCTCTGGTTGTAGGTTCTTATATCCACAGCCTATTCCACAGCTCCTCTTGAATGGCTAATATGCTTTTGAAAGTTAACATTTTAATATAATAATAATAATAATAATATGAAAGAAAGGAAGGAAGAAACAAAGGAAAGAAGGAAGAAAGGAAGAAAGGAAGAAAAGAAGGAAGGAAAATGGAAGGTAGAGAAAGAAAGAAAATAACATACTCCAGGCTTCCTCCTCCTACTCCAGTCTTTCCCAGTGCAGTAAATGACATCAGTGTTTACCCAGTGACTCATAATAAAAATGTAGCACCTCGAGAAATGGCTGATTCTAGGATTGGGGCAGGGAAAACACAAAATGACCTTGAAGCATCTTATGGTGATGAAAGAAAGGAAGAGAAAGAAAAAAGAATAGGCACAAGCATGTCAAAAGGATACAAGAACCAACCTGAAAGAACTCTCAATGATCAAAGTTGGAATAATTTCAGCAAATAATAATAATAATAATAATAATAATGACAGTATTAGATTATAACCCAAAGAATAAAATGAATACCTATGAGTCTCTACACATGTAAACAAATGACAATAAATAAACAGGGGAGAAAGAACAAATCTTTCTTACAAGTATTCCAAAAGATATATGTAGATACTTCTCCCCTTCAGGAAGTGGAGCTTGATCCCCACCCCCTACCTTAAGTGTGAGCTATATTTAAGTAAGTTACTTCTAAAGAATAGAATATGGAAAAAGGAAAAAAAATAATGATAAATTGGAGAAACCTGGCAGATACCATCTTAACTAAATGACTAACATTAATATCAGCAGTGATATGGCATGCTGGTATCATCTAGTTCCTCATATATTTGGACAAGAAGAGCACTTCGTTTTCTGTGGCTTTCTTCTTCCAGATCCACAACCCCATGTAATCATGAGAAAACACCAGAGAAAACGAAAATTGAGGATCATTCTAACTATGCTCTTCAAAAAAACAATGGTCTTAAAAAAACAAGGGAAGACTGAGAAAACAGAGGATAATAAGGAGACATGATAACTAAATTTGACATGGTATCCTTGAGTAGATCTTATTAGAATAGAAAAAGGATATCCGTGAATACATCTGAGAAGAGTCTGTAGTTTAGTTAATATAAAAATAAATGATAACAATGTTAATTTCTTAGTCTGGACAACTGTACCGTGGTTATGTAAGATGTTAACACTGGGGGAAGCTGAGCAAAGGGTTTAGCTAATTCTGTGCTATTTTTGCAATTTTGCCATGAATCTAAAATTATTCCAAAATACAAAGTTTAGTTTAAAAAGCCTAAGAATTATTTATGTTTATCTCTTTTTCTCAAACCTTACATTTAAACATCAGTGTCTCCCACCAGCTCTACCTTCAAGATTTATCATGAATCTGAGCACTTCTCACCAAGTCCCACATCTCTCACTTCTACCCACACCTCTCACTTCTACCACTCCCACCTGGTCTATGTCTTCTCCATTGATTCCCCATTACCCATCCACACAAGTGTCAAGCTCTTTTCCGACATCCTGCATTTGCTCTTCGTTCCCTCTAGAAGTCTCCTCCCACTCCAGATATTACATGGCCCACTCCCTTACTCCATTAAACCTCTATCAAAATAGCAACTCCTTGCAAAGCTTTTTATGACCAACTTATTTAAAATAGCCATCCCTATTTTCTATATGCCAAACTTGCTTTATTTTTCTTCGCAATACATTTGTGTCATCATCATATTATTCACTTATTAGTTTTCTTGACTACTAATGTAAATAAACATCATAAGACCAAGGACTTCATCTTTTTGAATAAATAAATAAACACTTTCCACTTGGGACTTATGAATAAAAGTATAATCATATCCAAAGCTTGTAGAAGTACGTGTTTTGCTGTCTTTTGAAAAAGCAATATGCTAAATCCATTAAGTCAGTGCTCCTACTATTAAGAATCTGTCCTCCAAAAAGTAAAGCCCTGGGGGCACCTGGGTGGTACAGTTGGTCAGGCCTCCGACTCTAGGTTTCAGCTCAGGTCATGATCTCGGGTGGTATGATTGAGCCCCACCTCGGGCTCCATGCTTAGCATGGAGTCTGCTTGGGACTCTCTCCTCCCCCCTCTCTCTCAAATAAATAAATAAATATTAAAAAGAAAAAAGTAAAGCATCAGGGCATCTGGGTGGCTCAGCCAGTTAAGCATCCAACTCTTGATTTCAGCTCAGGTCATTTATTTTAGGGTTGTGAGATAGAGCCCCATGATGGCTCCAGATTCTCTCTCCCACCCCCCCTTTCCCTCCTCTAAAAAAAGAGGAAAAAAAGGTAAAGCACCAGTTATAAGGACTCTTTCAAAAGAACACGCATTATAGCCTTGCTTATAGTAGCATAAAAACTAAGCTGGAACAAATGAACACTCATAGGGGAAAGATTGATAAAACCGGGATATACCCAATATTTTGCAATCATCAAAAAGAATAAAATGGAGCTATGACAAGTATGTTGGGGAATTTTCATAAGGTATTGTTTAATGAAAAAAATCGAGATGAAGAAAAATGTATATAAGATGATCCACTTTTGACAAAAAAATCTCTTATGACAATATGTTTATTTATGAGTATTTGGTATTGAAAAAAATGATAGGATATAAACTAGGACATAAGAGTTACTTACAGAGCAAGAGGTGTAGATGAAGAACACAGGGGAAGAAAAGGGAAAAACCAAGCAAAATAAAAAGAAAGAAAAAAAAGAGGGAGAGAGGGAAGGAAGTAGGAATAAGAAAAAAAAAAGAGAGGGAGGGAGCTCAAAATAAGATTATATTTTAATTAAATTATTTGTGGATTATCTTGAAACCAGGAAATATCATGAAAATAATTTAACAGTAATTGACAGAACAATGTAGAAAATTGAACATATACTATGCACATGAATATTTAGAGCAGCATAGGTTTTCATATTAAAAAAGTGAGAACAACTTTAAAAACAACTGGCAGGAGAATGGGTGACTATATTGGGGGTAAACTTATGCTGTGGAATTCTACGAAGAAAGAAAGAGAAAGAGAGGAAGAAGGAAGGAAGGAAGGAAGGAAGGAAGGAAGGAAGGAAGGAAGGAAGGAAGGAAGGAAGAAGGAAAGAAGGAAGGAAAGAAAGGAGGGAGGGAGAGAGGGAGGAAATTAAATAAATTTTGTGAAGCAATACTTAAGACTTCACATAAAAATGCATGTGTGTTTGCCTAAAAGAGAATTATTCAGAAAATCAATTTTGAAGCACAGAATGATCTCTGGACATTGGGCCCCCAATTTTTTCAAGCAGAAACCAACTTTTAAATATAAAATTGATTGCAGGGCCCCTCAATCTCAGAGAGAAAATAGAGGATGGCTGCTAGAATTGATCAGATTCCCAGGAAATGCATAAATTCTTACAGATGGTCCTAGGAACACAGCTAAATTGCAGCCTATGTTAGTCAGTGTACTTTCAGTGTACTGCAGAAAATAGAAATCAAACCTAAAAAAAGAAAAAGCAATATCCACGGACAGGAAAAAAAGAGGAAGAACTTGACAGAATTTGTTCACTCAACTTTTAGGTGTCAAAGAAGCCTGTGGTATCCACCTTCATTGTTATGGTGGACATGTTCCCTCCTGGAAACCACACCGTTACTATCCCACAGGGTAGAAACACCAAACAAGTCTTGAATGGTTGCTGGGGCTGCCCTGACAACTTGCATTCCCTTAAAGAATAATGAGGAACAAATCAGAGACGTTGTGTTATAGAGTATGTTCTCATCTTCTCTGCCACATTAAGACGTACGGAGCCTCACAAATGTGCCCCTGTAGGAAGTGGCCAGCACCTACTATTTCATAAATGTTCATGTACTTTCTTCATATCTCAGAAACATTGCATGTTGTGGCAGGCAGAAGTGGAGTGTGTACAATCATGTAATTAACTGGGTCACAAACTGGTCTGCTTATAACACCATATTGTTACACATTGTGCCAATGCTGAGTATGAAGTGTGGACCAAGGCAAGAGGGATTCATTCTGGGTATTCTATGAGGGAATTCTGTGACAGAAGTCCATTGATAGACTTTCTGATAGATGACTGTATAATAAAGTGATTTTACCAGAAGGTGAATAGGAATGAACCCTGAGTGAGGATTTTATTTTTTTAAATATGAGTAGGGAAATGCTGATTAAATACAGTTCAAAGGAGAAATATTAGTGGCATAATAATGTAATATAAAGTGCTTAGGTTCTGAGTATCAAAAACACAGACATTAACATCTTGCTAATATTTTCATCTTAGCTTGTGACTTTGGGCAATTTACTTAACATCAGTTTCTTCATCTGTTTAATGGGCATATAAACTCTGATTTTTGTATTTTTCAGGAAGGATAAATAAGGCATTTAAAACAACATGTGACTCATAGCTGATCTTTAATATACTAGTTCTCTTTATTAATCAGAAAAAGGGTAACCTAACATCACTTCTTAATATTGCTTTTATCTTGCTTTGCTTTCCCCTAATTTTCTCATTTATTTTATATTTATTCTTATTATTTTATAAGCAAAAAGGGCAGAATTTTGATAGAGTATTTATAAATTTAAAAAGCAATTGACATAAGACATTTCTACTATTTATGATTTATTTGTGTAGTGCTGTTTTTAAAAAATCTATTTAGATCTTCATGTTTATTAACTATGGTATCAAAATGAATTACTAATATGATAGCCATTATTATTGGTGGCCCAACATATTTTTCTTTCTTCTATTTTTTTCTGGTAACACACTCCACATCTCCTTTCTTATTATCACAAGAGTGGGTAAATGAACAAGATGTAGCCAATCAATGAACCTAATTCCTTGTCCACAGTGATTGGTTCAGTGAAGGGCATGTGACCCAGGCTAAGGTTAGCAGGCAGGGTCCAGTTCAGGAAAGAGAGGCAATGTTAGATAGTCCAATGGAAGGAATTTCAACTGGTCATAATGATTCTCTAAGAGCTGAGATGCTAAACAAAACAGAAGATAAAGAAACTCAGAGTATAGTAATAAGAAGCTCACACTCCTTCAGCCGGATGCACAATGGAAGGATGGATGTCACCAGAACTCAAAACCTGGTGCTACCTCCTGAGAGCTACATATGGGAAAAGGCTGCTCCAAGGAGCCTGTGACCACAAAAGCAGGGTCATTACAGCAAAGGCCAGAACTACAGTGGAAATGCAGTGGCCACTGGAAGTATCACCTGAAGCATGGATGAATGCGTGGGATTACTCTGGTTTATCCCTCCATCCTGCCCTCTACTGTCCCACCAGTGCCTCTCATTCACTGAATCCATCTGGAAATCAGTGGGGAAAGTGCAATTTTCAGAGGAAGGGCAGACTAGATCTGAGCACAAATGGGCACAGAGTTGACACACTAAGATAATTCCCCAAAGACAAGCTATTTCATCATCTAAGTTGTTGGAGCCAGGAGTAGAAGAGATTGTTCCTTGTGTTCAAGAACATAGTGCTAGGAAGACGTGTGTGTCTATGTGCAGGCAGATATCTTCCACAGATTAGGGAAACCCATAATCCCATATGTAGTCAGAGAAAATGAGGCCTTTTCATAAGAAGAAAACCAAGTCATAGGGGGCGGAGAGAGCGCTGAGGTTGCCACTTGAACCCAGATCCATTTTGCCTGATACGACCTCACCCCCGTCTTTCTTGATTACATGAACTAAGAGGTCTCTTTTTGGTTTAAACTAGATTATGTGGGGCTTTTTTCCCTTGCAATAAAAAGTCTTGACTAACATAACCATGACCATTAACTGAATATTTTAAAGAGGCTTGAGGACAAATGCCGAATATTACCGGTAAAAAAAAAAGAAATGAAATTAAAGAATGGATATAGTTATGTGTTATCAGTAAAAGAAATTAAATGAACATGGTTATGTTGACAAGTCTTGGTTGACATAATATTGAATGAGTTCTCTCTCTCTTTTATCTTAAATAAGGAATTTAAATACAAAAAAAAGGGGGGGAATCTAAAAAGGTAATTTCCCCCAGCCTCTTAAGACAGAAGAGCCGGTTGATTTCTTTGATTCATGCCTGGTAATCAGACTACAAAAGGAATGCAGATCAATGCCAGATGGAGGCTATCAAAACAAAAATTGGCCACAAAGAAACAAAAATGTATTTAAAGTTAATCTGCAGCTATAATATGTGGGATGCTAAACAGAGCAGTTTCATCCTCTTTTATCCTACTTCAACAGTTCAAGAGAGAATTTTTTTAATAATGTAAGTGAATGATTTATCCTTTAACCCATTCGCAGAAAAGGTAAAGGAGGCCCAGGCAACTACCGTATCTGTTTACTTGTGCTGAACACTCTTGTTTCTAGCTTTTCCATTTGCATATCAATCAATATCTGTGCTTTATTTTTTTACTACCTCTCAATTAAGCGGAAAATAGAAATTAATGGACTTTGCTTTATAGAATAGAAATCCTTGGAATCCTAAAGGTGGTTAGCAGTTTGTTTGCTTTGACTACCTGGAACTAAGAGTCAGATCTCACTTGCCAATAAGTATTTTAATTTGAGGAATGAACTTAAAACAACCCCCACTTCCCCCAAAACATTTTCCATTCAATGATGACCTTTTCTAGGTCAAAGTTTCCTGGAGATCCGAGTTGATTTTTCTCCATTTTACATAATTTGCCAGATAAAAATGATATTTCTCAGTATGGTTTCATGTCTATTAGTCTGGACTACTCGTCTAGTGAGAATATTCCCTGGGACAGGAGCACGCTTTTACTCTGCCTGTACTCTGTAGTACATCACCAGTATAGTCTTCTACACACAGTGTTCTCCATTAATTCTCTTAGGAATAGAATCTTAATAGACTTTGGATATATGGGAAGAATTTATACCCCTTTAGTTACGGAGGCACTAGGGGCAGGAACACCAGAGTTTCGGCATTTGATGAAATTAATTTTAGTGGCAATCAGCA
The DNA here is from genome assembly GCF_017311325.1 of Ursus maritimus. Classification (NCBI taxonomy): domain Eukaryota; kingdom Metazoa; phylum Chordata; class Mammalia; order Carnivora; family Ursidae; genus Ursus; species Ursus maritimus. The sequence continues at coordinate 64,258,335 of NW_024423343.1, forward strand.
TAGATGGGTTAAACTTAATCAGAATCTATATTTCTATCATTCCCAGTGGCATTTCATTTTATTCTCACTAGTATTAAAGTAAAGGACGACTGAAGAAGCACTCGTCTTTAATGTAAAAAGTTCTTCAAAAATTAAGGATTTTGAAACATAATATCTGTTACATGGCACGGAAATAGAATGATTATTTTTATTTTCTTATGGATTTTAGAACATACACCAGAGTGTAGTGGTTAACAATGCTGGCTCTGCAATTTGAGTTGGTTTTAATTCCAGCGCCAACATGTACAAACTGTGTGAATTTAGGCATGTTTATCCTATCATCTTCTCAGTTTCCTCATCTTACAGATGAAGGAATAATCCCACCAAGATCATAACCTTCACTCATCTCATAGGCTGTCTTGTGAGGATTAAGTGAGATAATGATTCAAAGGCATTCACAATTAAAATGAAATTTTTGTGAATGATGTATGATAGGGTCCAGTTTTGTTCCTTTGTATGTGAATATCCAGTTTTTAAAACACCATTTACTGAAGAGACTAACCTTTCTCTGTTGCATGTTTTGGCTCCCTTGTGAATCATTAGTTGGCCAGATATGCATGAGTTGATTTTGGGGTCTCTATTCTGTTTCATTGATCCGTGTATCTGTTTTTATGTCAGTACCATATTGCTTTAATTACTATAGTTTTATAATATAGTTTGAAATCAGGAAGAGCATTGCCTTTAGCTTTGTTCTCTCTTAATGAAACACATTTAAAAATGGATTTTAAATTAACTTTGAACATTTCTAAGGGCCCTTTAATGCACATACATTGCCAGACTAAATTTTATCCTCATGTGAGATTAAAGATTTTATTTATTTTTATTTTTGCGAGAGAGAGAGAGAGAGAGAATGCACAACACACGGGCGGGGGAAAGAGGCAGAGGGAGAAGGAGACTTCCTGCTGAGCAGGGAGCCCAATGCAGGACTCAATCCCAGAACTCTGGGATCATGACCTGAGCTGAAGGCAGACGCTTAATCTACTGAGCCACCCAGACGTCCCCTCCTCATGTGAGATTAAATTACTTTATGATGTAATAGAGTCAAAGGCAATAATAAGTTTTATATTTGGAAAAATATTTTTCAGTTCATAATATTAACAGGTCATAGAAAAAATAGGATTGTTTTGATACGTACTAATGAAGAATTTGATGTAACTTTATAGTGATTATTAATTAAAAACTGTCAATGGAAGGATACCTGCTTCATGTAGGATAAAGAATAACCTATGGCCAAATAAAGACGTAATCCTGGGAACATTTCCATTAAAAAAAGAAAAACAATGTCTCTTTAGTACCAAAAATAATCTGTTACAACATATGTTAAAAAGTCTCATTCATATTAGGGACAAAAATATTTTAAAAACTTAGGGACTCAGCAAGGAAAATGCACGGCAAGAAGAAAAGCACAAAACTTTACTGTGGGCAAAATAACAGTTAAATATGAAAGGATATCTGGCATTCCTAAAATGAAAAAGCAATATAGCAAAGATGTTAACCTTCTTTGTGAACCAAATTAACCTATAAATTTAATGTAATTCCCATGACATAGCAATGGTTTGTTGGGTAACTTGACAGTATTCTTTCAAAATTCAAATAATGATCATATGAAATGGCTTTAAAGAGTATGGTAGTGTGTGGTGTTTCTGTTCCAGTTAAGGAAAATTGGGAACTCTTATGTGAGATAGTAAAACTTACTATAGAGTCATAGTATAACACTATTGTTGGTTTTGGAATAACGATCCCAATCATGAAACAGAAAGGATACCACAGACCCTGGTCCTATTGTATGTAAGAATTTGGTTCAAGAAAAGAATACAATTTCAGATTAATAGAAAATATATTATCCAGTATATGATTTTAGAAAAACTGGAAAGTTATCTTTCTATTTCACACAATATGCCAACATAATTTTCAACTGGTCTAAAGATTTAAATATAAAATAGAAAGTTATGAAAGTTTTAGAAGATTATTTTATTATTATTTATTATTATTAATAATAATATTATTTTATTATTAATAATAATAATATTATTATATTATTATTATTATTTGTGCACAATTAATCTTGGGAGTAGAGAGGTTCTGCCTAAGCATTTCTTAAAAGCCAAATCCACCATATACTTGACCACATAAACATATTTCTATAGCAAACCTAAACAGAGTTAAAAGACAAATGACAAAATAGGGAAGACATTATTACATCTGTGTTAATCAAATAATCCTTAATATTATAAAACAATGAAAGAAAAACCATCATCATAATAAAAAAGAACCAAAATAGACCATTTATACACAGAAAAAAGGCAAATAAAGATATAAATAGTTGGCTTCCTAGTATTCAGAGAAATTCAAGTTAAAACACCAGTGGAATCAGTTTTTACCAACCAAATTGGCCAAGGGGTTGGGCGGGGGGGCAATTGGCAAGATGTTGGGGCAATAGGCACTCAGTTACTTAAAGTAGACATAAAAATTGGTAAAGCTTTCTGGAGGGCAATTAAAATGATACCCTTTGAACTATGATCTCCTTTTTTAAGGATTTATTCTAAGATTTACCTACAAGTATGTCATAACAGCAGTAATTATATTAGTGAAAAATCTAGAAAGCTATGATAGTGAGTGAACACAAGTCTTATTAGGCTAAAAATATATGAAAAATTGAGAAAATTTATAGATATTGTGAAAATTGAGAAATATATAAATAACAAAACTTACTATCCATAATTTTACTGTCCAAAGAAAATGTCTCTTAAGGTTTTCTATATTTCTATGGAAAATATGTTTCTCTTTTTACCTCTAGATCTTATCTTATATATACCTCATACATATATGATTTTACAAATGGGATGAAAATGTAATACAATTTTGCAAACTTCTTTATTAATATGAATATATTTTTATGTCAATAGATACATTTGTTTAACTGCTTTTATTGGCCACATCGTAATTGACTGTATGGGTTTTCCATAGATTATTTAACTAATTGTGTGGTATATAGGTTCTTACAATTTTTCACCATAAGAAAAAATAGTGCAAAAATCATCCTTAAAGCTAAAATTTTTATACATTCAGCTTTTGAAAGTAATAAGTAAATGTTAAACATATTGATTCAAAATATTTCAATGTTCTAATCTTAGAATATCCTGACTTAATGAATAAACTTAAAGGTTGGTAAAGCTATGTAGAGGGGTTGGAGAGTAATAGAACTTACACTGGCAAAATTGTGTGCATAAATTGGAAATTTCATGAATATTTGATATAAAAACATTTTTTCCTATGAGTCTGCACCTGTTGAAGGTCACCCCAATTGTATCCAAAAATCTTAATTTCTCTACAATTAGCCTATTTCAGCTGACTCATGTCATGTTTAAAATGACAAATCATTTACTCAATTAAGCATTTCCTTTTTCAAAAAAAGACATGAACATGGCAATCAAAAATAAATTTATTTAAGACCTAACATCAGAATGAAATGATTTGTTTAAAGCATCCAGCACAATGCCTGGCAAATTATATATGTTCAATAAAGCTTGTTGTGATTATTACCATTAAGTAATGTGGGGCGAATATAGGATGCAGCTCTTACCATCAAGGAGCTTAAAATAATTACAATGATAAATTTCAACCACTTTCCATATTCTGGCTATAAAGCTAGTGAACGCCAAAAAAAAGTTATTTGAATATAACAATATTTATTTAGGCTGCATTTATCTTTTTTGGAGTCCATTCATTTTTAAGTTTTTCATCGAAACTTTTATTTACATCATATTGAGGGAAATTTCTAAGTATATATGCTTCTTTATTAGTGTCCATACATTACTTAAGTCAAGTTTACGTCTTAGATTTTCTTTTGCAGCCTCTCTAGCTTTCTGCATATTTTTTTAAAAAATCTAGGATATGTCTTAGTGTAGCCATGATCTTAGCATAACATTTAATTGTAATATTGATTAATGACCATAATTGCCAGCCTAATCAATTATTTGGTAAGTAAAAAATTCTTAAAACGTGTGTGTGTGTGTATCTGAAAACGTATATATATTTAAAATAGGTACTACTCTCTCCAAGCTGAAATGACGGTTGTCATAGAAACAGCAAACAGCAGAAAGTCAGATCTGACATAACAAGAAAATAGTGGACAATATCTTTGGAGAAATTGTGAAATAGGATGGCTATATTAGAAAAATTAACCATTTTTAAAATTAATAGTCATTATTTCTTCCAAACCAAGTTTCTCCGGGATAGAATTAAGTACCACAAGCCCTGGCAGTGTTAAGATTTAAAGTATATACATTTTTTAAAATGTAGAAGTTGTAAGCATTAGAGCAATTTTAAGATGAAATGTATTAAATATTTTTTGATTGTGAATATTTAAAAGTAATTTTATTAAGATGATATAATACTAAATATGTACATTTTTCATCTTATAATATATCCATTACCATGATCATCCAATCGTAGCATAAAAATATGTAGCTTTACATGCATTTCAGGTCTTCACAATATCACAACTAATGGGACTCACTATTGCATTTCAGCCAGAAATATCTAGTGCTTTTAGCACTCTGTCTAGCAATCTTCCCTGGCTTTCATGTTGCTTTGTAAATTGTTTTAATAGAGTTTGCTTTTTTGGTCATGCTAATTAAGACCACTGCAGCTATCCATTAAGGATCTTAAAGTGATTTAATAGTTCATTATGTAAATCAAGTTTCATAACATTTCATTCAAAGTCCTAGAATTCTAAATTACATAAATCAATCTTTATTATTATTCTATTATTATATATGTGAGATAAGATAAAACCAAATGCAACAAACTGAGCATCCATTTCAACTTTAATACACTATACTTTCCTACTTGAACATTAAATATCATTTTTAAAGATGTCTTTCTAGTTTTTATGTGCTGACCTTTGACTGGAAATCAAATATTTGTCTTTTGTTATATTTATTATGATTGCTCATTCTTCATTACATGTAAAAACTATACTTTTAACCTTAATCCCACTGTCAAATGAATTCAATAAACTTGAGATATTTAACAATTCTTGTTCATGCCAGATCACTGTAGCTGAACATATAAGACATATGCTACAACAATTCTGTGGCCCTAAAACATTCCCAGTTTACTCCCAAATTCCTCAGACAAAAAAGGGAACATTTTCAGAGTACAAACATGTACTTTCCAGAGTGAAATGGTTAAATATCGCAGCCAATTCAGAAATAGCACCAACTGGCTCTTTTTTTTTTAAGCAAGACCAGATTTAATTCTTTTCTGCATTCACATGCACACAAATATACTTCCCTCGAGCTGTCAGAAAGCATCAGATTGCCTAATCTGCATGATGAATTTTAAAATCTTTTGAGAAACACAAGGACATTTGCTTCAGGCACTATGATTTCATCGTCACCATCATAAACAAGTATAAAGCCAGTCAACCTCTGGTATTCAAACCAAAGCCAAAAGATTATGGGGCTCTGAAAATGGTTAGTAGAATTTTAATCACCTCAATTTCATTTGGATCCATTTTTGAAGTCACGATAATTTGCATTTGGGCAATCATCTACTTATTGCCTGTGACTATTCCTAGGAGACCCCAAAATAAGGATGTGATTCTTATCAAGAGGTTTATAAAACATGCAAATACTCTATGAAATATTTGTAAAGAAATTACATCGTCAGATGGAAATACTCTGATCACTAATGTGAAGATGGTGTCTTTAATATTTAATAGCAACTCTAATTCTTGTACTCTTATGAAATACAGCTACCCTATCAATTCCACCTATAAACATCCTGAGTAAATAATAGATGTGGGAAATCGGAAGATTTGCTATGATATATTTTGGATCGCATCCTACTAGGGCTTTAGCACTTGTATACTGTGAGAAATAGTAATATTAACCCCCCTAGGAACTACCTTTACATTCAGTTCTTTATGGTTGCTAACTGAGAGTTAAAACCGCAAGCAATGTTGTTTTTCTAGATTCACTATGACAGTGATATATAAAAATGTATTTGAAATTCAGACCAATTGTGCTTTTAAGTTTAAAACCAAATTTAAGTTTTTCAGGGCTTAAAACAAACAAGCAAATATAAAAGCCAATTCTGTACCTAGGCAGCAAAATGGAATATAATTACTGCATTCAGCCAGAAGCTGTGACTAAGTGAGTCTAATCGAAATGCAAGGTAAGTGGGTTTCTGAAGTCTTGAATTATTGAACATGTAATGTAGGGTCCTGGAGTTCAAGGGATGGAAAGATATCATTATCTTTTTTTTTTTTTCCTAGGGAGTCCAGGATGCCCATTCACCCCTCTGGCAAAAGTGGAATGTACAAAAGCTTTTACTTTTAAAGTAAATGAAATAACCCTCTATTTGTTAGCTGCTGTTAAAAATGCACACTGCATACTTCATCTCATCTTCTTTTCATTGTAACATTTTCACATTATCACAAGTAGCATTATGTCACCAAGACAAACCAATTTCCTTCGTGGAAATGTAAAACAACATGTTTGCTGTAAGATATTTCCATCAATGTCAGTGACATACAAGGGAAGTCTCAACAGTCTGCCCTGTCACTTACTTACAGAAAGGGGAAGGGAAGGTGTTCATTCATACTCAACTTGAATTCTCTGTCCACTATTTCTTTATTGAATTTATTCATTGAATTTATTCATAAACTCATCACTGGCACTATGTTACATCCAAGAGATACTAGCACTTTCACTAGAAACCAACTGAAAAAAAAAAAAAAAAAAAAAAAAAAAAATGAAAACTGAAAAAAAAAAAAAAAAAAAAGACAAGAGATGAAATGCCAATTGCCCTTTCACCAAAAGATAGACTCATTCCATTTCTAAGAGGAGCTGGCACAAAAGACACAGCCAGTATCTCTCTCTCTTGATGATCTGGGTCCTCCTTAGTAGTCAGTGATATTACAGACCCATCAGAGAGCAGCAGGATCAGTCTGGAAGGAAGGTAGACTGTAAGGATCTACAATAAAGTCCTCTGCCAATATCTGACATTTGGATTCTTCTCCAGTTACTCTCCTGGGCCTCGGTCCCCACATCTGTAAAATAAGAAACAGTCTAGATGTTCTCAAAGGCCCTACTAGTCCTAACATTCTTTGAATTCAAAATGAGGGTTGACTCTCTACTATTGTTTTTGTCTTATTCTCCTACATAGTGCTGAGTTCTCTCAAAAGAAACTAAAATGGGTTTTCTTCCTCCCTTTGCCCAACTTTATGAAATAATCAGTCAAGTGTATATTGGTGATTAAGCCAAGAATATCTCACAATAACAGGAAACCATCCATAAGTCACATTTTCCATCCATTCTTCCTTACCCTCCTCCCCACTGTTTATCTCAAATCATGCTTCTGATCACACAGTCAATTACAAGTTGTTCAATGGTGCATACCATTTCCTTACAGAGTCACATCAGCAAACGTTTCCCTCAAAACCCTTGAAAATTCACTAAGAAAAGTACATTAACAACAGTGCTGGAAGACAGCTAATGATGCTTCGAAGCTGCTTGCTTTATCAGCCTGACTTCCTGTGCACCCTGGAGCCTCCTCCTCCGCGGACCCTCACGGTGGGGATGAAACCGAAAACTTGTGAACAGATGTCCCAAGAGTTATCAAATAGTGTATTTTATCCAAATAAAACCACTCTCCACTCAAACTTTTACCTTTCCAGGGTGCTCAGATGCTCGTAACAAGTGCCTGACCTATAATTTTTCAAACTCCTCTAAGCCACCAGAACATCACTTTCATCTGGAAAGCATCTTGAGCCGCAACTGTAAGACTTGATGGCGTTTAAATGAACATTATAGGTACTTTGTGAACTCACAAGCTATAGAAATCAATAGATATCTTGCATAGAGAGTCCTACAATTGATTTTTCCAGGAGAGAGTCAATTTGTAACTTTAGGAGAGACATAGACACCAGGGAGGTTGAAAACATGCTGAAGGTTTAAAAAAAAACAACATAGGCATGTGGAAATTGCTGCACTGGTGAGGTGGTATCTCAAAGAAATAGAGTCTAGACTGATAATGTTTTTCAGGAGTGGCTAAAGGGAAAAAGTCGAAAAATTCTAGGCAGCTCCTGCAGTGTTCCGGGGCTTGGAGAAGGAGAACTCTCCAAAGTACACAGGCAAGGTATTCAACAGTGTCCTCGAGGGTCTCGAATTTAAATATACACCATGGATAAACACAGCCAGTAGTCTGGCTTTTAAAAACTGTCTGAAATTATAAAAATAATGTATTGCCTACTTGAAATTTGCTAAGACAGTAGATCTCAAGTGTTCTCACCACCATCAACAATAAAACTACATGAGCTGACAGAAATATTAATTAGCTTGATTGTGCTGATCATTTCACAATGCATACATGTATCACAACGTCATACTGTACACCTTAAATATGTACAATATTTATGGTCAAAGAAGATAATTAGTATAAAAAAGAAAAAAAGAATTATCCAAATTTAATCCAATCACTCAATAAAGAAGTCTAAGCATCATTCAATGCTCAGTACTCTTCAGCACTGCGGGTGAGAGCAAGGTGTATGCCTTCCACAGGGCAATAGTCGCTCAGAGGAAGAGGTGGAAGGCTACAGATAAATCTCAAACAAACCTAGCCCCCCAAACCCACTGACTGACAATAACCTTTCTAGGTAACTAGAGAATCCCATTCTCAAAACAGCTGTTGCTTTCTCCCTTCTCCTAAGTGTTCCTTTATCTCCTCCTTACTTTTTATACTCCCCACAAGTTCATAAAAGTTAGTTCTACTTTAGTCAAGAGATAAATGATACAAAGGCTAAACAGTCTTATAAAATTATACCTAGTTTTATTTTAAATGCTTCTAACAGAGATGAGGGAGAATACATGAATATCAAACAAACTTTCAAACTCTTGGGAGTGGAGGAAAGAGTATTAAAAATGGAATTTCAGGGGCCATAGAGCCACACGGCATGAACATCAGTGTGAATTTGACAAGGTTGTTTTGGTAAGTTTGGTAAAAATCCCCAAACATAAACGCTCCGAAGAATAATATAGAAGAAAATATTATGGAAAAAAAAAAAAAA
>NW_024423343.1:64267459-64304145 GCF_017311325.1 Ursus maritimus
AAAAAAAAAAAAAACCACCACAAAACCTCTCTTTTGCATTGGGTAATTTATACCTCTACTTCTGGAATGGAGCTTAAAAGGAAGTTGACATCCATCATCCTCTGGGACTTTATTTGACCTTGTTCAGTTTTGCTTTGGATGATTAACTTCCAAAACTAGTTTAGAGATCCCTCTTTCCCTAATGACTGCAACTGAACGGACACAGAGATGATGGATGTTATATGTGCATCATTTGCAAGGGAGGCAGTTTAGAATGGCTACAATTTTAAGTTGGAACCTACCGCACTAAGGCAAATGATGTTGTTCACAATAACTGCTTAGGAAAGGCATATGCATGCAGAAAGTGGCACTTACTATAGGGCACGAACCTGGCCTCAAGTGTGAGGTTTACCAGTGATCAAACAACGATAGAAGCTGAGGGCTTTCAAGGCTTTGATTTCAGAGCAGCATTCTTCTAAAAACAAACATCATTTTCTCACCTAGGAAATAAGTGTGTTATACTGAGGGCTGCTAATTCCATAACTCATTGACCAGTATGATTAGAAGTTCAAAAAAGCTCAACTGATCAGATTTCCAAAAGGTGGATTTCAGGAAGATGAAGGCACAGAGGAAATCATTTTCAACTGCGTACCTTCAATTGGACTCATTTCTCCCTGTCAGACTCACTCCATAGAGAGGAACAGAAGAATGCTACTGAGATTTAATGAACCAAATGATAGCACGTTTTACAAATAAGTCTGATATGACGAAAAACTTGGAGCAGATATAAGGTAGTGGATAAAGAGAGAAACTCCAGGAATCGACCGTCCAACACAATTTAGAGTACAGCCTGAAATATAGCTTCACATACTCACCAGTGAAAAGATTACAAGTGGACGGATTGACACTATCAACACTGTCAGCACCGTCACAGCTAAAAACTTCATCATCTGATTCCTGCACAGAGAAGCAGGGTATGGAGCCGTCAACTTCTTCAAACTTCCCCTTTAAAATTCCACTCATAGCTGCAGCGCTGTCACATGTACCTGTAACACAAACGGGAACAACAGGGCACTGAAACGTTTGACCACACCACAGTCCAAGTCTCCAAATCGTTTTCTGAGGCTGTAATTTTTTGAACCACATCTACCACATGCAGAAATTACTCTTCCCATAATGTTTGAGAGCACTGAAAACAATTCTACCCTGATTCATTGTTATTTGCATTCTCATTTCTGACAACGGCATTTTATAAGAAAAAGCCCAAATTAAGAATGGGGAATCAGAGCCCTGCAAAAGGAAATATGGTTCACTGTTTTGAAACGTCAAAACAAGAGTCCATTACACTTACTTGATTTGTTCTAGTAAATCGTGTACTGTCATTGACAGAGCTAGAGTTCAGAACAAAATAGATCACTCACTTGCATGCTGTCATACCCAGAGCATACTGATTAGGGCATGTCTATCTTGCTTGGGATTTCTTTTTTCTCGGGTACAAAGCATCTACTTTCCTGGGGCTCTTTGTCCGTCAAAAATCAAATTGGTTGCTAGGAATGGCTGGCTATACCTGCAGAATTTAGATGCCTTATCATGTTTCTAGTCAATTCAGCAGAGCTACGGGGAATACTTGAGTCCTATGCCAAGGAGGCTCATTGAATAGATTTTATGCAGTGTAAACCACAGTCCCTAAATCTTTTACTGAATAAAATATTAATTTGAGACTCCTCACTCTCAGTATCAACATGGTCAGTGAAAACCAGTCAGAGGTAGCCTGATGTATTTAAAAAATTTGTTAATGTCAATTTAGATGAGTCATTAAACCTCTGAGAGTCATAATTTCTTCATAGCTACAGAGTAACTGTTAGGATGATCAGCGGTTCCTCCAGTGGCAGGCAACCTCAATGAGTAAAGAGGGTCAGATATAATAAAATCACGAAGTCATCTCAGTCTTCTTTTTTGTCTACTGTTATTTGTAACAAAGGTATCAAGAAATACTCCTCTATCCTACTGGGACAGGAAAATTAAAGGGAAATCATGAAAAACTGCTTTTTTTGGTCCTTTTCCCACTTCTTATTAGGACCTACACCTCCATGTTACACATGCCTTATAGAACAGATAATGTATGTACTCCTTGTAAAGGTCAAAGAGTTCATAACTTCTTTGGAATCTTCCAGCACAGTAGATAACATCTAAGGAGCCACCCCTCCAAGACCATTGACTCACCAAGACTCCTGGCTCCAGGACATAAGCGACTCATGGAGGACACCTAAACACTGGATGCCTGAGAAGACATGTGCACCAGACCACCACCCTCAATAAAAACCCCAGACCCCAAGCAAAGATGAGACTCACTCTTCTTTCCTTTCCAAGTCTTCCGATGTTCTGCCTGTATCTGCACTCTCTCCATAAACTCTGCTCTCCCTTCCTCTCGGCGCACGTTTGATCTCTATCCTGTGCAAAGCCAAGGACCCTCTTGGCTGGTCCCGCAGGACCCCTCTGGGTCCTCAAACCCCACCAGCCTGCATCACTCTGATAGCATAGGCACAATAATAAATGGTCTCACAACCAAGGAGATAGCCGGTAGTAAGTAGCATGAACTGTGGTGAAGTAGAAATGTACAGCCAGGCCAAAGGGGGAAGCTGCTACTCAGGTCCAGGTCATTCCAGCGCCATGCTTTCCCTGCTGAAGCTGCTCTAACACTTGGCCAGTGTCCCACTCACATTCAGAAGCAGTCCTTTGCACCGTTACTTTTACATTTCCCATTCCCCTCTTCCTTATTCATCTTGTTTATAAAATTAAAGGAGCAATTTTTAGATTACATTGTAATTTAAAGCCCAACTTGGACTGGCTCTACAAGAATGACAAAGAATGGTTCAGATAGGTGACGCAGAAGGGCCCACAGACTAAGAAATCAAAACCTCTTCTCCAGTCACCCAGTGCAATACCCGAAATGCCTCTGCTAGAAAATATCAGCGGAGGAACAAACTGATTTTACAAAAGACATTGCACAATATATGCTACCAAGGAAAGGTAACATCTGAAGCCATTATATCTCAGCATGGCAGGCCTATCTATGCCTTTTGGTAACACGGAACAAGTCTAACTAGAGTGACTTTTGTAAAAACATAGTAACCGTGGGACTGGCTACCCTCCTTGGGCCTCTCATTGACCTCACAGTCTCCTGTTGCAGTAGCTACATTTCCTTGGGATATACTTGTTCCAAGTCTTTCTGCTGACTGGCTTCCTGTTTCTGTGTTTTCTGATTCCTTCTATCCCCAGCGGGTGCATGGCTTTGGCTTTTGACAGATCTGCCTCTACTTCATTGTATCTTGCAAGTTTGAACTCTGACCACTAGTTGACTCATTCTTTCCATACACCTCAGTTCAAATTATTGAGAAAGGGAATCTGAGGGTCTTCATTTAGTTATTTATGCCATTCTATAGAAATGAGATTTGTTTGTTTTTTGCCCTTAGTTTAGAGGTTATTTATTATTTATTTAGTAAACATCTCAATAGATGCTTCTATCAGGAACTAGTGACTATCTTATCATTAAATGATAAAATAAGAACGCAGGAAAAAAATTCCTTTCTCCAATGGTGCTTATTTACTAGCTACAGATAAGTCAAATAAATAAAAATTAAAAATCAAATAAATAAATAATAATAAACAGATAACTAAATTAAATATGTAATATGTCATATGGAGATCAGTGTTATTGAGAAAAATAAGCAGTTAAATGGTATAGTGACTACAAGTTTGGCTGATAGAGAACATCTCATTTTCAATTGATTGGAGAGCTAATGTCACAGTGAGGAAGGAGATCATGAAGATATGGAGGAGGTAAGGGGGCCAGCAATTTTGACATCTAGGGGAAAAGAATTCCAGGCCAAAAACAAAATGGTGTGTACCAAAGTATTGGGCTGGGCATAGTGGGCAATTAGGATGGACAGGAGTGGAGGCTAGACTGTGTAGCACCTGGGAGGACTTCGGCCATTAGTCTACATGAGATGGAAGCCACCACAGGCCTTAAGTCATGGAGTAACAAGATCTGACTTATATTTTTAAAGGTGTACCCATTAGCCTGTTATTTCACGAGAAAACACAGGGCTGAAGGTAAAGGGACGACAGATTTAATGGGAAAAGGGAAAGGTCTGGAATTAAGGAACATACTTAGAGAGGACTTAGTGACTCCGATGAGCAGTTAAAGTCAGAAAACCTGACTAGTCAGAGGACCGGAGAGGTCATAGTTTCTTTTCAGGAGGAAGAACTTAAAAAGAGTTTAGAAGGGGAAGGGAACCAAACTATTTCCCAAAGCAATATGATTACTTAATTTTACCTAGAACCAACTCTGTCTCTAGATTTACCAATTATTTTATGGCAGTGAAGGCCATCCTATCTGCTAGGTTTCAAATAGGACCAATTCAGATACATTGGTACCACTTTGTAATGTTGTTTTGGCGAATAAAATTAACAATAAAAGAGTAAGCTTTCCTTTATCATGCTAAAGGAATATTTCTTTTAGTTTGGCAGAAAAGAGAGAATAAATGGATGTTGGCCATTATCCATAGGAAAATAGAGGCAAAGAGTTAATAACTATTTTATTCCCATCCTTTTTAAAGTTACTTATTCAAGATTTTTAAAAAGCCAAATATACAACCACCACCTGCTACTGCGGGATTATAGGACTCTGGATCTGTTTAAAAGGCAGACAGTCTCCAGCTTAAAAAGTCATGGAGGAACCTAATATAACTGTTCATTATTTGGTTGAAGTGACTCTCTTATCTTCAGGTGACTTACAGAGGTTTAGAAGAATTACAGAAAAGCTCCTAAAGACTGAAAGCTGTTGATAGATTTTTTTTTTAAATGTTGGTAAAACTTAAGTTTGTTAGTTATAGGAAACTATTTGGAAATTTTTCTTTAGCTGATATAAAATCAACATAAATAATTTATGTGGATTTGCTCATATTTACGCTTTTAGGTCCTGGTGGCCCTGAAGAATCTTGGACAAAGTCATTGAAGAGAGATGGGACTGTAGAACTCGGCAGCAGAGGAAACACAAAGAAAGGAAGGATGGGGGGGGGGGGAAATGTCCCAAAGGATAACAGACACTTGTTGAAAGAGAAAAATTCCATCCTACAGATTGTGCTTGCCAATCTGATCCCACTGGAGTGTGCTTTGGATTATACGACTAAAATTGCAATACTACAATTATTTCCATGGCAACAGACATGAGATCATTCAGGAGAAGCTAAATTGGGAGATTAAGATGCTCCCCCATTCAGAGTTCTGCAGTAAGAAGTGGGAAGAAAGACCAAAGAAAAGTTATGAATGTCCTTGGATGAGTTTTTCCCATCCACATAGTCAAGTGGAAGCAATCCCAAACAATATTAAGTCACCCTAGGACACAGAATACCACTTTGAGAGTATGTGGCTGGAAGAAAAGGTTAGCAAACAGGAAACAGATATGTGGCTTAATTTAAAGTTGCAAGCATCAAAAAGATTATGCTACTTTGTATGTATTTGTTAGAAGTCAAAAGTTTTATAATTCTACTTCAGGGCCCCCAAAAAGGTCTTGTGTTTCCTAGGTCCAAAAGAGGAAATTTTTCTTAGGCTGGCTGGCTTTTTCTTTTCTTTTTCTTTTCTTTTCTGTAGTCCTTCTTTCTTTCTTTCTTTCCTTCTCTCTCTCTTGGTTTTCTTTTTTCTTTTTTTTTTTTTTTAAGATTTGTTTATTTATTTATTTATGTGACAGAGAGACAGCCAGAGAGAGAGGGAACACAAGCAGGGGGAGTGGGAGAGGAAGAAGCAGGCTCCCAGCGGAGGAGCCCAATGTGGGACTCGATCCCAGAACGCTGGGATCACGCCCTGAGCCGAAGGCAGACGCTTAACGACTGCGCTACCCAGGCGCCCCTCTCTTGGTTTTCTTGATCTACCTAATGGGAATACTATATTATTACTGCTCTTATATCTAGTAATTACTTTTGAGAAGAATATAAAATATAATTTTCTTAATACTACTTCTAATATGGGGGTGCCTGGGTGGCACAGCGGTTAAGCGTCTGCCTTTGGCTCAGGGCGTGATCCCGGCGTTATGGGATCGAGCCCCACATCAGGCTCCTCCGCTATGAGCCTGCTTCTTCCTCTCCCACTCCCCCTGCTTGTGTTCCCTCTCTCGCTGGCTGTCTCTATCTCTGTCGAATAAATGAATAAAATCTTTAAAAAAAAATACTGCTTCTAATATGAAAGTAGTTACAATTTATATATCCATCAAATAGAATAGCCAGATTTTGAATTAAAATATTTCAAACAACAGTTTAATACTTTAATACAAACCCAGGCCCTCAAAAGGCAAGAGATTATCAGTATTTAAGAGAAGAAAATTTTACGCTCTTAATTTTTATGTTCAACTGATAATGTAATGAGAAGTAACTGAGTCAAGACAGATTGCTAAAAGAATGCAAAGGTAAAAATATAATTTGCCATTCTGAGGTCAGAACTACTATGAATGTTGGCATTGACCTTTCTACAAATGGAATTTTTTTTTTTTGTAAATAATAGTTTAGAATTTCTATAGATCTTCCCTATGAACTTAAATATTCATTGTTATTAGGCAAGTTTTACAGAACAAAATACCCAATGGTTGATTTTTTTATTAGATAACTCTAATACCAGAGAGCCCAAATATCTAAATAGTAAAGCTCCACAACCACATAAATGTATTTTTATGTTCTTTTTATTTCCTCTGTAATAAGGACACTTCCTATAGAGCTAAATGCAACTGTAGGACTGGGTTGATTACTGAGGTTAATTGGCAAAAACTAGAACAAGAGTGGGACAGATTGATGGAGCCAGAGATAGAGGCAGAATAAAGCTGAGTGAAAATATGGATGGTCCTGGGAAAATGGAGGGAAGAGGGGCAAGGGAGAAGAGTCTGAGAAGGGAGAGGGAGATCCCCAAAGGAGAAATGGCCAATTAAGCGACTTGAGAGATCCGGGCATTGATTTTTATCAAGGAATTACTTGCAGAGAGCAAGAGGTAGTAGAACCCACCCTGGGCTGTAGAATCTGGAGAAATGCTAGTTCCGAAGATTATGAAACCTTTGGGTTGAGAGGGAACTGGGAAGAATTTCTTTAATCTGAATTTGTGGTGATAATCTTTTTTTTTTTTTAAGATTTTATTTATTTATTCGACAGAGATAGAGACAGCCAGAGAGAGAGGGAACACAAGCAGGGGGAGTGGGAGAGGAAGAAGCAGGCTCACAGTAGAAGAGCCTGATGTGGGGCTCGATCCCATAACGCCGGGATCACGCCCTGAGCCGAAGGCAGACGCTTAACCGCTGTGCCACCCAGGCGCCCCTGTGGTGATAATCTTGATCCCCAATTAAAAACACAACTGTTACTTTGAAATTTAAGATCTGAGAGGCTGGAGCTGAAAAATCTTAGGAGAAAAAGGCAATCTGTGTTGTTACTGTCACCACTAATTGGCCTTCAGGTACAGGGAAGCAGTGATACATACCGCAGAGGATTTAAACTAGGCTCATCGTTAACATTTCCAGAGGGTGTCTTTAAAAATATAGAGTCCCAGGAACCATTAGGAATCATGGCATGATGAAAAGAGGGAAGCCAGTTGCTTAAAAATTTGGTTTCATCATTTTCTAAATAGGAGTTTTACAGCACGTTACTTAATTTCTCTGAGCCAAAGTGTTCTCATCCGTGAAGCGGGGCTAACGGCTATGGTATAGTGCTAGAACATGCCCTGCAGTGCTTTCCTCGTAATTCTTCAGTTCTACCTCCTCCATTGGTATGTATTATGTATTGCAGATATCTTGTATTATAGCTGAAACAAACCAAAAACCATTCTCTAAAATCTTGACTCAGAGTGTCGTGTAGCCACTTTAATATAAAGCAGGGCTACACATTAGGAATGAGCGACCAGACCACACTATTTGCATTTTGAGGCATTGAATGAAAGTCAACAGCACACCCGCGCACACACACACACACACACACACACACACACAATGAGGAGAGATGATGCAAATTCTTCTTCTGAGGATGCTTATGTTGTTCTGATTGATGGACATGGCCAAACAGACGTGTGAGTATGTTCTCTTCCTTGTCAAGTGACCCTGTCTAGCCAAAAACCTACCTCAAACTTTAGGAAGGATGCTGAGACTCCCTAAGAAGTCTCTGGAAACCTAGTCATACCTACAGCCATCTGGGGAGACTTGTCAGGATCTGTTCCCTCCCTTGTCAAGTGAGCGTTTTGCTAAAAGCCCACCTAACATTCTAGGAAAAAAAGTGAGTTGATTAACATCGCATATGCAATTTTGTAACCTATAATTTCTTCACTTCTATCAAGAAGATCCTTCTCATTCAATATTTTTCAAAAACTATGTGTTTTTGTTTTATTTGATTCTTACTTTTGTGCTTAAGGCTACATAGCATTTCATTGAATAGCTATGCCATAACATTTAACTAAAACTCTAAAGGGAGATGCTTAGTTTCTCTTTAAGTGTTTATTAGTATAAATCAAGTATAATTAACTTTTCTTTTGCATACCTTTGTGTATATCTCTGATTATATGTTTAGGATAAAACCCTAGAGGTGGAATTACTGAGCTTTCAATATACATTGTCAAATTACCTGGCAGAAAGTTTCTACCAATTTGTTTCTTTAATTGGTGCACTGGGACATCATTTTACCATACCCTTGCCATGACTGTGGCATTGCGATTTTTTTAAAATATCTATGAGTTTTAGGGCACCTGGTGGCTCAGTCAGTTAAGTGTCTGACTCTTGGTTTCAACTCAGGTCCTTATCTCATGGGTCACGGGATCAAGCCCCGTGTCAGGCTCCAGCCCCATGTCAGGCTCTGCACTCAGCGGGAATCTGCTGGGATATTCTCTCCCTCTGCCCCTTCCCCCACTCTCTCTCTTTCTCTCTAATAAATAAATAAATGTTTAAAAAATAAAAATAAAATAAAATAAAACATCTGTGAGTTTTTCAGATACTCTGTAAGAATAAGAGCTACACACATATAGTATTTACTATATGCCAGACACTGTTCTAGCATCTCACATATATATTAGAGTGGATTCTAAAGTGGCATCCCTATCCCCTAGTGTGTATGCCTTGTAAACCCCCAGGAGGATCTAAAATATGGTGAGATATCACTCCTGTGACTATGTTCACATTACAGGGCAAAGGGATTTTGTGTATGTACTTAAGGTCCCCATATCAGTGACCTGATAAGAGATTATCTAGGTGAGCCTGACCTAATCACATGAACCCTTTAAATCTCGAGGTGAGAAATTAAAGGTGAGAAGAATTCAAAGTAAAGAAGATGGAAGGAGTCCTGTGACAGGGGATGTGTGCAGCCTCTAGGAGCTCTGAGAGCAGCTCCAGCCACAGCAAGCAGGAAACACGGACCCAAGTCCTATAACAACAAGGAGCAGAATTCTGCCAAAAAGGATGAGCTGGGAGGTAGATTCCACCTGGCCCCCTCTCCCACAGAATTACCAGACAAGAACTCGGACAAACTGATACCTTGATTTCCACCTTGTGAGATCCTGAGCAAAGAACTTAGCCACACAGTGCAGGATTTCTGAACTATATGCTAATAAATGGGCATTGTTATAAGTTGCTAAGTTTGCAGTAATTCGTTACACAATAATAAAAAACTCATCATCTTATTTAATCCTCATTGCACATATATGAAGTAGACATTATTAATAACATTTTCCAAAGAAAAAACAAAGCACAGAGAAAGGAGGTGACTAGGCGAAGATCATAGAGTTAATTAGAGGCGGTGTGCAAACCCAAGCATTTTGGTATGTGGAATGATACTTTTAATGACCATACTGTTTCTTGACTTTTGATGGTATCTTACTGCTTGAAATTGGTCTTCTCTGAATATTTGTGAGTTAGAA
Organism: Ursus maritimus; assembly: GCF_017311325.1. Classification (NCBI taxonomy): domain Eukaryota; kingdom Metazoa; phylum Chordata; class Mammalia; order Carnivora; family Ursidae; genus Ursus; species Ursus maritimus. The sequence goes on from NW_024423343.1 coordinate 64,277,366, forward strand.
CTATTTTTTCCCTTATGCTTTCTTTCCATTCTTACTGGGTTTCTGTGTGTATTGTGTGCATTTGTCTAAGTTACTTAACATCTTTTTTCCCAATAAAGTATACATCAAGTTTGTGTTTAAAGACATTTTATTATAGCTATAAGGAGCACACTCTGGTTTGTGATTTTTGTTATTTTTACATTACCTTTACAGAAATAGGTCATGAACCCTTTTTACATCCAAGTGCCTTCCTAGAATTTAAATCAGAATTCCTTGGGATTCCTTCATATTGTCCATTATGTTCTATTTTTTCTTAATTAATAAATTGCTTTTCTTTTAAATAAATGGATCATAATAATGTTGCTGAATCCTTAATTGGTGCCAGAAACTAAATTCTGTGAATGTGCTATCTCATTTGCACTTATAATGACTCTGAAATGAATATTATTGTTTCCTTGTTATCATTGAACAACATGAAGCTTCGAATGTATGTTACTTATGTATTTTGGACATAAGGCTCCTTTGTGACAGCAAATATTTTGAAACATAAGTGCACATGCCACTTTGTAGAAATTTAAAAACAAACCATAGGGGGAAGAAAAGAGAATATAAAATTTGAATATATTACTTTTATGAAGAATATGCAATTCATGGAGTAATTTTGGAAATGTTTTTATATTGGAAACATGGGAACTATTTTCATATTGAAAAAATTATTAAAATAATAACCTTGGAGTTAGAGATTCTTCAGGAGATTATAGATATACATCTGTCTTAAAATGATTAATGTAGCATATACCAAACTTGATGCACAAAATTTTAATGGATGAAGTTTTGTGTTGGAAAGGGAGTCTATGATCAAATAAGTCTTGAAAATCCTTACTACTATATACCCTTTTTGAAGAATCTCACTGAGCATAATAAAGGCTATACAGAAATTGATATTGTTTAAATTTTGTCCAGATTCTTGCAAATTTTTTTAAGCACAGAATATTTTTTTCATGGAATATTCAATAACATTTCTCAGAACTTTGAAAAATGTTTTACTGGTTTCATATTTTGAAAGTCCTACCATTGTTATCCATTAATGATTCTAGGATTCGTTTTCACCACTAAGAAAACATGGAAAAATACCATCTCATACAATACTAACTTAACTAGTTGATGTTCAATGATCTAATTGCAGTTTATGTGGAAGAGGAGAAAAACTTGCCAATCAAGAGTAATTTTATGGGTTTTTTAATACCTTAATGAAGAATTATACTTAGAAGACCATTAAAAACCCTGGGTATTGTTTGGCTCCATTCTTCCATTCTTAGTTTCCAATTCTTAGCTTATAAACAGAAAAGAATGACTAGTAATAACAAGGAAAATTCCACACAATTCCAAAGTATGTTCCAAATTCTGTGGTGAAAAGTGTTCAACATATATCTATCAATCTTTACAATATCACCCAAGTTGATCACTGAATTTTACAGAATGGGAAACAGAGGCTCAGATAGCTTAAGTCACTTGTCCAAATTTACAGAGGCAGTAAGATGGTATGTCTAAGAGCTGAATGATAGTCTGCCTGATGGCAAAGTCCATTATGCATCCCATCAATTCTTATGCTGTACTACCTAAAAAACTAACAGGCCTGCCAAAGTTAAAATACCCCATTAGCTCAAAGTATGCATTTCTAGAAATAAGCATGCTGACTGGCTGACTAAATCATTCATTTAAGGGGTATATATGTATACCGCAGTACAGTTCACACATAAATGAGCCCAGTAATGGTATATTAGGAATCACTCTTTCTCTTTAAACTCCCAGAAATCACATCAGGGCATAACATTCTTTTTTTTTCTTTTCGGTCAGTTCTACCTGGCTGTGGTAGACTGTGGGACTTCCACTGGTGTTATATTACATGCCTACCTTTACCTCGAGACATATTAAATACCAGTAAAATGGATATACAAACTCTCAGCATGCAACCTTGATTGCTTTGTAGCTGATTCTACATTGTCACTTGCCAGACATTACGGCTTAGACTTGTTCACCAGAACAAAATATAAATGGCAGAAAGAGGGCCCAGAGCAGAAGAAAAATATTGCTGAACAATTCTAATTTTAGTCAAATGTTGCTGAACAACTTAACTCAAGAGAGTGAAGAATAATTGAATAAGAATATATGTATGAGAACATTCAGAGATTGGTAAAATACATATTACTACATTTTCTTATACAGACATGATTTAATGTTTATTACATATTAATACAAAAATTATAATTAACTATGTTAATTTGCAATTAATCCATTCACTTAATACATGATGATGATGTTGTGTGTGTGTGTGTGTGTGTCAAAAACAGAGTAATAGATAAGGAAACAGCACAGAGCAGGGAGTCATGAGATGTGGCACGTATGCAGATGAAATCCCCTGTTAGAGTAGGTGAGCTCAAATGGAGTGTGCACAATAAAATGTCTGCAATACGTAATTTTTGCATGGCTTAACAACATGACATGGATGTTGTTATATTGAAAAGCCTTAACAGAGAAGCCTATGGAAAGAGGGTACTATCTCAGAACGGAATGGGTGTCTGTCATTGGGAGGGTACAAGACAAGAGTAAGATGACTACCTGACAAGATTATTCCCTTAGTCGATCAGCAAAACAATTTGGGGGCACATAGTATGTATCAGGCACTATATTAGATGTCGTTGATAGAGACAAAGGATATCCCTGCCACCAAGAATTACAGTTAAGACAGCTGAATAAAAATTTATGAAGAGGTCAAAAAAGTAGCTGTCATGACCTCATCAAGAAGCCATGGCAGGAAGTGCGGGACAAGCCCGAGGTAGCTCTGGGTTGTTTTCACTGACTCTGCGCAGAAGTTGTGTGGAGATCTCTGAATATAGAAGCTGAAAAGGGGAATCTCCAGGCTCAGTTTCCCATCTGACACTGAGCTTTAGAGAACTTCATTGTGTAACATGGGAGAGTCTACTCGGGGCCCTTACTGATTTAGCTATAACAGTTAGCAAACAATCTCAAACTTTAAGGATGAGTCTTATGAGCTACCAGAAAGGAATTTTGAGAAAGCAAAACAAGGATTTTTTAAATAATGTTCAAAAGACTTTTCTAGACTCTTTCTGGCTTAATATGCTGACAGCATCACAACCAGTATTACCTGGGTAATGACTGATGACAGATATTGATTTTCTGTGGCTAGCCCAAACTGGGAGAAAAAAGGAAATCTTTGTAAATGCATTCAGGAGTCCTGTTTGGGAAATTATTTCTTTCATTTATTAAATATATTGTGATAGATCCACAACATGACTGCAGCTAACTGTATCAACACTTACTAGAAAACAAAACTAAAATGCATTTTTTACCATGACAGCAAGCTCACAAAAAGTCAAGGGGACTGTGACAATAAGTCAAAGAGATCAGTGAAAGGATACTAGGAGCAGGTCTGCAGTGGAGAGTTCCATGAAGTTCTAAAATTCCTGTGCTCTTATGCTTTGTGGACCATCTGGCCATACCATGCTTTTTCGCCTTCTTCCAAAGTCCTCCTAAACTGGATGCTTTTCTTGCATCCAGTATTTAATGCATTATATCCAATATTTAATACAAACACATAGTGTTTGGCTGTTGTTATTTTGCATAAGCAAATGCTCAGTTTCTTACTAAAAAAATCACTGGGAATCCCCCTCTGTGCCTTTCCTTCTTCATAGGTAAAACGAGCAATTCAGGAAGAAACTATCCCTACAGGCCAGTCCCATGTTTCTAGGGTAACAGAAGACTAAAATATTCACAGGGAATACATGAAAATAAAATGAGTATCTGCCAAAGGATTTTATAGTCAATATTCTTTAAAGATACAAAAATTCACATAAGAACTACTTTTGCCTGATGGTTGATGGTTTTTGTACAAATGTGCAATGTGAGTCAGGAGAAATATTGAAATGTGTATACCACCTTTTGTTGTTGTATTGGAAGTTACTGTGTTAAGCTATTTTTTTTTTTAAGATTTTATTTTACTTACTTGAGAGAGAGAGAGAGAGCATGCACAAGCAGGGGGAGCGGGAGAGGGAGAAGCAGGCTCCCTGCTGAGCAGGGAGCCTGATGTAGGGCTTGATCCCAGGACACTGGGATCATGACCTGAGCCAAAGGCAGACGCTTAACCTACTGAGCCACCCAGGCACCCTGTGTTAAGCTCTTATCTACCTAAAGTAGAAAGTCTTTGCAAATAAATCACATAGATTCTGTTCACCTCTTAACCATAAGATTAAAAGGAAAGGCAAAGTTGAGTGGTTTTCTTGCCAGAGTGTTATTCTTAGAATTGGCATTGACATTTATCAAGGTCATCATAATCTTGAATTAAATGCTTGAAAATTATGTTGAGTCTGTATTCTCAGAGTATGCACATTCAGCAGTTTTCAGGTCAAACTATCTAGTCTATTGTAACAACTGAGATCTGAATAATTGACTGACAAATCAAATGATCCGTCCACCTGATTCACTGAGTACGTGAAACATCCAAATGTGATCATTAGCTTGATAATCAAATCCAGTTCTTGCTTTTTGATGTACAAAGTGGTAATTAAAGAGTAATGATGCTGCTTTGGACCAACCCCCCCTTCTACACCTAGATAAGCCCTATCTTATATTATCAGGTATTAAATATATACTAAGTCAAAACTAACTTCCGATCAATGATATGTTTGAATTATGGCCTATCATAGTACAAATGTTAAAACAATTTTTCATCTCGTTTGAATCACCTGAGTACCTAGCACAATTTGAACATTGGGAAACCAGATGCAAGCTTTCTTACCCTGGTGTAACTTCCATTTCTTTTAGATCCCACCCTTCCATTCCCAGCAATGTGGGGTTATTTGCCAAACTAGCATGTTTCCATGACAGATATAAAGTTGTTTACCTGCATTATAGGGGCAGCTATTAGTATTTCATCTTCCTGAATACATTTTGTGAGGCTTAAGAGACCCATGTAAACTTACCTACGAATCTAGCAAGCTACTTGCAGCAAATAAAGAACCACGGAACAGTGAAGAGATGCTACTAACAAACTGTATTTTAAAATCATCTGTAGGTGAGCATGAGCCTATGCAATGCGTTATTTTCAGGAAACTGAAATGCACTTTATAACTTTGATCATGCCTGCAATAAGGGTTATCCTCACAGGTTGCAGGACCCATCTCCTCGTCCATCTGCTTTGTTGTCGGTGTGCTTTTTAAAGTCATCTGTCTTTATGCTGAACGTGTTGCCCCTGAAGTGCTTTGCTCATGTTAATTGATGAAAACTAAACACCACCCATCACCCTAACGCCTTGTGAAAAATAATGTTCTGCCATACCAAATTAATTTAAGTAATGTGTTGGCTAGATATTAAATATATTAAAATATAGTTTAAGCATGTGGTATTTTATTTGCTGCATTACTAACAGTAAATCAAATACACTAAGGTTAATCTTATGAAAATAGAGTACTATATGTCAAAAACATTGAAGTGAGTGGTAAAAGAGAAAATAGGAATCTTACCTGGATTATAATAAAATAATAGGAAAGATATAACTTTCCCTCTCAACAATGAGCCGAGAGAAAAAATATTTATAATGAAAATGTTTTAATTTAGGAAATTGCTTAGGGTAAAATATGATGATAATTGTGATTTTTACTTCTTATTTTAAAAAGCTACATACAATGAAATTATATTCCAAGTAAAGCAAAAGGCTTCAAATTAAACAAAAAGAATATATGTGTATATATAATAATTCCTGTTAAATTTCAAACACATTATGTTAATAATATTAAAACAGTTTTTAGGTTGTTGTGACGTATAATTTTTTATATATTAGATTACAAAGGTAAGGAAATGACTGCATTATAGAAACAGTGTGGACATCAAGTTTAAAAAAGTCTTCATCTGTCAAAATATGAATTTGTTCTTCTTCATTATCCACTGCCTGAACATAGACCTCAAGCTTTTCCTTCTATGATTAAAATGACTGATGCACTGAAATATGTACCATAAATTTTATTGTCTCATTCAGTATACTACTAACCACTACAAACATAAAAAGAAAAAGGAAAGTATTATGCAAAAGGAAAATATGTAACATATAAGCACATAACATATAAAAACCTATATCTGAATCTTAAAAATGCTTTAAAGGAAAAAACAAATGGTATTGCGTTTGCCATCTCTCACAGAACAGCCTTACATGGTTTTCATTTGCCTTGTTTCATCCTTCACTTGGACAGGAAGCTCTTAACTGTTTTCTTTCATGCTTTTTTTTTCTCTCTTGCTTCCACGCTAGCACACGCGTGTGCGCGCGCGCGCACCCCTCCATACACCCGCCCCCCACCCCAACACACACTCTCTTTTTTCCTGTAGTCTCTGCAGTAAAAGCTACCATAGTTATCTCATGGAGACGTCTCATGCAGACGCCTCATGCAGACGTCTGCCAGTGGATGATAGGAAATGCTGATTGAGAAAGGGTTTATCTACTTTTCATCCAAAATATGTGAACCATTAAGGAAATTATAAAAAGCAGCAACAATATACTCTGGTTTTATTCAGAACCTTTCCCTTAGCGATTATTAAAAGGATGATATTTTTAGCCAAAGAAAGCAAAATGCATCTGCAGCAGCTGGTTTCCAAGGAAACAGAATAATTTAAAACCATGTGGAACTCTGCTCTCTAATTTTCATCAATTCCCCTTCATTCCTGGAGGTAGCTTTACTCGGAATTTATAATTTTCAAAAAACATAACTGCCTTGATTTATTCTTTTTTAACACATTTTAGGAGGTGACAACTATCTGGTCTTATATATCACCTTAAATTCCAATCTAGGGGTAGATGAATTTCTACCATCATTTTGTTTTAAAAACCAAGATCAGAAGAGTCCATCAATAATTAGGAACATAGCAACATTGCAGTATCGTATAATGATTTTTGAAATCCAGAAATAGTTCAAAACAAACCATGCAAGTGTATCTGCTTGGGTCAATAGGGCATAAGCATGTAAACATATTATTAGCTATATTTAGTATATTTAGGAAATTTAAGATAGTTCTCCATTCATTTAGATGATCTTTCCCAATATTCAGTAGTTTTTCTCCCCCTCTTAATTTTTTAAGAACTGTTTTGCTTTTGTCTGTCATTTAAAAACAAAATGCATTTCTCAAACAAAAACAAAACGCAAACACAAGATCAAAAAAACTTCTTAGATATGGTACATATTCATTCCTGTTAGTTTGTGATTCATTCAAAGGAAGTATTTTAAAAATACTTGAACACGTGATTTATATCAGTGAAAGACTTTTATTTTATTAAAATCAACAAGTCTTAATTGATGGCCAACGTGCCCAAGTCAGTAGCAATATTTCTTAAAAGAAGCTTGATTTTAATGAGATCTCCCCTTAACTGCCCCATGTTCATGAATTAAAATAACTAGAAAATTAAATGACTTGTAATAAAATTATTTTTCTTCTTTTTACTGTAAGTGTGTCATTTAGTCTATACATTTAGAACTCTCGCCTATTTTCCCTAAGGGAAAATCAAAGACAGTATTAAGAGATACAAGCAACTGGTAAAGTAAAATCTTAACTTCCGAGCAGTTAAAAAAGAAGATTATTGCCCTAGGGATATTACCAACAATATCAATGCTGGGAAGGAACCCTTATCTAGATATACGTGATTGATAAATGAAACTGCCAATGAAATTTGCCTATTAAACTGTTATTTTTTTACAGCAACATTTAATCCTTCACAAACAGGTTTCTGAGCTTTTAAAATGAAAAGCATGCTGCTAAAAACAGAGTTGTTTTATCATCACATAAGCTTACAATCTACTAAATAAAATACCACTACTCAATAGCATGAGATTTATCAAGAGGAGAAAGTGAAATAAAAAGTGAAATAAAAGGCACACAAATCATTCATTCTAATGCAGCACTTAGAGAGTCTACAACCTGAAAAATTATTTCCCTAGACCATTTACTGTATTGTAAATATTAAAAGACACCACATGAAATTTTATGTCGTATTTTCAGAGAAAGCTCCATTTTCTCCGAACCTGTGGAATTTACCGGGCTTTCCTCATCTTTCTTTTCACTCCCAATCACATAAACTTCAGCAGAAACAAAAAAGACGCATGGTGACTCAGAGTATCTATTAATTTTGCTTCAAGAACACTTTCCTAGAAAGTTAAACAGGGTAAGACATGCCTCTGGTGTTTTGGTTTTTTTTTTTTTTTTTTTTTATCAGCTAATGGTTTGGCAGGGAGGAAAAACCGCTCACTGCAACGCTTCCTTCAGCAATGAATGGGACACACTTGCGGGAAATGTCTTCAGAATAATTTTCGTATCATAAAATTGTCTCCATAAGGCATTGAGAAGCATTCTGTGTTGAAGAAAAAGATTTTTTTTCCTTTTTTGCTCTTACCTGTAAATATGGTTTCTGTACTTCGGCTCCGTCAGAACAGACTGAAGAGTTCACTCCTCCCCCGTCTATCCATCAGGCAGCAGCCAACCAATAACAAAGCCGGATGCCGGCGTTCTCCGGCTCACGCTCCCGGCTCGGCTGCCATCCCCGGTCTCCTCCCACCCCCACTCTCTTAGAGGGCAAATCCTTGCCGCCGGGAGAGAGGAAGGGAGTGGAGAACAGGCATAGGAAGGGGAAAGGAATAAAGAGATGAAAGATATGTCAAAGAATAGCTCCAAACTAGGAAAAAAAAAAAAATCTGCAGGTGACGCAGCTGAAGTAAAATGCCTTGCTTTGGATTTAGGAAAAGAGGGTTAGTCAGTGTCTCAGCCACCTGAAATTGAAGCAAACACTCATGATAAAACCTAGGTAAATTGCCTGTCTTTTCAGCTGCCCCTGACTTTTCTCGGGGGGAAAAACGATCTCCCCGTTGTACATTTTGATATGTAGATAGAGGGGGTTGAGACTGAGCATCAAGATAACATCATGCATATGCTGGCATGAGTTTGCAAAGAGGTAAAATTAAAATGAATCAAGACCATTTTTGTTGATGTAAATGTAATGTATTTGCATTTCAACCTCTGTTTGGCACTGTTTCCATTGAAAACCAGTTTCAGAGTCTAATCAGTATGAAAAAGCTATTTCTTCCTGAGAATTAGAATATTTAAATATTTCAAAGCTATGTGGTTTGCGTTACTTCGGATTCCTTAAAAGCTGCCATCAATTTGCCTTTGTGAATGATGGAGCTTGTTAAAGATTAAAAAGGGATCTGCCACTTAGTTGCCACGTCTCAAAGTGACTAATTGAACTCCAATTTTATTCTAATAACCTTGGGCAAAATCATTTCACTTTTGAACTAATTGTGTAACATGTATAAAAGGACAACTGAGGAAAGCATTCAGTCAGAATTCTTTAAGGCAACAAAGCAAATTCGTCCACAGCTTGAAGGAGGTTAGGTTGGGACTAACAAAGTAAACTATACACAGATTGTATTCTTAATTTTAAAAATAGAATACAAACCATGACTCTTTAAGATAAAAAGTGTTAGTAATTGAGCTTCTGCTAGTGGAGGTGGTCTGAAAAAGTTTCCTTGGGGAGATATAAATTAAACAGCAGATATTTTCTCCCCCTTACTGGTATGTATTGTCTACCTGACATATAGCTTTTGGTATTCAATTTCTTAAATCGGTATTGTATCCTCATGGAAATAAGACCACAGGGAGGAAGAAAGAAGTGGCAAGAAAGTATTCCTTATCTCCAAGAGTAGCATGGGAGAAAATCATTGGTGGTCCAGAAATAACTGTACGGTAAGGGTTTAGGGGTATCACTCTTGTTAGCGGGGAGTGGCTAGTAACTTGACCTGAGACTGACTTTAGATAGAAGTGCACCGATTTCCCTTAGTGTGTGCAGTGATTTGGAGTAGTTTGGGGAGACTCTACTAGAGATAAGGGGAAGGTTAGACTCTTCTTTCTTCCCACCCAACCCCTCTACTGTGGAAAATGCTTTCAAAGCCTCTGTGGTCCTATTGCTAGGACTTGCTGGAGGAATCCTTAGGACAGCATTTTTTAAAGTGGGGGCTGGGGGCTATTTGTATCAGAATTATTGCTGGAAGTCTTGTTTAAAAGTCGGATCCGTGGGCCTCACTCCAGATGTTAGGAATCGGCACTTGAGGAGTTTGCAACTCAGCTCTTTTAGCAAAGTCTCCCAGGTGATTTTTATGCCAACTGTGCTGTAGGTAGCAATCCCCAGTAGACAAGGATTCCTTGGACACAATCTCTAACCAGATTTCATCATTATTTCAGAAGAAGAAAAAGAGATTGGGTGGCAAGGGAGGTTAACAAATTCAGCTTGGTTTGAATTTTTTTAATATCCAGATTGAAATACTAAGTAATGAGCTGATATGATGGATAGGTCCCTAGTGTAGGTGTGATTTAGAATCATCTAGAGCACTGAAAGTAGATGAGTGCCCTCAGGTCAGTGCTTCTCAAAAGTGTGGCCCAAGAAACTCCTTTAACAGAATTAAAAATGCAGACTAACAGACTCTACCCCAAAACTCCTGATTCAGAATCTCTGAAGCGAAGTTCAGAAAGCTCCATTTCTACTGTTTCCCAGCCAACTCTCTTTGTACACTGAAGTTTGAGAACCATCGCTCTCGAAAGAGGAGTAGACTGAGAATGAATCTCTGGGGTGTATTTACATTTCAGAACAAACAGAAGAAGTGGAATGAAGAAAAGATTATGGGAGGAACAATTAGCCAGGAGGAGGAGAACCAAGAGAGTGGTCTAGCAAAACCCAAAGGAGAAGAAAATTTTGGAAAGATGCCCTATCAAAGGCTCTGTCAAGGTCTAGTGCCTTACTGTAAAAAGCGCAATTCACTGCAGTCAGTTGAGGCCTCACCTGGAGTTTGTTTTAATGCAGAATCATGAGCCCCATCCCAGTAAACTAAATCACAATCTGCATTTTAATAAGATCTTCAGGTGAGTTGTATGCACGATTTAGTTATTCTTTATTCATCTATTTTTTTCATTGAATTATATTTGACTTATAATATGGTGTAAATTTAAGGTGCACAACATGTTAATCTGATGCATTTGTATTTTGTAATATGATTGTCATTGTGGCGATAATTGTTACCTCTATCACGATACATAATTATCCTTTCTTTTTAGTAGCTGGAATAATTAAGTTCTAGTCTCTTAGCAAGTTTGGTGATTATCATACATATTGTTGTCTATATTCACTGTGCTGTACATTATATCTCTGGGGCTTATTTACTATGTGTTGTAAGTCTGTAATCTTTTTTTTTTTTTTTAAATTTATTTATTCGACAGAGATAGAGACAGCCAGCGAGAGAGGGAACACAAACAGGGGGAGTTGGAGAGGAAGAAGCAGGCTCATAGCAGAGGAGCCTGATGTGGGGCTCGATCCCACAACGCCGGGATCACGCCCTGAGCTGAAGGCAGGCGCTTAACCGCTGTGCCACCCAGGCGCCCCTGTAAGTCTGTAATCTTAAACAACATCTGTCCTGTTCCTCAACCCCATCCCCTGGTAACCACCATTTTCTCTGTTTTTACAAGTTGGGCTTTTTAAAAACTTCCACATATAAGTGATATTATACAGTACTTGTCTTTCTCTGACTTGAGTTTTAGAAACACTGTGGCCACCCATTGAATTTGACGTCTAGTTCTTGGTGAACTGAAAGTAAGTGGTTTCGGTGGAGTGGTTGGGGCAAGAGGCAGATTGAAGTGGTTGTAAGGGCGAATAGGAAATAAACGAAGACGAGCTCGGTGTTTACATACACCCAGAACAAGGATCTTCTAGCACCGCGATCACCAGGCTGTCTCAGTTCAAAGGAGCTGAATATGAACAGTGGCATAAAGTGGCCTAGTTTGCTGATGCTCTGCCTTGTCCCCTCCTCTGACAGAAGTGATAAGAGTAGCAGAGGCTGACAGTGAGAGAGGAATAATGACAGTTGGACTCTTGATCACCACAGGAGCTCAGCCACATATTGCCACGAGCAAAGGTAACAGACCTTCTGAGAGTAGTCTGAGCGACTTGAAAAATCCTTCATGACAAGGCAATATTACAAAAATCTCTAAAGGTTAAATACCATTATTACATAATTTACGAATTCTTAAAAACCTGGAAAATAAAGATAACCTGAAAGAATATAAGAATTGCCAGTCTTTAAGGAAGCGTTAGAATTAGAACTGGTTGTCATAGGAAGGGACTTCAATATTTTATGCATTAACTGGGTGAGGCTTCCTCCAGTCGAGCTGTAGAGGTAAGGTTTCAGGATAATACAAATGACCACTAAGGAAACAGATGAGGCTTGGCACTCCAAATGATTAAATAAAAATTATTCATGCTTAATAGGCTAAAGAGATTATCTTAATAAAACCTATATTTTTGAAAGTCAAGGACTTGCCAAGGGAATGGAACTGGGACCATCTTGAGGAGTGGGAGTCCAGGTGTATCCAAAATTATGCAGTTCAGAAGCAAGAAGACCTTGTAAGGAACCAAACTGTCAAAGTTAAAAGACCTTCAAATATATTAATTCAAAATGAAGGATCAATGAACTATTTCATGTCTCTTATCTCATAAGCATATCGAGGGTTAAAAAATATAGAGAAAATTTTTTTATTCCAACTTTATTGAAGTCAATAAAGGATTCTTAATTGCTTTTTGAAATTGGGATTCAGAATTATCAAATCAAAAGGTGTTAAAGAATACTATGACTCAAAAAAAAAAATGTACTAAGACTTCAGTAAACAGACCAGCACAACTTGTTGGCAACCCCCCAAATATTCGTAAGAATTCAAGGATAAAATTTGGTGCAACAGGCCAAAGTATTTTGCATGTCACTCTAAGTTGCCTGGGTTCCAGGAGCCTAGTAGACCATCAATTAGTGTGGCTTCTACCTGTGTGAGAAAACCAAGATAACCATTAGACAGTAAGAGATGCTTGATGATATTTAATAAAATTACTTAGGGTTCAATGCAGCTTAATAAGAATCTATTCATTAGTGGCTCGCAGGAAATTAACAATGTACTTCCAAAAGTATAAATTCACAAATATGTATTAAGCATTTTATGTGAAAGTTATAGATCTGGGTATTAAAATACTACAGTAAACAAAAGCGAGTCTCTGATTTTATGGAGTTTCCATTCTAATGGAGGCAAATTATATCTTACATATACATATATGATCTATGCTATTGAAGTGGAGGGCTGAATTAAGCAATGTATAGAGACCCAAAGTAAACAGCAGATGCACTTCCTACTCTCGAGATGCACCCCAGTAGAATGCATAACAAAAAGGATTTCGGACTACAGCAATAACTGGAATAACTACAGGAGCAAAGGTGACAATGTATTTTTGTAAGAAAAAAAATGTGCCTTATGATCCCTTGGTTAAAGAGGTTTAAGAGTACACATTTTTACGTGGGTAAGGGTAATTTTTAAAAATTGCTTTCAACACTACCATCAAATATGACACTTCTGTTAGAAGAGGATTGTGGAAAACTGTATCAAAAATAAAGAATATTCTTAGTGATGAGATGCTCTGGATAAAAATAAAATTGATAACATAGTTTCCGCAGGGATTCATACTGAAAACAGCTGCAAATAGGGTTGTTAATCTTGCAACAATTAAGCAGTATTAATAAAATGTTCTTGAGGAACAGCAAAATAGCCAAGTGTTCTGATTCTACTTATATTTCCTGGAGAGTGCCATAAGAAATACATGAGAATAAGCTATAGAGAACTTTACAGATCAGCATGAATGAACAATAAAGTAGTAGGTGGTTTTAACTAGGGGTAGATATAAAGTTATAACTTAAGGACAAGTAGTTTAAATTTCAGAATATGATGATGTTTGAACATCATTTGTAACTCAGGAGAAGATTATCACTTTGGTGCCTTTGGAAAAAGACATTATTTCTTGCCATCTACACTTGAAACACCATCGTAATTACCAGTGATCACATTTCAAGAAAGACATAGAATAACTAGAAAATATCTGGAGAAAGACAAATCAAGGGATAATTGGAATTAAGGGGTTTCAAATGAGTTTGGCCATGAGATTTGGATAACTCGAAACTGGTACAAAAATGGAAAAAAGACATAATCCAAGTCTTTAAATTACTGATGAGTGTAGATAATGTAAACAGAAATTTCTTTACCAAATTATAGGCAGTGTGAGCACTTGGAAGGGAGATCATTTCATGATCAATAAAAACAAGTAATTGCTTCCACTTCCTATCCTTCCACATACCCCACATCTGAATTACACCACATAGATGGGAAATGCAGTGATTTAGACTGGAATGCTTTCAAAATAATTTAAGGTTTATCTTTAAGATTTTTAAAGCATGGAAGAATTGTATTTAATATTTAAATAATCAGTGCAGAGCCCAGGGAGTGGCAAATAATAAGTGTTCAATAAGTGTGGAAAGATAAAAATCCACAGCAAGAGTGAGAGTGGAGTTGGGAGAAAATGTAGAGAAAAAAAAAGGAAACAGGAATGAAAGAGAGAGAGCACGTGCAAGCACAGATCAGAACCGTATGGATAAATTGATCTTGTCTTAACTTTGGCTACCCTTTAGAATTATATAGAAAAAGAATTTCAAACTCTGAGCAATGCCAACTTCTGGAACAAGGAGGTGAGATACAGATCCTAGAAATAAACAAGAAGTAACAGCCTTGTGAACCAGACTGAAACTGCTACTCTCCTTGGGTATTCATCTAGCTAATGATTCTCTGTCCAGAATATTCTGAGATGAATAAAAGGAGAGGAAAGCGAGAGAGTGCCAAACTCCTTAATAGGAAACAATTTGGCAGGTGACAGTGAGAGAGAGCCCAACTAACACGGAAACATGCAAAGCATCTCTAAGACGCCTGCTGATTTTTGGTTAGGTATCAGAGCCAAGAAGTTGAAAGGAAGCTTGCATTTACGGCTGGTGAAGACTACAGAGAAAGCCTTTACTAAAGTGTGAGTTGGCTTTCCCCCAAACATTACATTACCCTTGAATGGAAAATTGATCGGATGACATATGGTGATAACATCTGCCACCCATGGATAAAGCCGTAGTGCCATGTGGGTGGTAATGGAAGCTGTAATAGTGAGGGTGGAGAATTTAATGACAGTATGTAACACCGAGGAAAGTAACAGCAATCTGAAAGAAAGGAACAATTTGTGTAAATCTTTACGATGGGTACTTCAGGACTATACATCCTGTTCTGTAGTCATCTCGGAGGGAATGATAGAAATGAAAGATGCTTTGTCATTTTATTCCCTCCAAGTTGATCTCAGCCATAACCCCCAGGGAGGCATTTCTCCCTTAGTGTTGTGCAGAGGCACTCTTTCCCTATCAGTAAATAGATATTTATTACAAATCTGGGATGATCACAGCAAGACATCATAGCAATTCAGGGCTGTTTACATTAAAGATAAAAATGAGGGCAAACGCATTACTTCCTGGAATTTCTAAAAAACAATATTTAAATATGAATTTTCAGTAAGTAAAAGAAAACAAGTAGCAACATAATAACATTTGATAAATGAAATATTTAAGTCCATTTGTTTTGTCCTGCTCATACAGGAAGAAAATAAATGGTATCCTCAGCTGCACTCTGCAAACATTAGAGTTTTATTTGCAAGACAGCAAAAAGAACAAGGTCAGTCTTGCCACAGCTATACGATACGGTGAGGTTTGGCCAAAGTTTCCTGTGGAATTCAAAATTTTGGAATGGCAGCAGGCATCCTGGTAGACATGGGCAGTAAAAATTTTTCAGGTGAATTTTCTTTTTCTCAAAATGTCCTTCAAAACTGAGAATCCTAGTACAATTTTTCAAAGTGTTCTTGATTAGTTCAAAGGTAGTTCTCGGTTTCTGTAAATTTCAAAGAATAACTTTTGGTTTTCCTCTCTCCCAAAGTAAAAGAAAGCAGCAGCTGATCGACTCTGACACTCAGAAGACCCTAAACTGACTTCTTAAAGCAATCCATAGAGGGTAATTGGCCAGGGCCAACTTTTTCACCCAGCTTAAATTTTTTGATCCAGTTTAAACTAACGCAGTCTAAATCACTGCATTCCCTTGCCACTCTCACACATACATACAATTCTGAAGTCTTTTCATCCTCCCAGTTTTGCTTCCTATCTCCATTTGCAAGAACAAAAATGACATCGAGATTTTAAGTTCTGATCTCCCCAAACAGATGCTGTGAAGTGATTATTGTTATTATTGATAAATACCACTTTGCGGTCGTGAACTCTTTTTAAGCAAGGGATTAAGAATAAACTCTTAAGCTTACAAAAGGATAAAAACGAATACGGTATGTTTTGTGATCTTTTTCTCACCTAAGTGTCTGAAGTGAAAAGCAATTGATTGATGAGAAGCATATACAATAAAATGTCTTGCAACCTACCTTCGTCTTGTGGGTTTCAGGAGAATTTCTTCTGGACTAAGGCTTATACACTTTCTTCAAGAGGAATAAGAAGTTAATGTGTTTGAAGATCTGTTATATAAAGGAACTGTACTAGAGAAATAGCAAGAAAAACAGGAATAAAGATTAACTGTTGTCTAGTTGTGAAAATAAAAACACACCTAAAAATCACAGCAGATCTACATGCCAAGTACTATTTTATAATTCAAGGGCTGCAGAGACACAAAAGTATATATTTTTGATAACCTACATGATAAACATTTGGGACCTGAACTAGAAAACAAATCCTGTTTCTCATCTCAGATTTGCAGAATCAAAATCATGGAGTCTTTGGCCCAAGAAATCTATTATTTTCACAAGGTAATATATATTATTCTTTAGTGTCTTATTAAAGATAATTTCAAAAAGATACAAAATTAAGAAGAATAGATGAAATAACTCCAATGTATCCATCACCCAGCTTCACCAATAATCAGCTCACGACTGTACTGTGTCAGCCACGTACCTATCTTCCTCTGCAGGAAACGCTTACCATAGCGAGCTATAGGCAGCAGGTCTGTTGAGGGTTTGGGCTGGGCCATATTTATGGGCAAGGAGTGCAAAGAGGGGACTGTCCAGTCCAAGTAGGAAGTTCATTGCTTGAGGATTTGGAGGGGTTCTTAGTGGATGTTCTTGGTCTTCTGTGAATCAAGTGTTTGTGGGAAATCAGGCTCTCAGTTCTTAAACTTGTCTCTTCTGAGGGCACATGCATGAGATTTTCCATTTCACATCCTCTGGTTCCATTTTAGATTTCAGTCCTTTCACAGTCCTGTAGTGTAGGGGAGGAAAAATAATTTTTCATCTACCCTCTGCGTTCTTGGCTGAGACCCCTGTAACAACAGACAGATTAACAAAAGAAAAATGAGCAGGAGTTTATTAACATGTACACCTCGTGTATACAGGAGATACCCACATTAAATGAGTAACACCCAAGGTGGCCTAAAGACCACCTTCAGCTAAAGATGAAGGAAAGGTATGGGAAGGCCAGTCACAGGGAGGTCCCCAGGAAAAAGCACAGGAAACAACAGTGTGGTTTCCTATGCATGTTTAAAGTGATGCCTTCTCCAGAGACGAGAGTTTCTTGTGGTTTAGTCATCCACTCTTCCTGGTACAAAAAGAGAGATACTTTTACAAATGGAGATTTCCTTTTTAAATTTCCTTACAAGAGAGTAACCTCTGCTGTTTTCAGAGTTTCTTCTGTGTCTTCTGGTTCTCAAAATAACCAGCCCAAGATAATCCTGGTGCCAAAGAGTCACATTTTGGGGTGGCATCCTCTGCTTCCCTTCATTCTCTACATTTGAAACTTCCTCAAGAAGTTTCGCAGTCTAGAAGCCGGGTTAGTAGACATCTCACTAAACCAGTCTCTTAGTCCTGAGAAGATCTCAGTTCAGTTAAACAGTGTCTCATTTCAGGAAACAGTAATGGCGGGTGGGCTCCCAAAGTTGGGCTTATGTGGTGGGAGCAATCGGCTACTTCATAGGTGGCATTAACATGGAAGCAAAAGAAAAACAAAAGCTAACGATTGGAGTTGACTATAAACCTAGTTTGAGTATGGAGGGCGGTCTGTTGAGGTGTCAGCATGTCAAGCTTGAAGCATCTTGTGCAGTTTGAATGTCTCTGGTGATGTCATCAGGTACTCTGGTGAACTTTCTGAGTGGCCCACACAGCAACAGGCTGGAAGCTTGTCCACACAAGAACTGTTGTGGTGATTTCTCTTACGTTTATAGGGAGTCGTCCAACTTCAGCTGGCAGGGCTTTGGGAAAAGGATGATTTTTGTTCTTAGTTATTCTGGGTCAGAAGAGTGGGAGACAATTGGAAATATTAGTTTGGAGAGTCGTAGCCAGATAAATGAGGAAACTGAAAGAGTTCGGAATCCAGTCCAGCTTAGAGATGGGATAACAAAACCTTTCAAAGACAATGCACAGGACTAATATCCTCGAGGGTGTGTGATAGTTTTCCACTGAAACATAATTTTTCTATCTACAGTCACCCCTGTTTCTATCAAAGATAATCACAGTAAGACTAATTTGTTTGCAAAAGAAATACAGTCGCATTAAACTTGGCCCGATTGCTTACACAAGGGCAGCAAGAGCAGTAATGACCATAATAAGCTCTTCTGAAGTCCGCTTTGCTGCAACTCTTCATAAGAAATCTCAGATTTCTTCATAAGGAATCTCGGATTGGACTCTAAAAATCTCTCACAGCCTGGGAACCAAGCAAAGGACTTGCCATTAAGACTTTATGTACAATATCTATACATTTGGGTGAATTCCTCTCTTCTCAAGGTCCCCAAATATCCTGAGGTTCCTGAACCTGTCAGGTAGTAACCTTCCTCACTCGCATCAAAGGTGCCAGAAACCCTGAGAGCAAGAGACCAGGAGGCTTTTTAGAAGGGGGCTTTATTGTCTTGACCTTGGTTCCTTAAAACTGGTCATGTCTGATTCTATGCCCATCACGCTCAAATAGGATTCTGTCAAAATCTTGGTAACATAACTAACTTTTCCAATTTGTCTTGTTACAAGGAAAACAGACTCTTGTTGAACTTTTGCAAATAACTATATTGTCATGAAAACAAGACTACTCGATTAGTTTCCGGTTGTGCTGATTGCATCTCCGTAGTGTTGTTTATGCTCCTGTTGTATTTGATCACCTTCAGGCTTTTACTTCCTAGGTTGTATATGTACGTCTATTGGTATAAGTGTGATTTGGGTTTGTTTTGTTTGTTTTCGATATTAGGTATTCATAATTATAAATTAGACCCATTGTTTGATTGGAAACTGAAAATTAGTGACAATCGAATGCTATCATTCCTTGTACATTTAATAACTTCAATTTTTATTCTGCCTTAAAGGTTCACATATACAGGGCAAAGTAAATCGATTTTTCCCCTTCATTTATCATCTTTCAAAATAATAATAAAATACAACAGGTTAAAGATTATATATGTGTGTAATTTTGATAGAATTTAACAAATTCCTTTTTTAAAGGAGGTTCTGCCATTCTGTATAACCATCAGGGTCATGCCAAGTGTTGGTGTTTATTTTGCCAGAGCCTCACCAAACGAGTATTTTGTAAAGCTTTTGAATTTTTGTCAATCAGATTAGCAATAAATGAAATATAGGTTTTTGAATACAGAATTTACAATACATGATTAGATCTTGTATATCCTGGGTATTTTCCTGAAAGAGGCGAGTTGTGTGCTGGATTTTAAGTAGAACAGGGCGGACGATGCTTTTGTTTCTGCAGTAGAGTTTGGGAGATTTGTTCAAAGGCAGAAATTAGAAGAAGCTAATTGTAAGAAGTGACAAGAAACAGGCTTAGCAAACTCTAGAGAACAAAATCCATTTCCTTTAAGAAAACTGAGTTCTTTTTTTTTTTTTTCTTTTTTCCTTAAAGGAGTATCATTCTCCCAAGAAAGAAGAAATGGAAGGGAGTAGATCTTGGGTTAGGGGGTTAAAGAGAATTTTTTCGAGGCTATAGAAATACAGGAGCAGAAGTGAAGGGACTCAAGAGAGTTTCTGAACAACGGAAGGTGTGTGGCTCCTGCTTGGACTGAGCCACATGGCTGGTGTGGCAATTGGCAAGTAGGTATAAATAAACCAAGTTCCAGGTCATTATCAATCTCTTGGACCTCTATCTGATAGAGATCTCAGACCAACCTCTTGATCCTCTTTGCTTTTGACATACTCACTTGGCTCAAGTCGCAGCAAAAGAAACCTTTACCCTGCTTCTAACGTTTAGGTCTTTCTTTAAGGTTACCCAAATGGTCATGTTGAGCATGGCCATTTTAGGAGATCCTTAGTTCGAGATCCCTTCCTTTTACCATTCCCTTCACTTCCACTAGGAGGGACTGGATACAACAAATCTTCCTAGAGTTATATTAGAGACAACACTTCTCATTTCTCTTTCTTAATGTTTCTATCTGTGCACCCTCTTCCAACCAAAACAGGATCTTGGATTGGAAATTCTGAGAGTTCCTCTGGAAAACCTGATTACAAAATCTTTTCTTCAGCCTGCCAAGGCACACATTTCATGAGCTTCCTAGATAATTGGGCCTGAGAAATAACTTTTTGGCAAAGAGTAAATTGGTCTCGGGCCAATACTGGGTCTCTAGGAAAGATTGCTTAAAAAGGAAATTCCAAGATAGTTATGATGTGGGAGTGGTCAGTGACCAAATAGGCATGTTTCCCTTTTAAATGCCATTACTAGCATAGAAAAATATGTATTTTTCCACAGATGAAAACATTATTATGTCATAGTTTACTCCTGTAGCTGGAGGCTCGAATTATGGAGGGAGGAAGAAAACCCCATTCCATTTTCATGAGATGTTGCCCAGTGTACTCCATCCTGTACTTTAAATTCTGATGTGTGAAACAAACATTCATAGCCAGATAGCTCCCTAGTTACCACACAGGTGCAGCTGCCGAACACAGCGCTGTTGCAACTAGTTTTGACACCAGCCATTTGTGCTTGAAGAAATGTCTAATTTTTTGCTTCCCTCAGATGGTTTCACACTCCCGTAGCAAGCAGGGGCTTTTATTATAACATTCGTTTTGGGTCAGACTACACCCGTTTTTGGGAACCCACCAACACAAATGTTAATGATATGCAGATCTGGCCTTTCTTAAGATGGCATTACATCAGCCAAATTCCATTTCCTGGGGAGGTTGCTAAGACAATTCATAAATCTTGCCAAATTTCATTAATGTGCTGAGTAGACCCGATGTTATCATATGGGTGTTTACCAGGAGCCAAATCTCTGTACATACATATTGATCATCTCCTTTTTGTGTTTTTCCTGACTACTGATTTCCATAAAAAATAGGAGGTTTAAGGAGTCTCCACAATGTGCATTCCCTTTGAACAATATCTATCACAATATTTTTGTGTGATTTCTCACATGAAAGTCAAATAACTTACCATTTTCAAGAGACTGTCTCATGGTTGAACAGAGACTCTGGCTCCTCTGTTGGTCATAGGTCTTCTGTTGTTATAGGTCATAAAATCTACTTCAGTGAAAAGTAGATTTATTTTCAAAAGTCGGCAAACTTGACACTTCTACCTGCATGTCTCACGGACTGCATACCTGTCGGGCCTTATCACCTGCCATGGCCTTGTTCACTTCCTGGAATTCTAAGTTCATCATAATTTTGCGATTATGCAAAGCTCTCTCATTTCCATGCATTCATACATTTTATTTCCTCTCTCTCCTCTGTTAAAAAACCTAGCAAATGCCACTTAGCCATGGAGCCTCAGACCAGACACTGCCTGGTCTGAAGCCCTTACTATTTCTTTCAGGAAGTCTTCTGGGGGTGGTGGTGGTGGTGGTAGTGGTATCTCTTTGCTCTCTACCCCCGCTGTCTTTGTCCCCCTCTCCACTACAGAAATGGCGTTATTATGTGGTAATGGTTTGTTTCATGACGGACTCATGCAATGTGGGTACATACAGCTCTCAAATAGGTTTTGAATGTGGCCCACTGAAAATAAAGACTTTTGGTAAAACATATTCTACTTATGCCCCATATTCCAAAGCAGGAAAAAAAAAAAAACACTAATGATAACAATACAGTGTCTCCTTATAAGAAAATTTTGAGGGTGAAATTTTGCATACATTTTCTATAGAAATGTGAATAGGCATCACCATATTTGTTATGGACTGAAAGTTTGTGCCCCCCCATTTGTATGTTGAACTTCTGATTTCCAATGTGATGGTATTAGGAAATGGGGCCTTTGGGAGTTGACTGGGTCATGAGGGTAGAGATCTCATGAATGGGATTAATTCCCTTATAATAGAGACCCCAGGGAGCTCTCCTGTGCTATCATGTAAGGACAGAGTGAGTAGATGGTCTTCTATGAACCAGGAAGCAGGCTTTCACCAGATTCTGAATGTCCTTGTGCCTTTATCTGAGATTTCTCAGGCTTCTGTGAGAAAGAAATTTCTTTGGTTAGAAAAAAATTTTTTTATTTTGTTTATAAGCCATCCAATCTCTAGTATTCTGTTATAAGCTGTCTAAATGGACTAAGACAATATTTATACTATAACATACCTTAATTTAGAGGTAATATTTCAAAATTATAAACCAGGGATGCCTGGGTGGCTCAGTTGGTTAAGCATCGGCCTTCGGCTCAGGCCATGATCCCAGGGTCCTGGGATTGAGTCCTGTATCAGGCTCCCTGCTGAGCAGGGAGCCTGTTTGTCCCTCTGCCTTCTGCTCCCCCTGCTTGTGTGCGGGCTCTCCTCTCTCACAAATAAAGAAATAAAATCTTAAAAAAATTACAAACCAAAAATATTGATTCAAACACATTCCAGGTAGATGGTGTTAGCCCAAAATTCTATAACCAGCTAAGTAGGTAATGAAGATAAGCTAAAAGTAATTAAAATTTTAAAGTAATAAATAACTTCAAATGAAGACCTCAGTAAACTCAAGACATACTTATAATGAAATGTGCTTGCCAAAAAATGAAGAAATTGCTAATATGTCTTTGTGTTTATGTTTCTGCAGTAGGTTTGCAAAATTCCCAAGCGTTTTGAGGTAACTAGAACTTTTAGAAGCTTAAAGTCACCAAATGGATTAACAAAGCTCTTAGGAAAAGGACAAGCATTCCTAACATTGCCTGGATCGTCCAGCACAGTCTGGCCTTGAATGCTTCACCGTTTCCATGCCACGCTCTCCGTCAGAGCTGTCTCAGCCCCTTTGGATTTCCCTTAATCGTACCATACTCCTCTGCTTCATGGCCATGCCCTCCGTCTGTGGATGCTTTATCTCACCTCCGTTCCCTTTCCTATTATGTTCACCACCTTAATGCTTGCTTACACTTGAGAAAGCAGCTCAAATCTAATTTTTTCAGGATGTTTTGTCTTGCCCTGTCAGATTCTATCATGTTCCCTGTTATAGTTTTATAAATAGTTTTAATATAATTTTAAATATAAAATATAGTTTTTTAAATTTAAATATAAAATATAAATTTTAATATAATTTAAATATAAAATATAGTTTTCCTGTATTTGCACTTTCAAGTAGATGTTACTCTTTGTGCTTACATATTTGGGTGATGGTTTAGTTAGTATCTGTTTCCTTAACTGACTATAAGCTCCATGTGGTCAGGCAAGTGTTTGATTTGCTCACCATTCAATCCTTAACATCTAGTACAATGGAATTAAAAGCATGGGCCCAGATCTAGAGCCTTGATTCCAGTCCAGGTTCTATCATGTAAACCTCTCTACGGCTTGGTTTCTTCTCCTGTGTAATTTGATCAGTAATAAAACCTTCTTTGTAGGGTTGTTTTTGTGCTTAAAGAGACAGTATTATATTTATAACATATATATATTTAGTGCAATGCATGTAACAATTATAAATAAATACTAGATATTTTTAAAATAAATATTTGCTGAAAGAATAAATAATAAAATAGTAATATAGATTTTTCAGTACATATTAGTAGTGTACTGATTGTAGTAACTAATAAATACTAAATTTTAGGAACCCTTAGTAACTCAGTGTTGAGTTTGTAATTTAACCCTTAGGTGTGTATAAAAGGGAAAGCCCATGGAAGTTTCTGTCATCCTTCCATCAGATGGAGCGAAACAGCTCAGCCCATCACTTACCCCTGAAGTCTCTGTAAGGGCAGCAGCTTTATTCATCATTGAATCTCGACTGTTCAGCACTCTTCCAGATGTGTAAAAAGGTGTTGCAAAATATAACTGAATAAATAACACTACTCCGTGTCAATTTACAGTTGGGTTCAAGACCAAATATCTAGTTTTTTGGGGGGGTTTGTTTGTTTTTTAAGATTTATTTATTTGAGAGGGGGAGGGGCAGAGGGAGAGAGAATCTCTAAGCAGACTCTACGCTGAGCATGGGGTTCGACATGGGGCTTGATCCCAGGACCCTGAGATCACGACCTGAGCTGAAACCAAGAGTAAGATGCTTAACTGACTGTGCCACCCAGGAGCCCCCCAAATATTTAGTTTTATTCCTGTTGGTTGATCTCGATTTATAGGTACCCGGAAATTTGTTTAATGGGGGTAGGTACGTGACTCAATTATTCAATTGACTACTTAATAAACTTAGGATAAATCCTTCCTAAACTTTGAAATGATGGAACAGATTCTAAATGCTTCCATTCTTTTCTGTCAAAATTAAAAAAAAAAAAGGTAGAAACTAGTAAACCTCATAAATCAGACACAATCAGCAGCACATTAAATTTAAGGTATGTCTTGAATATAATACTACAGTCTGAATAAAAACTTTCTTTTTCTAGAAATGACAATAAACACACCTAATAGGAAGAATCTATTAAAGAATTGAACACTTAATAACACAGGTAGTATCTGGTGCTTATGAAGCACTCCGTAAATACCCACCGAGTAAAGGAACAGGATGTGTTTACTTTGACTTCTCTTTTAAATGTTTAGGTCTCAATGTTACAGCAGCAGCGAACAGTAAAACAGCTGGAGTGAGGACAACCCTAACTAGTAAAACAGCTGGAGCCCCACTATCTGCAGAGTATCCAAAGTAAAAGCAGACATGTTCAGCACAGAAAGCCTAGATGAAAGTCCCCACCTACCAACTTCTTCCAGAAACATTCAGACAAGTCCACCTTGGGGAAAAAAGGAAGGAAGGAAGGAAGGAAGGAAGGAAGGAAGGAAGGAAGGAAGGGAAAAAAATGAAAATGATATTACAAGAACAAGGTCTGCAAATAGGGATTAACAAATTCCCACCTCACTGGGGTTTTTTTTCCTATTATTTTTATAGGCTGGAGAAATTTTAAGGAACAAAGAACTGGATTTTCTGTATTTAAAAACACGTACATTTTCTGTATTTAAAAACACGTACACGTACACACCTACACCAAACACACATATTTGTTTCTATGCCAAGTCAAGATCAGTGGTGTTTTCTATTTAGGAATATGTCTGAGAAAGAAACCTTTTCTGATTAAGATAATACAGAGGGTCAATAGAGTATTCTATGAACACAATACCCTTTTGGGGGAACTGTTGAAAAATGTGTGTCCTAGTGAGAAAGGATAGAATTTTCCTTGCTTTTTTTCCTTTAGTTTCTAGGTAGGTGCAAACAGAGGTATGAAGCTTGATCAGGCTAGACAATAAAAAGCTTTGTCAAATAAAAGCAACCTCTTTCCTATTGTTATTCAAGCTATTATGGAAAGGATGTGGAGCGGGGCTGTCAAGAATATCACCTCATTATTTTCTTTCAAAACCAAGTGTATTTCACAAGCACGTGGCAAATATCAACAGAAACTGAAATGATATATTCATAACCCAACAGGATTTATTTCATGATGGCCTTAATGACTTCATTTGTTTGCCAGGTAGGAAAGGATTCAAAAGGGGGGGGGGTAAGAAACAAACATCAGAGGAAGACCAAAATTGTAAGGATGTATAGTGCTTAGAGTAAACAGATTAAAAGCATATTGATAAAAGCCACATGTATGTAGCAGCAGCAAACATGGTTTACTCATAATTGTGCAGCTCAATAAAATATGGTAAAGTACTGTACAGGCTTACACATGTATTATTTACTCATATACTCAACTGATGTGAGAAAGCATGGATTATATTTCTGAAAAAAGGAAAGATCCATTTAAATAAATAAAAAACAAACTCCTGGTGCTTTTATGAACCAGGAGCTTTAAAAGCCTGATCTTATTTAATTCCAATGACACTGCATGGTAGTTATCATGCCCTCTAATTTACAGGTAGGAAAATGAGATCAGAGAAATAAAATAAATTATCTGAATTAACTCAGTAAGGAATCTGAACACGGGAACATCTGACGCTCCGGAATATATCACTGACATCTTTCAAAACCTTTGCAATCTAGAGTATCTTGCCAGTAAAGGACATCCACACAACATTTTGGACATAAAACCTTCCACTGATTTCCCCAGCCCTTCCCATTGTGAGAGATGAAACCTGGGCCATATCAGGCTTCCTCAGAGCGAATACTCACATCAAACAAGCCATTATTTTCTTCCTCAGAATTGAAAACTGGTGGTGTTAACCTTTAAAAAAAAAAAAAAAAAGCCAGTTATTTTTACCAGTGAAAATGGATTTATTTGGGAATAGCAGAGAATTGCAGTCCTGCACAACCAAGCTACAACAAAAACCATAGACAAGCCTGCTGAACAAAAGAAAGGAGCACTCTTTTACAGAGGGAAGGGGGAAGCTGGGAGGACTGTCATAAGCAAAAAACTCCATTGGAGTAAACTGGGAGTTCAAAGTATAGTGGTTTTTCATTGGCTGAGTTGTGACTGTCCTTCATTGGCTGGGCTGTTGCGGCGGGCGGGCGGGGGGGGGGGGGGGGG